>NC_062547.1:128042934-128344249 GCF_016906955.1 Phacochoerus africanus | reverse complement strand
GAGTAGGAAATAACTGCAAAACTCAAACAGTCCATTTTTCAATCTTGAAAAACTTTTCCTAATTCAAAGACACCAGCTTGTCAGAACACAAAAGTGTTCACAGAAAACCATTTTTACCATGTCCCATGAGACAGAGAGAAAGACAACCTGTTGGTTGTGCCTGTCTTTATTACTGACCCTATAAATGGGTGCTTGTTTGCAAACTAGAGCAACTTACATTACTGACTTAAGCAAGAAAGGAGAACATTGGAAAGAATATCATTAATGTATGGAAGGATTGGAACCAAGTCTTTTAAACTGACAAGAAAGAAAAGTTTCCTATATTTTTTGGTGAGAGATAAACACGAGAATAAGTGTTTTATGTATGTAAAACAGGAAAAATGAAGAAAAATAACTAAATACAAAACATAAAATAAGAAGTATGCTATGCAGTTACGTGTCAAAGGAGAATTATACTTAAACCAAAAGTGGTACATTTTAAAATTATCTGTGATCAAGAGTTCCCTTGTAACTCTCTGGGTTGAGGATCCAGCATTGTCACTGCTGTGCCCCAGATTGGATCCCTGGCCCAGGAGCTTCCACATGCCCCGGGTGCAACCAGAAAAAACAAAAAACCTGTAGTCAGCATACAATTATAGAAAATGTGGGCTCTGTGGCTCTGGTTTTTTGGTGGTTTTGGGGGGTGTTTTGGGTTTTTTTTTGTTGTTGTTGTTTTTTTTTTTTTGCTTTTTAGGTCCACACCCACGGCATGTGGAAGTTATCAGGCTAGGGGTCAAAGTGGAGCTATAGCTGCTGCCTTACACTGTAGCCACAGCAGCGCAGGATCCTTAACCCACTGAGCAAGGCCAGGGATCGAACCCACATTCTCATGGACACTAGTGGGGTTTATTATCACTTAGCCACAATGAGAACTCCAGTGGCTCTGGTTAAAGAAGAATATTCCCTTAATTATTCTGGGGGAATCAAGTTGGCTTATTTCAGCCCTTCATCAGATTTCTCTGGGGAATTTTTGTTAAATTCTTACTAAAATCACAATTTCCAGACCACAATCCAAAATATTGTGATTCAATACATTTGACCTGACACCTGCAAATCTTACTTTACAAGTTTACAAGCATTTTGACAACCTGCCAGTATGGGGACCTATGAGTTAAGCCACAACTTGCCCCAGAAATTTTGTATTATTCACCTCCTCAAAGAACGAATCCATAAATAAAGTTGTGTTGGCTAATTTGGAGCTACTCACTTGATTGAATTACAGAATATTGGTGCACAAAGAAGATTATCTGGTCAAAAAGCAAACAAACAAGTGAGACTAGTGCAGCCTAAAAAGTACCCAGTATCCGCAAAAAGCTACTTCCCCTTTACTGTGCTCACTTTACTGCCTGCCTTGCACCAGACATGCTTAAAAAATGTACTTACAAGGTGTTTTCCTTACTGTATTTATATGTATTTATATTTATCTAATTTCTGTTTTCAGAAAGTAAAACGGCATTTGACAACAGTATATACAACAGAATAGAAAAGAGGGAGGGAGGGAAGGAAGGAAGGAAGGAAGGAAAGAAAGAAAGAAAGAAAGAGAGGGGAAGGAAGGAAGGAAGAAAAGAGGGAGGGAGGGAGGGAAACCAAGAAAAACTTTGCAATGATAAGGTTAAGACTGGCTTCATCACACTCAGGACAAAAAGAGAAAACTAAACTGTGAACTTCACTAAAGGTAGGTGGCATGATTTCTTTCTCATCATTTATTTTCCTTTTTGTATGATACCATGAATTGCTCACTTACTCATCAGTGGCTATAAGGCGTAGCCCTGGAGCCAACACCACATTAAACTTCCATTCCGTAATGGAAATTTAGAAGGACATTTAGAAGTCATCTAAGACTATATGGAAAACAAAGTGATCAACGGCCGTGAGTATGCAACCTCACATTGGTAATGCAGTCTCTCAAGTTTGAACAAAGTTTATTAAAGCATTCCCAAAAGGAACTTGTATTTATCCTGGTTCTGAGTTTTCAGATCTCACAGTCAAGCCAAAGTACTCTCTGAGTTTCAATGTATCTGAACCACTGTTATTCCTGATTTTTACTTTTTCTCACAGGACACTGCTTAGAATTTGTCTGCCCTTTCAGGGTCTCAGGCTTCGTCTTTTCCATCTTTTTAAGTATTTTACTCAAAACAATGGTGGGAAAGAAAAAGGAAAGAAAAACAATTCAATCTGAGGCTCCTAAAAAGTACTGAGCTACCAGTGTGCCTCATTTGTTGTGGTTGTGGTTGTTGCTTTTGTTATGACTGTCCTGTCTTTTGTGTACCTTGAATGGTTCTTGCTTTTAAAAATGTTTATCCAGTGTTTCACACACTTCCCATGACTCCCCGCTGATAAAGCTTCATCGTAATTAGAGTATTTATATGAACACTGCTGAATTCAACTTGCATTATTTAGACACACAAAGGAAGATTCCTGGCATTTCCAAGTCACAATTGTGTAATCAGATGGCATAATGTCAGTTGGTTTAAAAATACCTTTACGCCTAGTTTTTTTAAAAATGTAAAATTGCTATGTTTTCTTTCTGTTATATGGTATTTTTCAGTGACATTAATTTTACCAGATTGTGCTTCACTTTGAATTTTTTTAAACTAAGCAGTTTAAAAAGTCAGACTAGACTATATTTGCTCACTTAATTAACTTGGGAAAAAGGACCTTATCTGGACAGGGAGAAAGGCAACTCATCACCATTCAAGTAGGACTAAATGCAGCCTTTTTTTTTTCTTTTTTTTCTTTTTTTGCCTTTGAGAAAAGTCTTGCCCCTTGACACATCCTTATTATGAAAATAAATGTAACATTGAATAAGTTAATGTCATTCTTTTGGAGTTATGACATGAAGGGAAAGAATTAGAGCATGCTGGGAATTTTGGTAAGAACTGATTTGCAAAAGAAGTGGCCACATTTGTTTTTATTGTGGTTAAAGTTCCAGTTTGGGAAAAGACAAAAGGGCAAGGAATTGAGGAGTTTATGGATGAGTGTGGATCTAATGAAGAGAGTCCATTGGTTCCCCAGGCCAGGGTGAGATTCCCACAGTCCTGAACAAACAGTTCTCAGCCTATAATTTCTAAGCCTTTGTTTCCCTACTTTGGAATTCTGACTACAGGCAGGTTACCAAGCCAACTGAGTTCACTACAAAGATCCAGTGAAGCTCTTTTTATCACAAAGATCAAGACAACAATTGTGTGCCTACAAGAAAAGAACAACTAAAGCCATCTAACAAGCATTAAAAGAACAATTCTAGAGATAGTTGCCTTTGAACTCCAATAATGGGCAACATTCAGTCCTGAGATTTGAAATCAGGAGTTAAAAGAATTCATTACCAATTGCCTTGCTTTTAATTATAAGAGCTGCTGGCAGCGAGTATTTTCAGCAGCATTAATTTTGTCAAATGTGATGTTTTGTCAAATGTTGAATCCCATACAATAGCCATCTTATACATCTACTTTGTAGACTTCATTTTGTTTATTATAGAGTTCATTTATGAAATAGAAGAAATCTACATTTTGCCTTGGCTTTACCCCAAACCACAGAAGACGGAATACTCTTTAACAAAAGCTAGTCCTGAAATATCACTTCCTAATTGTAAAATATGCTGTTTGTACAGATACATACCATTGACATGCTCCGGGCCCAGCTGAGAAAATAAAAAAGGACAGTCAATCTGGATGTTCCCCTCTTCTTTATTTGTTAGCATGTGGGGAAAAAAAAAATAGGAATTTCCATTTTTCTCTAAACATTTCATTTTCTGATAGTAGGGGAGCATTTTAAACTGACTCTGAGCAGGTATCAGTAATTCAGAATAAATACTCTATTTGAAGAACTTTGACCGCTATTATCTGTGTGGGCCCTATATTTAAACCTTAGAAATAACTTGTGGGATTTAGTCATTCTTTATCATGAAATCTGTGACAAGCTATTTGTTTTTGTGCTTTTGTTTTTATGTGAGTGTGCACGCTATTTTTTTTTTTTTTTTCCCTGCCTAAGAAAAACTACAGGAACAGCTACACTGGTGCTTTATTTTGGGGAGGGTCGAGTGAGTTTTGCATTTGACAAATATCTAGTAGTACAACCGCAGACCAGAGCATCTTATTTTCATCCAATGTGAACAATTTGCTGCTTTTGGAAAACTTATCAAAAACACTTGAAACAAAAGGATGAAGAAAAGTTTACTGATAGAATAAGTGTTCTGGGGATTTGTTTTTAACTTGGATTTTAATAATCTATTACAGATGTATATTGTCATTTAAGTTCCAAAGCTCTGTGGGCAGATTTCATGCTAGAATCAATATAGAGACCCCTTTAGGGTATATATACTAATTTTTTACACAAAAAACTGTAAATTTGGCAAGTAACTTCTCTTTATTCACAGTCGGCTTTACTATGTTGCCTAGAAGATTTCAGTTTATCACCAAAACAAATTTATTTTTTTTAGGACTTAATCTGAAAACGAGTTCTTGGTAAATAACAGAAATGCAATAATGCATTATCAACCAACACAAGCACTTCTTACGTAAGAGTAGATTGGTAAATTATGTTCTTAGAGAAAAATTCTGTAAATCAAATATGATCTTTTCATTGAGATTGTTTTATGTTATATTTCCATCAAGACCTTAATGATAAACTTTTCAGAAAAACAGGGAGGAGTTGTAAGTGCCACGTTTAATTAATGATGAATAATTTGTTTATATTCTTCATTGCATAATCAGGTTCATAGAACAGCCAATCCTACATATTTTATTAATGAGATCCTAGAAGAGGAATTACATCTGAGTCTAACAAAGGTCCAGGCAAGTGGAGAAGAGAGAGTAGGAAGGAGGAATGATTTTATGCACCAGGGCACAAGAAGGGAAGCTGACTGAGAAACGTAATTTGTGACCTGCCTGCTTTTAGGTTCACAAATGACAATACGGATTACTTTTGGCAAAGAACTCTGGGTATGAATCACTGTATGTCACAGTCTATTGTTCTTGTGCATATAAGGCTTTCGAAATGTAGAGAAGATGAAGTGAAAGAGTATATGACTGATGGGAACCAAGGCATTTACTCTACTTTAAGATCCTAGTAAATGTATAAAAGTTTCTTGAGGTTTTCGGTGCCAATAATACCAAGTAAATAATAATAAGAGAGAAAGCAGTGAATTAGTAATGTAAGTTGAAGCGATAACACACATTATGTGTGTACATATTGTAGAGGAAGACTTTTCCTTCACCCTTTTTAGCCAGGACTGAATATTAAACTGACAAAGGCAGGAGTTCCCGTCGTGGCGCAGTGGTTAATGAATCCGACTAGGAACCATGAGGTTGCCGGTTCGGTCCCTGCCCTTGCTCAGTGGGTTAACGATCCAGTGTTGCCGTGAGCTGTGGTGTAGGTTGCAGACGCGGCTCAGATCCCGAGTTGCTGTGGCCCTGGCGTAGGCCGGTGGCTACAGCTCCGATTGGACCCCTAGCCTGGGAACCTCCATATGCCGCAGGAGCGGCCCAAGAAATAGCAAAAAGACAAAAAAATAAAATAAAATAAACTGACAAAGGCAGATTAACACATTTATTTACTGGAAATTTTACATGACACAGGAGACTTCATGAGGAAACTAAGACCCAAAGAAACAATTAAGCCTCGGTATTCTTATACTGGGTTTTATGAAGAGTGGAAAATTGTGGGAAAATGGGTATGAGTTAATGGTAGCAAACTGGGGGAAATTTAGCAAGGCCTGTTCAGTTGGATTCCTCCTGGTGTCAGGCCATCTTCACAGATAAGGATGCTCCTTTCTTTTGGAAACAAGAAGGGCACCTGTCACATGACCTGCCTGGGGGAAGAAGGGAGAGGTCAGAGAGATGTTCCTGCATCTGCTTATTTCTCAAGCTTCTTTACCTTAAAATAGTCACTATATTCACTTTTGGGGTAGTGAGTTCTGAACCCCAACAGTGTGTCTGTGTGTGTGTATATATATCCATATATGTCACACAGAAATACATATAGGCACACCTAAAGCTTCTAATTTGTCTCTAAAGAATAAAAAAGAACTATGGAGGCAATCAAAGTATATGGTAAGCTCCTATCTTTCTGCAACATTATCTAATGTGTATGTCCATGACTCTTTAGGTTGACTGTGTAGTTTTGAGGGGTTGCCATTAAGAATATGGATCAATGCTTAATTTTTTGTCTTTAAATATAATATTAACTTCACTAGGTTGACTTTCGTTTCCCCCAAACTTATATGTGAACTCTCTCTAAGCACACAACCGTTACCCATCTACTTTTAGAGTTTTCAAAAACTAGGAGTTCCCCCTGTGGCGCAACAGGATCCGTGGTGTCTTGGGAGCACTAGGACCCAGATTTGATCCCTGGCACAGTGGGTTTAGGATCCATCCAGCACTGTTGCAGCTGCCACTTAGGGCACCGCTGCAGCTCAGATCTCATCTCCCGCCCAGGAACTCCATAGACCACCGAGCAGCCAAAAAAAAGGAAAAAAAAAATTAAAGGAAAAAAGGAATATAGACTAACCCTTTTGTTTCTCTTACAGAGAAACATTTCTAAGATCCAAAATAGAAATTTATGAAAGAAAGAAAACTGATTTTGGATTTCCATCTCTAATGTAAAGCCTATGGTATGCGGAACCACAGCACTGACCTGCCCTCCAGCTACCGGTGGACCTTGTCTTCCCTCTTCCCTGGGGGGTCAGGGCAGCACATGGCATCAAACAGGGCGGTGGCCATTGTCCTCTTCTCACAGAGCAGCCACAGGTGATTCTTCATTCACAGCCCACTGTGGCCCTTGCCATTCTGGTCACAGCTCCCAGAACCATGATCTAGGCCTCAACCAAGGCAGCTATGTTCACGTGTCTACCTGGCTTGGTGTCAGACCAGCCCATGAACTCAAGCCAGCAGATAAGCAAGTAATAAGAATTAGAGATGGAGATTTAAGTACTGGTCCCTGTTTTTCATGCTTCAAATATATTATTTCCACTCTTTATAAGACCCTGAATGGCAAACATAATTATCCCCATTTTATAGGTTGAAAAACTGACAAGTAGAAAGATTTAAATAAACTTCCCACCATCACATACCTAGGGAATGGCTGAGCGGTGATTCATACCACCGACATTTGTCTCACTCCATTTAGTTATTTTTGCCATGCTGTTAAAGATTATTAGTTATCAGTGGATTACTATCTGTAAGGAGAAAAAAGTCCAAGAGGTCTTTGGTCAATCACTAGAATGGAAAATTTTTTAGAGTCTCAAGAATCAGGGATTGTGTCCTCTTTATCTCTACATCTTTCATGGAGACTAGCTCAGTTTTAGCATAGGAGATGTTCAAGTAACAATAATTAGATGGATCATGCATAAATTGGAATATTTTTTCAGGTTGTTTTAGTTAGAAAAGACATTAAAACAGTACTTCTGTGTAAATTTAAGAGACATATTTGATTATGCTAGAAATCGTACATAGAAAGCATTAGCTGTCCCCTAACTTATTGCCTTATTAAGAGACAGATAAATCCATGAGTTATTTGCACTCTTAAAATGGCTTTGACCTTGGTGCATCTCTGAATCTCAATTAAGAAATAAAATTTTAAGATTGTAGACAACATCTGGGGGGAAAAGATGTCATCATATGTCTGATCATTTAAAACCCAAATATCAGCATAAGGAATCTGTAAATGAGACATCAAAGTCAATGGATATGCTAATGAATGTCTCACATGCTTGCCAAAATAAAACAAAATCTAATAATAAGAAAATTATATGCGATACACTACTATTTACAAAGCATTTTTGTAAGTTTCTCAAACCGAAGTACTGTTCTTCACAGCAGAAATCAAAGATAAACATAGTTAATGTCAGATTGGGTAAAATATTTTTGTATTAAAGCAAACAGATTTGTTGTAGACAAAAAAGGCAAAATATGTATTTATTTTTAAGACATGAAAAGGAGACCTCAGTCAAATTTTTCTCTAATGTGAACTTACGTGTTTCCCCAGTTTTTCCCTACCTACCATGAAAAATAGTAATGAAAATATTTGAGAAAGATGACTGTATATAATTGCCTTTGTCTTCAGGAGACCCCTATGATGTATTTGCAATCATGGCCAATTTACTGGTGAAGAAGCATTGAGATGTTAACTTGCTCACTTGTGAAAAAGAATGACTTGAAAGAACATTCCCATTTCCAAAAGGACTCCCTCTTACCTCTTGTAAACTCAGCTATTCACAGTACATTAGTAATATCCTGTGTCAGATTTAGCAATGCTATGGAAAAAAGTACATGTAACTGTGGAATTGTTGTTTATCAATTACACAAAATAGGTATATATTTGTATTTATATCCAATCTACATTTCTTTTCTTTTTCTTTTTTTTTTGGTTGGTGGCTGCAGTGTATGATGTGGGATCTCAATTCCCACACCAGGGATTGAACCAAGGCCACAGAAATGAAAGCACTGAATCCTAAACACTAGACCACCAGGGAACACCCTCAAGGAGTAGGCATCCTGTCTCCTTATCTTGTTTAGTGGACAGGCTTTTACCTTTTCACTGTTGAGAATTACATTAGCTGTGGATTTGTCATAAATAGCTTTTATTATGTTGGAATATGCTACTTCTCTACCCACTTTGGTAAAAGTTTTTATCATAAATGGATGTTGAATTTTATCAAATGCTTATTTGGCATCTATTGAGGTGATGATGATTCCTTTTTTCTTTCGTTCATGTGGTGTATCACATTGATTGATTTGAGTATGTTGAACCATCCTTATGACCCAGGGATGAATCCAACTTGATAGCAGTGTATGATCTTTTTTGTGTGTTGTTGGATTCAGTTTGCTAATATTTTGTTGAGCGTTTTCACTTCCATGTTCATCAAAGATATTGGCCTGTAACTTTATTTTTTGGTAGTGTCTTTGACTGGTTTTGGTATCAGGGTATTGGTGGCTTCATAGAGTGACTTTGGGAGTGTTTCTTCCTCTTCAGTGTTTTGGAAAATTTTGAGAAGTGTAAGTTTAAGTTCTTCTTTGTATATTCGGTAGAATTCCCCAGTGAAGCCATCCAGTACTGGACTTTTGTTTGCAGGGAAATTTTTTATTGTAGATTCTATTTCACTTCCAGTGATCAGTCTGCTCCAATTATGTTTCAGTTTTGATAATCTCTGTTTCTAGTAACTTGCCCATTTCTTTGGAGTTGTCCTCTTTGTTAGCATGTAACTACTCATAGTATTTTCTTATGAAATAATATTTCTTCTTATAATTTTTATTGGTTATTATTTCCCCTTTCTTGGCAGCTTTTTAATGAACTGATCGACTGTTAGAGCTAGTCCCAAGTGGGTTCTAGCTCCTTCCATAAAAAGATTGGGATAGATAGATAAACTTGATGTTGTTAATAGATTAAGAATATAAGCATGCTTCTGCAAATCCCTTAAGAGACACAGAGAGGACATTAGCTTTTTAAAATGTCTACATTTGAAATGTATCTTGAAGTGAAATAAAGGAATGTTATGCTAAGAACTAACAATACTCTTTCAATTCAGAGGCCTTGGAGCATAGAGAAGCTGGGAATTTGCCATATGAGCTTTGTGGAGAGAAATGGGATCCCCATCTGAGAAGAAGCCACAGCACCTAGACCTTGACTTTTAGACCAATCTCCAGGCTATTAATATCTCAAATCAGAGCTATATCTAATTGAATAAAGAAAAGCTTTGAATAGACCACCCTAGATGAGAACTGTTCTGCAGACACTTCTACCCAAGGGTACTTTAGGGATTGTCCATATTGGATTGGACCAATATAGATAAGATAACACTGTAAGATAACGTTGTGACTCCCCATATGTCCCTTGAAGACTATGACCAGCTCTCTCTCTTCTCTATACCTTCAAGACAAGCAAGGGAGATATGAGTAATATTGCCTCCTAGAAAAATCACATCTCTCTCTTTCTATCTCTGTCACTGTCTCTATCTCTATCTCTCTCTGTATATCATCTCTCTCTCTCATTCTCCTCCCAACCCCATCTTGTCTTTACCAGTTATCTGCCTTACAGGTCTAGACCACCTGCTATGGAGGAAATTTGAGCTCTCTGATTGGTGGATTGAAATCCTCTTCCACTTCAAGTGGATATGCAACCTGGCAATTCAGAATCCAGTCTGCTTTCCCAATACTTATTTTAAAATACTGTGAAGTCAACAGAGCAGATGAAAAGCAGGAATTTTTCTTCACGTGAAGATCCTCTCTCTCCAACACTAAATCCAGAAAGATTTGCAGTAAGGGTTATGAGAGAGGGGAGGAGGACAGGAGAGAGAGAGAAAGTAATATTGCCAAATGGCTGGTAGTTAAACGCTGTCTGCCTCCAGGCTTTTTGTTTATCTTAACCACATTCCCTTCTCAAGAACTCTGAGTGATTATACATTATTGCCTCAAAGATATCCTAACATTTAGTATCTGGTTTTAGAGCAGTGTAAGAGAAACTGTTGCTGTTAATACTGAGTGATAGCTCAACACTGTTTGACTGGGCTGTAGGGCACAAAGCCTTCTGATTACCCAGGCATCAGTCTCTCCCTCTCAGGTCTGGCTTTCTATGTTGCTTCTACTCCTTACCTGGCACTATCAGAAGCAGAAAAATACTTTGAATATGAATTTGCGGTGGAAAAATTATATCCTTCAGGATATAACCTTGTTTAAACTGGGCAGTTTTTCACAGATCTGGGAGTCGACAATTTTCCCTTTTCCAGCTCTGTGCATAGTTGAAGAGGGGTGGGAAGGGGGTGTCAATATCATGTTACTGGTTTTGACTTATCTTTACCTTGTGAAGGGGTATGAAGCTGTATTTCTTGATAGAAAATTACCCCAAAGAGAACGGAACTGCTGTGAGGGTGATAGCAAGGGGGGAGACATGAAAGGGTCTAAGAAGCAAAACACAAGGTTTATAAGGAAAATCACCTGCTGCATTTGTGTTGTCAGAGCTCAAAATTCAATACCAAAAGAACAGAGGGCAGAGACGCTGATATTTGTACATTCATGTTCGTAGAAGCATTATCCATAACAGCCCGAAGGTGGAGAAACAACTCAAATGTCCATCAGCAGATGAATGGATAAATGAAATACAGTATTGACATACAATGGAATATTATTCAGCCTTAAAAAAGAATAAAATTCTGACATTAGAAACAGAGATGAGCCTTGAAGACGCTGTGGTTATGGTTATGTGAAATAAGCCAGGCGCACAAAGACCAATATCATAAGATTCTACTTATGTGAGGTACCCAGGGATGTCGAAGTCATGGAGAGAATGTAGAATAGTGGGAACAGGGAGGGATGGGTACGTATTGTTTAATGGGCCCCGCGTTTCGGTTCTGGATGAGGGAAAAGCTCTGGTAAAGGATAATGATAATGACTGCACAACATTGTGAATGTATTTAATGTTACCCAACTGCACACCTAAAATGGTTAATGTGATAAATGCTATGCTATGCATATTCTACCGCAATCCAAAAAAAAATTGGAAAAAAATAAGTCCTAAGATTCATGAAGGTGCCTAGAATGAGTTTCTGGCACATGTCAAAGGTCTTGTGATGGCATTGCTCTTAAATGGAAAAAAAAGAAAGAAAGGATTCTCTAACAGGCATAAACAAATTATAAATTGCAAGAAAATTATATTTAATTGCACATTTACCAATCATTAAATAATAATGTTAACGAAAAGCATCTGAAACCCAAAAGAAGCATTAAATACATATTATGAAGCAGAGTTCATCTAAATCCACAACACGTGGTAGGGATTGTCAGGAGCAGATTGTCTGAGAGTGTTGGGATGGATATTGAAGTTTTAAAAACCGATTTCTCGGGTAAATTTCAGAAGAGCTGTCAGGAAAGAGAACAAAAACTAGATGAAAAAGAGACAAGAAGAAGCACCTCAGATGACCAGCTCTGCAGGGGAATAAGAAGAGATAAGTGAGAATAGCGATTGAGTGGTCTGAGATGGGAAATGCTTGAAAAAGCTCAAAATAGAGAATTTAATCTGGGATGGAAGAAACTGTGTGTGAAACCTGACGGCAACCGGTGATGTCTCATTCTGTGATGTTCTAACTTTGCTCTCAGTATCAATGAGGAGTATTATTGATGGTGATGGAGAGGAAAATTGGGGATTGGGTGCCAAAGAAAAGGGTTTAGTCTGTCTTTGACGTGCTTGTTGGAGGAGAGAGGAGGGAAGGAAGAGTGATGAACAGGCCCTGGCAGGAGGCAGCCCACACGGGGCAAAGGTGTGGGCAGGTTTCTAAGGGGAGGAAGAAGCCATGTCTGGCACTGATGCAGCGCAGAAGACAGCAGGACTTGGCAAGAAGGGCCAGGTGGGAAGAGATGGAAGGATAGATGCTGAAAGAATGAATCTTTAATCTGGTAGCCAGAAGGAAGAAGTATTTCCTGTGGATGAAAGGACAAGGTGGCAGGAAGTGGGAGATACTGACTACAAAAGCAAAGTATTAAATTAGCATGTCCTGATTCATATAGTAGTATGTTAAATATAATGACTTACATATCTATCAGTTCTAAAAGTAAAAACGGCAAAGACAAAGAAAGTTAAAAAGGAACTCCCGGCATCTTCTCAGAGGGAAAACCGCTCATTCCTCTAACCCCACGCACCCACACATTATGCTATTTGTTGAGATTTTTTTTTCCTAAAACCTTGGAGGATCTGATCAAAATCTTCATTTATGGCTTTGAAAGTCATGTGACGCCCCTTTATTTAGATATACCCTGGTGCAGAAAAGCATCCTGTCCTACACGGTTCCAAAATAAATAATGCTGCACGTACAGGTCCACGCTTTTGTGTTATTCACCATACCAAAAACAGGGTGTTCATAGCATGCTTCATTCCAACAAATAAATAATGTGTTTAGCTGTCGCCTTACACCAAATAAATCAATGAAAACAAATGTCTTTCTGCAGAATAATTTCATCTTCAACCCTCAACGTGTACCAGGAAATAGATTTCCCGTGTTCTTGAGCACCAAGCCGGAGGTCTCTGTTTATGGTTTTGTGTCAGTTTAGACGGGGAGAGGATTGTTGACTAGAATAAAACCCCTTAAGAGAAAAAAAAAAAAAAAAGATTCTTATCTTTCATTTAGGTTAATAACATACCACATACATTTGTCAATCAAATTAGAATTACTGTCAGCCCATAATGCATTTTAGTTTAGCCAATATCAGTCAGTCCTGATTTATTTGCTTAATACAAATCTCATTGAGTTTCAGCCCCGCTCTTCTCCTTTCAGCTGTTAACCGACCAAGTACATCTTTAATTTCCAAGACCGATGGTGTGGTAGCCTTGGAGAGAGAGAGCGATTTGCATAAGGCCCCAGAAGGGTGCCAAAACTCTTCACGCTTTAAACAACAGCCTTTATTATTCTGTAAGTGGATGTGTTGAATTTTCATGCTTTTGTTTCCAGTTCAGCCCTGACAGAAAAGAATAAAGTAGATTTTGCCAGCACCCCTGCTGTGCCCTGGGGGAGAAATTCAATGTGCCTCATTTGTCTTAATTGGAGAACCGCCCTCAGCACCAGCTTTTTCTATGAATACATTAGCATAACAGACAGAAAATTCAAGCCCACTTTGGTAGAAGTAGTCTCCCTCCCCACTCCCACCCCAAACCTCCCATTTTTGGACTAATAAAAACCGCAAGAGGGGAGAAGTACATGTTTCATCTCCTGGATTTCTTCGAGTTGCTGTTGTAAAATTCTCTGTACAGGAGAGATGCATTAGGCCTATTTTATCTCTGCACCGTTATTAGAACTGGTCATGAAAAATGTGATAAATATCATCCATGACAGAGAGCTGAAAGCTTCTCTTTTTTCTTCATAATGTGCTAATCCTATAGACATGTTCTCTGACGGGTTAGGCTGCTCTTTCAGAGGGGAGAGTGGGTTTTACACAGAGACAAATGTGTAGCGGCTATGAATGAATCTGTGAAAAAAGAAAGAAGGAAAGGAAAAGAACAATTCTTACCGAGGTGAATTTATTAACACTAGAAACAAACGCAGTTATCTCAGTCAGAGCAGGATTTTAAACTCTGTGCCAAGTCGCTGGAGAACTATTAAATTCATCTTCACGTTTTTCATATTGCAACGGGGTTCTGAGTCTGGACAAACAGCCTGCGCTGTGTAAATCATTCCCCACATCCAGGCTCTTCCAGCATCTGATTGAACTAATGGAATTTAAAGGAAGGTGTTTCAAAAGAAATATTTCGTTTACATGTTCCCAAGACTGGTATTAATTCTTTCATCACATCTGTTCAACCTGCCTACCACTGCCAGCATGTGAAAGCGGTGGAAAACACGGGGAAAGATATAATTTCTTAATAAAACGTGGTGTACACATGCTCTTGGAAAGATGGCTGCCTTTCAAAAAAACAATGAATCCATATTTTGTCTTGATTTTTCTCCAGCAGGCCTAATTTACCACGTCAGTCACACGCTGCTCTCACTGAAAGCCTTCCAGGGATTTTAAAGAAGGTGGGGTGTTGTGTTGTTCTTGTGGTCGTTGTGTTGTTCAAAGCCTGTTTTGTTTTGAAATCGTTGTATGCCCATTTAAAAATTGAGTACCTTTTCGGTCAGGTCCTTGTGGGGAAATGGGAGGCTAAATCATTTTGGAATCATAATTGTGAGATGCAGACCCTTCCATGGCCTAGAGACCACCAACCCATTCTTACTTCAGAGGAAAGCCTGGACAGGTCGCCAGTTTCAAACGGGTACACTTCTTCGGAAGCCTGAAGGCTAAATTGAGGGGTTCGTGTCCCCTCCCCCTCCCTTCCCTTCTCCCTCCTCCCTGCCTCCACTTCTCATTCACCCGGCCCCAATAAACATTCCAAGAGGCCAAGAGGAGGTGATGAGTGCTGGAAATGAGGAATAAAATGTTTGCTTTCCTCTGTAAATGATTCTAAAAATAATCATTTGGCTTTATCTGTCCTGTGAGAGGATGTCAGCTTTTCGTTTTACTCCTGGTTTCATTTACATTATAAAAATGACAAGCCGTTTACCCAGTTTATCAGATAATCCCCGCTGCTTTCTAAACAAACATTCCAGCCACTCGGAGAGCTCTGCCTTGAATCCTCCTCCCCCCGCCCCAACTCGCCTTGAGGTCTCCTCTGGGGTCTGAACTCACCTGCTTCAGCCTGTCTGAAGCCTCTCTCCATCCCAGGCTCTTTTGTTTCCTTAAAAAAAAAGAAAAAGAAAGAAAAGAAAAATTACTCCTCTTTGAGGAAATTTATGTTTACTGCTGTTCCTAACAACTTTTAAAAATCATATGGAAAGAGGAAACACGACTTTGGAAAGCAGGTGTTCTCCTTACTCGCTACAAGTAATAAATCTGGACTGAATTACAGCTGTTCTTAGTACATTGATACTATTGTCCTTAAGTATATTTTTCTTAATGTTAGCCATTCTAAGAATCATGTGTGTTCACCTGATCAAAATGAGAAAATACTGAAAATCAAAGAATGAAAGCCACTCCTGCTTGGGTTTTTTGGGGTTTTGTTTTTGTTTTTTTTTTAATCGCTCCAGTTTCTGAGAAATACATCCTTTGCAGATGTATTAAACAAAACACACACTGGTCTGGTACTTCGCTGTTGCCCCCCCCCCACACACACACACAATGTTGACTTTGCCCCCCGACCTAGGTTGAGAGGTGCTAGTGGCTTTAAGCTCTTTGGGAAGCCTAACCAGGTGTTAGCCCTAGCAGAGTTAAGGAGGACTGCTTTATAGTAATTTATACATTATTTTTGTGCCATCACTCTCTATGAAAATCTATTTTCCCTACAAAAATTAAGCATTTGTAGTAATGACTCTTCAAAACCAGGCATAGGTATTGGGAGGGGCAGTGCTTGTGAAGGTTGAAGAACAGATGGAAAGGAAAGAAAGGAAAGAAACTCTTTCCATGTCCACAAAACATACATTTATCTTGAAGACCCTGAGTGAAAATAATCCTGATGATTTCACAAGGTACGTTACTGGGGGCTAACAGTTACGTGGGTAACTTGATCGAAAGACAGGTCTTGACATGGCATCTCTCAGAAGAAGCTCCTGGGATTCTTCTACAGATCAGTTCTTGGAAGCCTGAAATTTCAAAAGGTACATAGATACTAATATGGAAAAAAATTTAGAATTGACTTTGAAAAGCGCTCTTTGACTATACAGATTTATTTTATTTACACAAGTTCCTTAGGTGATCAAAACACAACAGCCAAGAATTAGGAGAAAACCTATGGACCAGAGTGAGTAGGACTAGAATTTAAGGCAAAATACAGTTCAGATAACAATGATCTAAAATTCATTACGTGATAATCATTTCCGCTGCAGATACAAAGAAAAAGACGTGTAAGCGCTAATTTAACATCAAATTAACAATAAGAGGTGCCACTTCCTGTAGTAACAGGCATAATGAGGTGAAGAGGAGAAAACACTTATACTGTATCTGTTTTTTTACGTTGAAATTTCTCACTTTAGGGAATTTGTAACAAATGAGCCAAATGGGAGTCCCTTGTTTATTGAGGGAACACCCTGGTTATTTTTTGTTGTTGTTGTTTAAAAGTCTTTGGAAGCTATCGATTGACTGTGCACTTTCTCGGTTGATAACCTGTGTGTCTGATTCTAAAGACTTAGCCAGCATAAACTGGGGGAATCATTTTAAATAATCTCTGGCTTATCTGTGGACTGTTTTCAGTGATAGATACATCTGCTTCTCTGAAAAGAGAAGGAATGTCAGATAATGAATGATGGTTGTTAAGTAATGATTTCCTTTCGCTTTTAACCTTAAAAAGGGCAGGGGCAAGACATCTCTGTGAGGTATGCGATTGTGCACGGCATTTTTCCCTCTGGAAAACCAACCAGTACCCTGTAAGAAGGTGAAATAAGAAGCAGCACACTCTGGCCTGGATCTGGTGGTGTCTGGACAAACTGGAAAAGGATCAAGATTCCACTCTGCCATGTCACTTGAACAGATGAAGGAAAGCAAAGGATGGAGGGACGTGGCTGTAGCTGTTCCCAGCAGCTTTCTAAGATGTTCTGAAAAATGAAGAAAGAGAACAGAGAAGGCATGTAAGAGATCGTATACAAATATCCTCGATAGTGGAGGCAAAGAGAGGAAAAGCACTCGTCAAAAAGGATCAACAGCAGAAGGAAGTTTGGGTGGTACAGGAGTGCTCAAGAAGCCTAGGTAGGGTTGGGGGAGACACTGAAGGCTGGGTGGCAGCAGGAATCCATGAAAAGCACAAAGCAGGGCAGGTGATGCTGTCCAGCATTCTCTGGGCTGTGACACGGCTATTTCCCTCATTCATTTAAAGAAATTGCTCATCTCTCTATCACAGATTCTGTCCTAAGAACTGAGTTAAAGTGGAATGAAACCTAAGGGGAAAAAAAAAAAAAATCCAGCTGAGAAAATTGCCACAGGGTTCTACAAACCACTTGGCTTGATGGGACTTGGATAGGATAGCTTGTAAACTTAGGCAACCCTTCACTCCCTATGTGACTGTGATTTGCAGGGGTCTCAGCAAATTCAAGGGAAAGATCTTCAACTCTGCTGTCTGTATTCAGATGTGTACTGATGGGATGTAAGTGAGGGCAGTGGGTCCCAGATCACAGAAGCAAAAATGGCATCCCTTAGAAGAAAATCCATAATGAGAGAGAAATTCTGCCTTGTGGACCAGATGCAAAAACAGATCTAACAACCTGGGAACAGTGGGACCAAGTAGAATAAACCTGAACTTGACTCCATCCTTAGAGATCTCCTGGATATAATGAGAAAAAAAAGACCATATGTGAATGTGGGATAAGAAAATGAGAAGAGGGATGGGAGTTCCTGTCGTGGCTCAGTGGTTAACGAATCCAACTAGGAACCAGGAGGTTGCAGGTTCGATCCCTGGCCTTGCTCAAAGGATGAAGGATCCGGCGTTGCCATGAGCTGTGGTGTAGGTCTCAGATGTGGCTCAGATCCCGCGTTGCTGTGGCTCTGGCGTAGGCTGGCAGCTACAGCTCCATTAGACCCCTAGCCTGGGAACATCTATGTGCTGCGGGAGTAGCCCTAGAAAAGGCAAAAAGAAAAAAAAAAAAGGAAGGAAGGAAAGAAAGAAAAGAAAATGAGAAGAGGGAGATGTGCTAGAGATCCAGAAGTATGTAAGAATCTCAAGGAATTCAGGATCAAGTGCAGAGACCAGGGTGCCTAAGGTTTGGGAGTTTAAAAGCTGGTAAGCACCACCATTCAGGTGGCTTGAGCTCAGCAGTGGGGATATGATGGGACAGTGCCAGAAGCATCATTAGCGTCAATCTGAGCAGCTACAGAGCCTAGGAACAGCTGGAGGATGGTAGCGATATACAGGCAGTGATAACAAAGAAAGAGAGGAAGTTAAGATTCAGTCAAGCTGGAGTTATTGATCAAAATGTTAAACTGACCTTCCCTAAGAATAACAGGCTATTAAGGATTAAGGGAGGTTTTTATATGGACATATGGTGTATTTTGGAAAACAGGCAGGGAATGTATTGGTCTGCTAGGGTTGCAATAACAAAATCCCACAGATGGAGTGGCTTAAATGACCGAAATTAATTTTCTCAGAGTTCTCAAGGACGTAAGTCCAAGATCAAGGTATCATCAGTGATGCCTTGTGAGCATTCTCTCCCGGGCTTGCAGATGGCTTCCTTCTTGGTATCCTCACGTGGCCTTTCCTCTGTGTTCATACAGAGTGCGCTCTCATACCTCTTCTTATAAGCACACAAGTCCTATTAGATTAGAGTTCTCTCTAATCTCTTGGTCACTGAATTCTTTAAAGATCAGTCTCCGTTCTGAGTATCCGTTCTGGCTCAGCAGAAACAAATCTGACTAGCATCCATGAGAATTGCAGGTTCGATCCCTGGCCTTGTTCAGTGGGTTTAGAATCTGGAGTTGCCATGAGCTGTGGTGTAAATCACAGATGCGGCTCGGATCCCTTGTTGCTCTGGCTGTGGTATAGGCCGGCAGCTGGAGCTCTGATTTGACCCCTAGCCTGGGAACCTTCATATGCCGTGGGTGCAGCCCTAAAAAGACCTGTCTCCAAATGCAGTCACATACTAGGTTACTGGGGATTAGGACTGCAATATCTGAGTGTGGGGGAGACAGAATTCAGTCCAGGAGCCAGGATGGACCTTTTGAATGAACCTAAAGACAGGGAAAAGCTCAAGAGTTTTACCTTGCTCCCACCTTGGTGGCTGAAGTTGATCATCCACCTTGGAGTTTGGATATGAGCTGTAGATGACAAAGGCCTGTTGCATCAACAAAAACCCCATTATTCTTCTCTGAGTTTCCAAGGAATGGTATTGATTCACCCTCTAGATTGATGGGTATTTTAACCAAGAGAAGTGTTTGTCACTTACACCCACACCAGTGAGAACAATGTCAACAGTGTGAATTCTGACCATCATGAATTTTCATCTATTTGGAGAAGGTGTGTTCTATTTCAGATTCATATTATTACTATTTATTGCATCCCAGTCTTCAGAAAGCAGAGAAATAAAAATATGAATGTGATATCAATGTATTCCATTGAGCCGATACAAATACCATAACTTAAACACAAATTTTAGGAGAAATGGAAAACCAAAAATATATCAAAATTTCAGTACACAGTTGGTCTTCCTCTAAACAAGTCAAGGAGCATCAGTGATTTGATTTTAGCATATGCCAATAACTTGGCTCAAAGCACTGTCCTGCCATATACTAAATAAATGTTCAGTATCTTTGATTTCTTCTCTTATAGTGGCTGGCTAGCATATGTAGACACCATGGCATTTTGATTGGCTTGTGGCAATATAAACCAATTCTGACTTAAGCAAAAAAGAACTGTTAGACGAAAAGGGAAAAGTCACAGAATTGAAGACAAGTTCCTGGCCTTTGAAAGGACAGGATGCAGAGTAACTGAGTTTTAAAGTTGTGGGAAGCATGATCCAATCATGACTCTTCTTAGGAAGCCACTATTGGGATAAATAACAGCCTCGATATCCAAACTTAAATTTAAAAGAGTTAGCAAAAGATGGGTCAGGTGCTGATTTGATGTACAATTCCACTAAGACCACAAATGATGAGGAAGTGATAGTTTTTCAAGGAAAGCATATGTGTTATTGGATAAATGCGAACGGACACTGGACAGGAAAATGCAACAGATGTCCACTAGGAGCAACTGCTGAAATATACCTGTGTTGAATGTTGACTAGGGAAGGGTGAAAGTATAAGCACTGACCATAGAAAAAATCCATTCTATCCTTCTCTCCATAAATGTCCTCCAAGGAGGTCTTCAATCTCTGAATACTTAGTATAAGGACCCAAAATTAAGGATGCTGGATAGTGGCAGGGAATGTCTGCCTCACTAGCTGCATTTAAATATTGGTGAAACCGAGTCGCCCTAAAAACTAGTTCCATTCCCAGCTTTATGATTAATCTCTCTATCCAAAACTTTATTCCCTGTCTTGTCCCCTTTGACCTCAGTCCTGTGCTTACTGAACACTATCAACCACTGTCAGATGACTAAAATTGCTGTTGTCGATAGCATCGCTAATATACTAAAATTGCTGTTATAGACGTCACCATTAACCTCGGGTTGTTTCTCCAGGGCAAGATGAGCTAAAAAAGACCCCCGAGCCATGGGCCACCTGGTGAGAGAATCATAAACCAGAGACGTCCTGATTCCTGAAGCTAGCATTGAGAATATCACAGAAATATCACCGAACAGTGATTAATTTCAGCCTGTTTGTTCTTCTTAAAACAAACCAACAAACAAACCAAAAAAACTGTAACTCAGAAATCAAGTGGGAATGGATCTGAGCCCTGTCTCCCACTTCCCTTCCTAGTGCCCTGCAGTAAACGCCGTACTTTCCTTGCCCACAACCAGGTGCCAGGAGATTGGCTTTACTGCCCATTGGGCAAGAGGACTCAAGGCTGGTGGGAGACATTAGGTCCATCTTTGCCTCCTGTGGAGGACCTGAGTGTCCTTTCCTGGTTTTCTATTGCTGCCACCATCACTTTCTCCCCTTTCCGATTTTCCATATGATCTTCATTAGTTCCCCATCTCCCCACAGATCTGCTCACTAGCCCAGTAGCTCAGCAATGCCAATGGGTTAGGGTTAGGGTTAGGGTTAGGTAGCTGAGTTTTAGTGTTTCATAAAACAGCAATCTTAATATGGAAATGATATTCCAATCTCACTATTTTCCAACCTTTGGTGCCCAGGCCTTGGAACCTCAGCTATTGCTTCATGACCCCATGTTGGTCTGACTATATAGCTCTTTAGCAAAAACAAATTCTTGTGATGCAATTAAGGAAAGTTTAGGTACAGATTAAGCAGGCTTTCAACTATGTTTGGGCATTCTTTAAGGCTGGTCTGATTTTAAAATGGCTCCCCTAAAGACCAAGTGGGGGAACGCCAAGCACTCTGGGCAATACTTCAAAAGTCAACAGCTGCTCAGCATTCCCAGTCAATCCCAATTTGCCACTTGGCTGCTTACTGATGAGCTGCTCGTACAAGTGTTTGATAGCCCCATGGCGTATTCCCTAGTTCACCCATTGGCTTGTCAAGCTTTGGGCAGACATCTAGTACCCCAGAAGTTTGGCTTCCCTGCAAAATAGCTTGTTATAAGGGAGAGAGTATTTAATTGGAAGCCAGGAGTCCAGTTTCAGGTTTGAATTGTCCCTAATTACATGGTATTAGGCAAGTAACATATCTGGGCTTTAGGTGTTTGGGGGAGGCAGCAGGGGGGGAGCTTGCGGTCACTGCTATTAGCATTTAGTATGGGAACTTCAAACATTCAAAAGCAAAAAGAATAATATAATGAGTACTATGTATCTATCATCTACTTTCAATAATTGTTAATTTTGATTTATAGTTACCTTGCCTTACCTACTAGATTATTGTAAAACAAATCCCAGACTTCATATTATATCCGTAAATATTTCAGAATGTATCTCCAAAAGATTAGAACTATTTTGTTTTCAAAAATTACGCTAACATTATAACCCAGCAGGACCCTATGGGGCCCTTACCAGGACAGACCCCTCCCCCCATGTCTTCTGCTTTAGCTTCTCTCTGAAGTTCGGAGATAACAGTATCTGATGCCCATTTCCTGAGTTGTTTTACAGATGCTAAAAGCCCCAGCAAATGGAAGACATTAACTACTTGATGACCATGAGCACAGAGGCCCCAGGCCTCCTGGAGCCTGAGGCTTGATAATGTTAAGCCCTGTGACACCACCCTGTGACCTCACCATCAACCAATCAGAGGACTGTGCACAAGCAGATCACACACCCTGCGACTCCTTTCCTTCACCTTGTCTTTTAAAGCTGTGCTGGACTCTTTGTACACTGCCTTACAATAAATAGTGCAGCTTTCTTCACCACAACCTGGTGTCAGTAGATGGGCTTTACTGAGTGAAGGCCAGTGGTCCCAGGTTTGGTTCAGTAACAACTTTAGATACTAAAAATAATAATAATTTAGCAATGTTTTAAAATATTGATAGTGTTCAAATTGTCCTGATCGTCAGTTTTGTTAATGCTTTTTCAAAAGGATCCAAATGAGGTTTATTAAAATTTAGTTGTTGAAATATTTTTTAAGCCTATTTTAAACTATAGATATTCTCTCTCTCTCCTTCTCTCTCTCTTTCCATTTCTCTCTCCCCTTCAACTTACTTAGGGGGGAAAAAACTTGAGCATTTATCCTACAGATTTTCTCAGTCTGGACTTTGCTAATGGCATCCGTGTAATAATAGCGTTTAATATATTCTTCTGTCCCCTGTATTTCCTATAGTTAGATCTAGAAACTTAGTCTGTTCAGCTAATAATGTGGCGTCTGTTCAGGTAATAATTTGGGGGAGTAATGCTTTTTAGGTGGTATTGCGTCCTTCCATTATGAAGCATAGAATGTCAAGCTATTTCTCCTTTTGAGTTACTAGCAGCCATTGATAATCATTGTTTATATGCTGCAAAATGGTGATATGATACTTTTAGCATGGCTGCTACATTTATTAGCTGGAATACTTCTATAAACCGTAACTTCCCCTTGCCAACGATTTCTTTATCCTGCAGTATAGATATAGAGGAAAGGCAGGATTAATGCTTGAACATTTCCCTGTATTTGCAAGTTTTAAAAAAATAATAAGCCGTTTTCTTTGGCATCTTCCAAAGGAGAGCAATGAGATTTAGTTTTGCTTTTTAAGATCAGTGTCCACTTGTACATTTAACCATATTTGCTATGCTTTTATTCCAGTTATTCCTATTTCTGCCCAAACTGGCTAATGGGAACCTCTTCAATTAATCTCGAAAGGACGCATAAAACACTCAACATGCACCAAAAAAATATGATAAGCTATGTAGGAAATGTAATGAAACTGGGCAAAAAAACACTCCTGGAACAACAACAAAAAAAAAACAATTATAACAGATTGTAGGATGTAAGCTTAATATACAAGTGAATCCCTTGTGATCAGTGGTGAAAAAGTACAATTCGAAATTTAAATTGCCATACTGTTTACATTAGCACCCCAGAAAATGAACTACTTGGTATAAATCTAACAAAATATGTACAAGATCTATATGAGAAAAACTATAAACCTCTGATGAACAAAATCACAGATCATAAAAAGATAGAGATTCTGTGTTCATGGATAGAAACACTTGATGTTGACAAGATGTCCATTCTTCCCAACTTGGTCTATAGATTCAATACAATGCTGGTCAAAATCCTGGCAAGTTATTTTATGGATGTCGAGAAACTGATTCTCAAGTTTTATGGAGAGACAAAATACCTGGAATATTCAACACAATAATTGAAGGAGAGCAAAGTTGGAGGACTGACACTAAATAATGTCAACACTTATTATAATTAAAAACTTCTGTTCTGCAAAAAATAATGTCAAGAGAATGAGAAGGAATTCCCTGGTGGCCAGGTGTGTAAGAACTCAGCATTGTCACTGCTGTAGCTCAGGTTACTGGTGTGGCTTGGGTTTCATCCCTGGTCCAGGAACTTCATGGGTGTAGCCAAAAAAGAGAGAGAGAGAATGAGAAGACAAGCCACACATTAGGAAAAAAATGCATTAAGGAAAAAAATCTTCGCAAAGGACATCAAATAAAGGATTTACCCAAAAATATACAAAGAACACTTAAAATTCGACAATAAGAAAACAAACTGATTCAAAAGTGGGCTGAGGGGATGAAGAGGAAGTTAAGGAGGAGCAGGAAAGGAAGAAGAAAACATTATAACTGACAAGAAAGAAAAGCAAAACAATACCTTTGTCTCTGCAGTGCTGACAGTTGAATGTGGGTCCAGACACAAATCCATGAGCCTTTCTTTAGTGCTCTCTTTTATCATTCATTTATTTATTGCTTTTGGGGGCCACACTTGCAGCATATGGAAGTTCCCAGGCTAGGAGTCAAATCAGAGTTACAGCTGCCAGCCTACACCTCAGCCACTGCAAGATGGGATCCAAGCCGCGTCTGTGAACTACACCCCAGCTGAAGGGAATGCCGGATCCTAAATCCACTGAGTGAGGCCAGGAATTGAACCCTCATCCTCATGGATACTAGTCAGATTTGTTACTGCCAAGCCAAATGGGGACTTTATTACTTTTTTAATGAAAAGGTTAATAATACAAGAAACTTAAAGTTATCAAGAAGTCAAATTGTGATGATGACCCTGTTTAAATCAAGTCTGAAGGATAGAAATAGGCAGGGATTTTGGGATTTTGAAAATACTTTTAAGGTATTTAGGAGATTGTCTTTATGTGTAATATGTCCATTCTTAGTGATTCCAGATAAATGATGTGTGACTAATTTCTTCCTTGGTTAAATTATAAGCTATTATACATTACACCATGATTGAATATATGCCATTTCAAACCAAGCCCAAGATAAATGACCTATATTTCAAGGTAAGCACTTTACATTTGAAAAGAAGACAACAACCTTGGACTATTACTAAATCTCAGAGCAGAAAGACTGATATATCACATACTCTAAATATCATTGAGTCGAAGGCAATGAAATTTATTACATACTATGAAATTTGAAACTGTATGTGGGCTTTTAAAATGTACTTCATGGTTCAGTACTATTAAGTCCTGATACATCCAGTTGATGCATCACGTCATCAACCTGCCAGGAAGCCTTTGGAGAGCCATTTGTCCCTGGATCCAAATCAAATATGTACCCTGACTGTTAAAAAATATTTTGTTAAACTAAATGACTGAGCAATCTTTGACAGGACTGCCAAATGAATGATGACAACGGTTGACCACTTTGGGCCCTGGGGCCATATTACCAAAAGGAAAAAGAGAAAAATCTGTTCTTTCTAGTCCGATCTTAGGCAGAACAAATGCATTATTCTTTCTGTTAAGAATTTTGGTTGAGGTCTAAGGTTCTTGCAGCTTTTCATATGGGAATTTAACAGAGTATAGATGTCACTTTTCCTGTGTATTATCTGAAGTGACATGTACTCAACAAATTGGGTGCATAACATTAATTCTGAAGCACAACAAAGTTGAGGCGGAATGGAAAGAGGTGTGTAGGAGCTTGACTTCCCTGAGTTCAGATTTCAGCTTTACCACTTAGGAGGCTCCTAGTCTTACAGTGGAATAATAATATCTATCTTTTGGGACTGCTGTAAAGGTTAATGGTGAATGTTAAGTGCCTGACATATTGGAGGCATTCATTAAAAAGATAGCTTTTATTATTATTATCTAACAACAACAGTCTTATTCTGAAATTGCTAACTTAAAGGCTAATGAGGATAAACATATGAAAACGATTAAAAATAAGACAATGGGGAGCAGTCAGCTGGGAACTGCAGAACCTGCCTAAAGGCATTAAAAACAATAGTATCAACAGTAATCAACTCACCTTGTCAACTGAATCTATGGTATCTGCCTTTTTGGCCTCTAAACATTAAAATTCTTTCTACTAATGTATTTAGGAAAAGGCATCAGAAATTCTTTTGCCTTCGGGTAACTTTATACTCTAGGCAGGCAAAAGAAGTTTTTTTCCTTTTTTTTTTTTTTTTTTTGTTGTTGCTATTTCTTGGGCCGCTCCCGCGGCATATGGAGGTTCCCAGGCTAGGGGTTGAATCGGAGCTGTAGCCACCGGCCTACACCAGAGCCACAGCAACGCGGGATCCAAGCCGCGTCTGCAACCTACACCACAGCTCATGGCAACGCCAGACACCACAGCTCACGGCAACGCCGGATCGTTAACCCACTGAGCAAGGGCAGGGACCGAACCCGCAACCTCATGGTTCCTAGTCAGATTCGTTAACCACCGCGCCACGACGGGAACTCCCTTTTTTTTTCTTTTTTTTTTTTAACAAATAGTTTCTAAATTTAAGCTTCCCCTCATCCCTTTGACCAACACATTAGTAATTCTACATTTTCCAACACTGTTTTACTCCTCCCCTGCTGATTCAGAAAACATGAGCATTTGGATATTCAAGAGAAGCTTGTTCAGCTTTTCCATCCGATCACCTGAATCTGTAACTGAACCCAGGTTTAGCCGATCGCCACTCACAAGCCAGTGATTCGAGAGGCAAGTGTTAATAGGAAGGAAGGGTGCTTTAATCCAAAAGCTGGCGGTCTGGAGGGATGGTGGACTCATGTCCAGAGACCAACTCTGAAGATTCTGCTTAGCCAGGACCGTTTTTAAAGTGAAAAATGGAGGGGGAAGAATCTCAGTGAATCGTGGAGGCAGGAGGTTGGGTTCTGCCGTCTCTTTTGCATGCAGACTGGCTGACTGTTGCCTGAGTCATCTGCCTGCAGGATTGCTTAGGGAGGTGATTGAGGGTAGAGAACTAGTTTTCTTTATATCTAGGAAAAGAATCAACAGGATAGACAAGGCATGGTATGCATTCAGGAGTTTCAATTGCTTAGTGAACCTAATTCATGTAATTAGGTTCTTTTAAGGTTAGAGGGGAACAGAAATGGTCAAACAGGAAAGGAGCGAAAGAGCTGCCTGCAGATTCCTGAAGTCAATAGAAAGAGAGCACAGAGGAGGTACAGGCCACGTTTCCTTTCTTTCAGGAATATGCTGCATTGCTATGATTTTCAAGTCCGAGGCCTGCGACGATGACTATATAAACAGCTATGACTTCTCTAAGACAAAGCCTTAATTTTCAATTTTATTGCATTTCTTTATGTCTTATTACTCTTCCACATTACGTTTTAGGAAAGTTTTGGAAAATACCAAGATTTTACCCATGGGGGAAAAAAATCCTTTAAACAATTACTTGGGTCTTAGGTTTTAGTTTTTTGGGTTTTTTGGTTTTTGGGTTTTTTCCCCCAAAAAACTGGTTTTCCTCCTGCAACTCTTTCAGAGTTTACTTTCTCACAAAAGATGGGATTTCTGAAAAATTTCCACTGGCAGTAGTCCAGGGCTGTAATTACTTTAAATTAAACCCTCAAGTATTTCCCTTTCTCTTCCTAGCGCCACAAACAATTCCTTCGTCTGAGTGTTAGACTCCGTTTAACTCAGCAAGTTTTGAGAAGCAGTCTGCAAGGCCGCAGGGGGCAGAAATTCAAACTCTGACCTTGAAAGATGTTGCTGGGATCTATGGATCCATATGTTCAACGTAGCCCTTAATGCATCCCCCGGACTCAGCGGAATGTAGGGCACACAGGCGGCCAGAGTGTCTGTGAAGAGAGAAGGGGTTGAGGATGGATCCTGAAGATGGGCAGGGGGTGAGAGGGTGCTTTTATCGTGGCTAGAAAGCAATTTTAGGCAGCTGTGTAAAATTATTATCCAAAAATGTAAGGATAAAACCTCGATCAGATCAAATAGTTAAAAGAAGTGATTCATAATTCAAGACTCTCATGCTGACTCATTAAGTTGAAAACATTTGCACTTGCCCAGAATTTATTTCATCCTCCAAATATATTTATCACAGTTCAATTTTATGATCTGTCACATGCATGCAAGTCTACCAGCCATAATTATTTTAATGCTACTTAATTTTTTCAAACAGTATCTCTCCAAAGCACTGAAGAGTCCTTGGGGTCAACTCATGATCGGAGGGAAGCAGCAAGAGTGTAACACGTTTTTTTTTGCAGCAACATGGATGGAACGAGAAATTATCACGCTAAGAGAAGTTGGTGAGACCGTGAGACACCAGCGTAACATGCTATCACTTACATGAGGAATCTAAAAAATGGATACAGTGAACTTCTTTGCAGAATAGACACTGACTCACAGACTTTGAAAAACGTATGGTTTCCAAAGGAGACTGGTTGGGGGTAGGGGGATGGGCTGGGGGTTTGGGATGGAAATGCTATAAAATTGGGTTGTGATGATAATTGTACAATTTTTTTTGTCTTTTAAGGGCCACACCCATGGCATATGGAGGTTCCCAGGCTAGGGGTCTAATTGGAGCTGTAGCTGCTGGCCTACGCCACAGCCACAGCAACACCACATCTGAGCTGTGTCTGTGACCTACACCACAGCTCATGGCAACACCAGATCCTTAACCCACTGAGGGAGGCCAGGGATCAAACTTGCAACCTCATGGTTCCCAGTTGGATTCATTTCCACTGTGCCATGATGGGAACTCTGATAATTGTACAATTATAATATAATAAAAAATTCATTGAATGAATAAATAAGTGGAGCATAATGTCTTTTCTCACCCTGGTCTCCTCCCACCCCACCCCACCTGAAACACTGGGTTCTAAACTAAGGCAAAAGATAGCTGACAACAAAAGCTTAAGGTAACCAAAATCCCAAACCTCGTGGGACAGGGACTCTTAAAAAGGCAAATAATGTGAGTACCATAAATGAAAGTCCATTTTTTCTCCTTGAACTTGTTGGCTGAAAATTGCTTTCTCTTGCCTGGAAGAGAAGATATCAGACTCTTAGACCATCTTTCAATGATTTTGTGTAGGAGTCTCTCAGTCCTTCCCTGTGGATGACTTTAGACTTTGCCTTTCTTTTGAATTTTGGAGTTCCGTTGCCATTTGGTTAGGTTGTATTGCTGATAAGTTGAGGATGTCTCTGGTTGCCTGTGATTCGGCTATTAAGAAGATTTACAGGTGGGTCTCTTTAGTCATGCCCTGAAAAGGTGATAAAAATTTTTGTCATCTATTTAGAGGCTATGCAATTTAACATAACTCTACTTTCATTTCTCCTCACCTTATGCATATAATCCATTAAACTGTTTTATAGAGGCTAAATATGAAAGGACAGTGGTACTACAGTATTTCTTAACCTGTTATCAAGACCACAATATTTTAACAGGAATGAAGACCCCAATGCAAATTTCCATTCTCTTTGTATAACATTTATGCAATAAAGAATAAATTGAGTACATGATTTTTCATTTCTGAGTACTAGGGCTAGTAATGCATGAGCTGCAGAGAAGCAAGCATTAATCTATCTAGCTGCTAAGAAATGAAATGTCACTTAGAGGAACTTATTCTTGCTGGCACACTCTTTCATGGAGTTCTCCATCAAAAAGCAGAGAAAAAAGGAATTCTTTTTCCACTTGCATTATATCAGAGCACGTCTACCCTTTTTCATGTGTCCTGATTTAGTTCCTGCATGTGGAGTGTACAGAAGCTTTGGTTTTTCACGGATACCTCATTTGATTTCATTTTTTCCCAGTGAAATAGTGGTTTCTTTAAAAAAGGAAAAGGAGGATAGAAGCAAAGGAAATATTTCCTTTAAAGAATACTTGTTTCTCAATAGCTGTTTTTTTTCTGGGCTTGCATCTTACTTGCTGTGGGTTATGGGTGGTGTCACAAGATTGTGTGTGCGTGTGTGTGTGTGTGTGTGTGTGTGCGTGTGTGTGTGTGTGTGTGTGTGTGTGTGTGTGTGTGTGTACCTGATCAGTTCTCTCACTCGTGTTATTTCTCTGGTTGATTGAGATCACATATTTTTTAGGTGAATTAAAATCACAAGTAATGTTAATGATAATAAAGCACTTTAATATAATAGGTGATTGAAAAGCCTGAGCACTATTTATTTAATTTTTAAAGACAGAGCAATTGTTTTTATATATCTTGCTTTGCAAAACTAGAGACAGTACCATTAATTTTTCTGGTGGAAATACATTTTTTAAATAATATATTTATTTTCAAAATGCTAAATTTAAAAGAACAGACTTCCTTACCACAAACTAGTTTTTAAAATATTTATTCAAAATAATTTACATTTTAAGGAAAATTACAGAAACCTATATTATCATCTATGTTTTGTGGAGTTAAACTATTCATGGACATTTTGTTGATTTTCCACAAATGTGCCTCCCCATAATTAAACATATGGGGAGTTCCCATTGTGGCCCAGTGGTTAATGAATCCGACTAGCAACCATGAGGTTTCGGGTTCGATCCCTGGCCTTGCTCAGTGGGTTAAGGATCCAGCATTGCTGTGAGCTATGGTGTAGGCCAGCAACTACAGCTCCGATTTGACCCCTAGCCTGGGAACTTTCATATGCCGCAGGAGCAGCCCAAGAAATGGCAAAGACAAAAATATATATATATATGTGGTTACATCTTTGTAAATTTATGTCGTCTTTATTGGACATCCTTTAGGGATTCCCTGCTCCAAACAGTGGGATTTTTCCAGGTAACCGAGGCTTCTCCCTTTAACCTGCCAAGATTTTTTGAGTATTACCTTAAAATTATGCCTCATAGGTGCTTCTTTAAAAAAAAAAGAGAGAGACCTAATGAACATAATTTTATGTTTCAAACATGACTTACTCTCTCCTTTGTAAATGTGGGATAATGATAATATTTAATTTGCAAGTGTATTTAAAATATTCTTAAAACGCTCACATGGTTGTTATAAGCACCACTAACGGTGCCTCTCCAACCGGGGTCCTGTGAGTCAGCTGAGGCTCATCAAGTTATGAGGCCTCGAGGTCCCTCAGGATGCAATGCACACAGGTGCCCCCTTTACAAAACTGGAGTGGGTGGGGCGGGGAGGAGGAGCTCTGTCCTCCTAACCAACCTCTCCCTGCTGCGTCTTCCTGCCAGTAGAACTTTCCTTCCAAGAGTCCACGACCCCGTCCTGGCGCCCCTCGGCCTTCCTTGGGTGTTGTCATTCTAATGGGCTGAGAAACCAGTGAGCTGAGGCTCTTAGTATCCTGGGTAGCGGGTCCCATGAAGACTGAGGACTTGCCTGTGAGTAAACAGCTTTGTAGTTTCTGGAATGGTCTTATGGAATCACGGACGCCCGTGTTTATTGTGAGCCTCTCTTGTTGCTTCCTTCCCGTTTTTTAGTTGAGTTCCAGTTAGCTCAGATAGCTGGATAAGTAACCTCTACGTTCAAAATACCTTGCAGTGTTGGATATCGCTTCTGGAGGGAGAATAAAGCATGAGACCGTCCTAAATAATATACAGTTGATGGCATCACGCTTTTTTTTTCAAATTCTTATTTTATCTGATTTGCATATTGACATTTTCTACTTTTTAATTGAAGTATAATGATTTCCAGTGTTTTGTTTGCTTCAGATGTATAGCAAAGTGATTCAGTTACATATATATTATACATAATATTATGTTATATATTAAAAATAATATACAAGATAATACATATGCTTTTCAGATTCTTTTCCATTATAGGTTATTACAAGATATTGGATAGTTCCCAGTGCTATACAGTAGTACCTTATTGTTTATCTGTTTTATATATAATATTTTGTATTGCTTATCCCAAACTCCTAAATTTATCCCTTCCCACCCACTTTCCCATTTGTTCCCATACGTTTGTTTTCTATGTCTGAGTCCATTTCTTTTTTGTAAATAAATTCACTTGTATCATTATTTTTAGATTCTACATATAAGTGATATCATATGATATTTGTCTTTCTCTGACTTTACTTAGCATGAGAGTCTCTGGTTCCATCTGTGTTGCTGCAAATGGCATTATTTTTGTTCTTTTTTGTGGCCGAGTAGTATTCCATTGTGCATATGTACCACATCTTCTTTCTCCAGTCATATCTCTTTGGACCTTTATGTTGCTTCCATGTCTTGGCTATTGTGAACAGTGCTGCAGTGAACATTGTGGTGCATATATCTTTTCAAATTAGAAAGTTCCTCTTTTCTGGACATACAAGGCATTATACTTTAAATAAAAGTGGTTTTCAAACTTGTTTTGACAGCAGAACCCCTTCCCACATCCCATGTTAAAGAAAGTGAAGCAGAGCTACAGGCCCCTTACTCAGCATCTCCTTCTCTCAAAACCAACAGGCCCCCTGAGAGGAGACTCCTTGGAGCCCAGAGCCTTGTTACCTTCTTGTCCCCAAACAAAATACTCATGTTTACACCCAATTAGTCACTTTTTAATTCTCTGTAATACATGGAGAAAACCAGGATAATAGGAGAAAAATATGTTTTAGTAGTGCAAGCAGGCAGTGGTGTTGAATACGTCCTTTCCTTAAGAAGAGAAGCCAACCTTCTCCCACATTTAAGAATTTGAATGTAGAGTTATTTTTGTTTTTCACTCTTGACAGATGTTTGTGTTCCTCATAGGTGAATTTCTCTACATGCTTTTCAACACCTTCCATCCATAGAGAAGCCAACCTGTTCAAATCAGAACTTGTCCTCATTGAGGTAAGATCAGCTGGGATCCTATTAAGGGACTGGTCTTGATGCCTAATTTATCCTGTTTGTAATCTCTCAGAACCGATTTTTTTTTTAAGTCATTTTTTATACAGTGGGGAGTAATAACAAGAATTTTGGAGCAGAGTTAGAAATCAGAAATTGCTATGACAACAATGAAATAATGTGGGTGAAATGTGTTTGAAAATGCGATGTATTTAATATTCTTTGATTTATAAGTTGCATTTCAATTGAGAACTAAACATTATATGCTAAGGACTGTTCTAGGCCTGGGGATGCAGCCATGAACAAGACAATCTCTCTCCTCATAGTGCTTACATTCTGATAGAGACAAATAAATTAATAGATTTATTATTATTTTTTTAAATTATATCATCACCATCTTCATGATTAAATAGAGGAATTTGCTTATTTATGCCATGCTTCATACTCGAATTGTGGACACAGCGGAATTGTGGACACAGCGAGTTTGACGTCTGAAGGTGAAAACTTGGGTTTTTACCGTGCCTCCCTACCACATACTACTTTGATAGATTGACAAGCAAGTCATCCTCATTTGCAAATGTAGGACGGTAATTATGCTTCAGTCACAAGAGTGTTTTAAATATTTTTTAATATGGAAAATATATTTTATATATCTTAAATTGTTATAACATACTACACAGTCTTGGGCCTAGTTCTATTAATATGTTGTCTTTCTGCAAAGAAGCATAATGTGCTGACCTAGCTTTAGCTAATTTAGGATATCAATTTTTTTCTAAACATACGGTAAAAAAAAAAATTAATTGGAAACAGTCGTGTCCATTGTTCAAGACACTGTGAATTGTATTCATGTAGCAACATTTAACTCCATACATAGCTGTGAATCGGCCAGTGTTTTGCCAACAACAGAGTAAATGGCAACTATTCACACATCAGTTCTCCATTGTTCTGATTACAACCTCATACATGGGGTGATTCATGGTTTACTTGTTTTTCAAGTCACAATTTCAGGCAGCATCATTTGTCTTCCATCGGCAATTCATACTTAGACTGAGGGTCCACGTGCTGATCTCTTGTATTTCATATAATTTCCATCTTGGACAGCCTCCTTCAGACTACAACATCTTTAAAGTAAAGGCAGAAGATGGCCTTAAAAAACAAGAAAATGCAACCTCTTGTTTATGTCTGTTTCATGATCCTAATTATTTTGCCCTGTAGAGAGTTTCAGTGGCAGGTATAGAGGGGTTTCTTCAGTAAATTTTGGCCCCTGAATATTGTAGAACATGTTACTGCCTGCTTATATGTCACACATCAAAATCAGTCTGATTCCAGGAGAAGCACATGAGTTAGAAACATAGATTTGGACCAGCTAAGACAAGACAGATGATAGAAGGAAGATGGTCTTGAATATGGACATTCGTTGATTTGTATTTTTCACTCAGGAAGCATGTTGTAAATGCTTAATATGTACCAGATCCTGTCCTAGGAAAGAGATACACATTCCTTATGCTCAAGTAGAACCAATCTAGTGAGTGAACGACCTAAATAGCTATAAAACACAAATAGGGACAGCAGGGACAGGACATGAGAATAAGGCATGGCAACAAAATGAGTGCGATCTAGAGCAGCAAATTCAAGCAAAAGATTTGTGATTGATGGAGCTGGGAGGGAGGGGGATTAGCAACTATACTTCTAACAGGATGGGATTTATTTTAGGGCTAAGGAAAATGTCCTAAGATTAGATACTGGTGCAAAACCTTTTGAAAATATTTGCAAAAAAACCCTGAAGCACTGAATTGAGTGCTTTAAAAAGGTAAACATTATAATATTTGAATTATACCCAAATTAAAGAAAAAAACAGAATACAGTTCAGGGAAACAACGAATTTCCCAATGTAAATGGATATATTCGTTTTCTAGGGCTACCATGACAAAATACCACAAATTTGGTGGCTTGAAATAACAGAAATGTGTTGTCTCATAGTTCTGGAAGATAGAAGTCCAAAGTTAAGACATCGAAAAGCCATGGTCCCTCTGTAACCTGTAGGAACGTCCTGTCTCACTCCTCCCTAGCTTCTTGTGGGAGCTATCTGTCTTGGGCTTTTCTTGGCTTGGAGCTGCATCCTTGCCATCTCTGCCTCTGTCATCACATGATGTTCTCTCTGTGGGTCTGTTTCTAAATCTCTCTCTTCTTATTAGGACACCAGTCATTTGGGTTAGAGCCCACCCTGATGACATCATCTTAACTTGATAACTGTGAAGGTTCTCTTTCTAAATAAAGTTACATTCTGAGGTTTAAGAAGGACATAAATTGGAGGAGGACACTCTTCCACCCATGACACTGGCACATAGAGAAGAAGAGTGTTTGGACTTTGTTAGAATGGACCCATAATGCTCATAACAGGAGTTTGCTCTTAAATTCCTAGCAAAAATTCAGTTTTGATTTTTGAGCTGGAAAATTAATGGAAGTATATGTTAAGAGAATTAATCTGGTAATAACTGGTAGGATGATTTGGATTTAAAAGAGACAAGATCGAGTTCCCTTGTGGTGCAGAAGGTTAAGGATCTGGTATTGTTACTGCAGCAACTTGGGTCGCTGCTGTGGTGTGGGTTTGGTTCTGGGCTGGGGAATTTCCATAGGCCATGGGTGTGGCTGAATAAAAAGAGAGAGAGAAACAAGAAGTAGTAAAATCAAAAAGGAAGGTTGGGAGTTCCCGTCGTGGTGCAGTGGTTAACGAATCTGACTAGGAACCATGAGGTTGCGGGTTCGGTCCCTGCCCTTGCTCAGTGGGTTAACGATCCTGGGCATTGCCATGAGCTGTGGTGTAGGTTGCAGACGCGGCTTGGATCCTGCGTTGCTGTGGCTCTGGCGTAGGCTGGCAGCTACAGCTCCGATTCGACCCCTAGCCTGGGAATCTCCATGTGCCGTGGCAGCGGCCCAAGAAATAGCAAAAAAGACAAAAAAAAAAAAAAAAGGAAGGTTGTAGAGAACACTGAGGAGGGAAAGTTCTCAACTTGTTCAAGGAACCCATGCCCCTACCATCACCTTTTTTAAAATCTACAATATTCTGTAATTAGTCTGCCTCCAAGACATAAGAATGGTAGAAATGCTGATTATCAGTTTAGATGGTTGTGTGAAAAACCCATACAGTAGAAATGTATTTGAATTACTCACCCGTAAAAATGCAGAGAAGTAGAGACATATAGAGAATATTTTAGGTGATGAAATTCTCAGAATTTGATGATGGAGTAGATATGTGCAGGGGAGTGAGATACCAAGAACAGCTTCTGGATGTGGTTTACACAAATAGATAATTCGTTCATTGAAATAAGGGATGTTGGAAGAGGACCAGTTTTGGATAGGGAGTAGAGGTAGTGATGATGAGTTCAACATTGCGTGGGTTAAATTTGAGATGCTTTTGGTATATATTCAGTGGTTATGTAAAGGATCTAAAGCTCCCTTGTGAGTTTACGTGTAAGAGATAATTGAATTTAGGATATGCAGAAGATCTCTTAGAGAGTACCCAGTATCATGAAGGAAAAGATACTGGAGCAAAAGTTGAAGAACTCTTTTTTTTGTCTTTTTGCCATTTCTTGGGCCGCTCCCGCGGCACATGGAGGTTCCCAGGCTAGGGATCCAATTGGAGCTATAGCCACTGGCCACAGTAATGCTGCATCTGAGCCGCATCTGCGACCTATACCACAGCTCACGGCAATGCCGGATCGTTAACCCACTGAGCAAGGGCAGGGATCGAACCTGCAACCTCTTGGTTCCTAGTCGGATTCGTTAACCACTGCGCCACGACAGGAACTCCAAAAGTTGAAGAGCTCTTAATTGAAGAATAGGTGAAAGATGATGAGCCTGCAAATTATATAGACTGGGAGAGACAGTAAAGGAAGGAAAAAAAACAGCAAAATTTCTCTACTGAAAGTAAGAGAAGGGACAATTTCAGATGAAGATAATGGTCAATAATGTCTAATGATATGGAGAAGTCAAGGTGAAAATTTGACCTCCTGGCGATGATTGAGACTCTGTCCAGATAAATACCAATTGTATGCTGATAACTCGCAGATATAAAACTCTAACCCAGCTCTTTCTTGAACTCCAAACCCATATCTCCAATTGCACATTGAATGTCTACTAGGCCTCGTAAGCTTAACATATTCAAAAGAAAGCTCCTGATTTTCTTCTCTAAACTTATTCCTCCAGCTGACTTCGTCATCTCACTTCATGTCAGTTCCATATCCTTGACTCTTTTCTTTCACCCAACTCATCCAGTCTTCAACAAATTGTATTAGCTCTATTTTCAAGGTATTCCACCCTCTAACCACCTCCCCATGCCAGACTCCAGTGCTTCTTTCTCCTTCTTTCTTCTTCCTTCTCCTTCTTCATGGCTGCACCAATGGCATGTGGAAGTTCCTGGGCCAGAGACTGAATCCAAGCTGCAGCTGCAACCTATACCACAGCTGTGGCAACACTGGACCCTTAACCCATGGTGCCACAGTGGGAACTCCTGTTTCTTATTTTTATTAATAGATTTGTTGAAATATAATTCACATACCACATAATTTATCCACAATTCAATGGCTTTTAGTATATCCACAATATTATATATCCATAACCACAGTTAATCTTGGAACATGTAGTTACCTCACCCCCACCCCCCCAAATTAACAGTCATTCCCCATTCCCTCATCCCCCTAGTCCCTGGCACCATGAATTTACTTTCTATACCTATGAAATTGTCTATTCTGGACTTTTCTTATAAATGGATTTGTATACAATGCGCCTTTTTGCGACTGGCTCCTTTCATATGGTGTAATGTTTTCCAAGTTTGTCTATTGCATATCAGTACTTCATGTGTTGTATATCATATATTGTTTATCAGTACTTCATTTGTTTTTATGACTGAATAATATTCCGTTGTATGGCCATGCCACACTTTGCTTATCCATTCATTTATTGATGGACATCTTGATTGTTTTCACTTTTTGGTTCTTATGAATAATGATGCTATGAATATTCATGTTTTTTAAATTACTTAATGAATTTTATTACATTTATAGTTGTACAACAATCATCATAACCAAATTTTATAGCATTTCCATCCCAAACCCTCAGTATATCCCCCCATCCCCCAACCTGTCTCATTTGGAGTCAGTATCTATTCTGCAAAACATTGATTCTGTCCTTTTTTTAGATTCCACATGTAAGTGATATCTTTTGATGTTGGTGTCTCATTGTCTGACTGACTCCACTTAGCATGATAATTTCTAGGACCATCCAAGTTGCTGCAAATGTCATTATTTATTTCCTTTTAATGGCTGAGTAATATTCCATTGTGTATATGTACTACATCTTCTTTAGCCACTCCTCTGCTGATGGACATTTAGGTTGTTTCCATGTCTTGGCTATTGTATGTAGTGCTGCAATGAACATTGGAATACATGTGTCTTTGCGAGTCATGGTTTTCTCTGGTTAGATGCCCAGGAGTGGGATTGCTGGATCAAATGGTAGTTCTATTTTTAGTTTTCTGAGAAATCTCCATACTGTTTTCCACAGTGGTTGCACCAATTTACAAGCCCACCAACAGTGTAATAGGGTTCCCTTTTCTCCACACCCTCTCCAGCACTTATTGTTTGTAGACTTTTTGAGGATGGCCATTCTGGCTGGTGTAAGGTGGTACCTCATAGCGGTTTTGATTTGCATTTCTCTAATAATGAGTGATGCTGAACATCTTTTCATGTGTTTTTTGGCCATCTGGAATATTCATGTTTTGTTTGAAAGTGTGTTTTCCTTTCTCTTAGGAGTACACCTGGTGGGTCATAGCGTAACTCTGTGTTTAACCTTTTGAGGATCTGCCAGATTGCTTTCCAAAACAGTGTCTGTTATTTCTTGGTGGAATGATTGTGTCACCATTGTTGCTGCTCTCCTTGGTTCCATCCTTGCTCCCTACAGTCCATTTTTCTTGCTCACCTCCCTCTGATGGGTCCTCAGCTCAGAGTAAAGGCAAAATACTTGAAGTGATTATAAGTTCCCACACAATATAGCTCCATATGACCTCATTGGTTTTATCTCCTGCTATGCCTCCTCCCCTTGCTTCTTGCATCCTGATCCCTTTGCTGTTCCCTGTATACACCAGGCGTACTGCTGCTCCTTATCTGTTCCCTCTTCCTGGAACAGACTTCACGTTATATCCATAGTGCTGACTTCTTACCTCCTCAGGTCATTATTCAGATGTCTCCTCAGTGAGGCAGTCAGCACTCCATGATTCCCTTTCCTGCCTTTTGTGTGTGTGTGTATCCATCACACACACTCCCACTGAATATACTATGTAGTTTATTTTCTATCTGTTTTTTCCCCCTGCCAGAAAGCTAGGCCCATGGAGGCAGTAATTTTTCAGTAGTTTCAGTAATTTTTCTGGTAGAATTAAATGTTTGATGAGTGAATAATTGAATGAATATGTGTTGAGGCTGGCAGCCATATTGGAATAGGTACAGTCATTCCTGGGAAGTGAGAACAGGAATCACGGAGAGTAGATGACACTTCCAGTAAATTCGAGAATTAGAGAAACTGCCAAGCTCCTGTTGTGGCTCAGTGGGTTAAGAACCCGACTTGAATCCATGAGAATGTGGGTTTGATCCCTGGCCTTGCTCAGTGGGTTAAGGATCTGGTGTTGCCACAAGCTGTGGTGTAGGTTGCAGATGTGACTGTGGTGTAGACCGGCAGCTGCAGCTCCAGTTTGACCCCTAGCCTGGGAACTTCCATATACCAACACATGCAGTCATAAAAAGAAAAAGAAAAAAAAAATCTGAAATGTGGGAGAAGCTTGGTTTCCCTTCATAAAGGAAGGAAGTATTCAAGATCACTGACCTAAAAAGAAAACAAAGAGAGAGAGAGAATGAAAGTGAATATACATAAATCCCTCTACTTTCTCTCCTCTTACTATAGATTTAGAGTCCATGCTCTTAACTCAGGCCAGCTCTCCACATGTACCCAGAACCTTGTTGGGAGGAAAAAGCCTTTCTCTGCCACCTTAGGTCCAAATAATCAGAGGCCTGAAAATTAATTGAAAATAGGTTAACTAGAGAAGAGTCAAAGTCTCTTTAACAGGAGCACACAGGAGTTGCTCCGTGATGAGTAACTCACAGAATGGCTGGAGGTAAAGGTTTACAAACCAGTTTAACAAAGAGTTTCAGGAGCAAGATATGGAAGCTTCTGTTGGGCTTTTGGGTAGTGATGGAAATGAGCAGTCTGTTTCCTTCCTGGCTGGAAATTTCCTCCTGCTGGGTGGTAAGGAATATGGCAGCTAAATTAATATTTCCTAGAGCTAAAGGTCAGTCTTCTTTCAAACAGGAAACCCCCTCAGAAAGGGGGGAGAGTCAGTGGCAGCCGTATTTTCAGGAAGTTTTGCTTGTTGAGACAGTGTCTTTCTGTGGCTGTTGTATGTTCAGATGTTTTCAGTTTAAAATAGTCTTCAGACCACTTTGGTGGGCTGCTAATTCCTTCAGTTCCAGACGTAGGCATGCCTGCAGATTGATCGGATAGGCCCCCTGATGCACCCTCTTAGGACATCATTGTCTGAGAAGGCCAGGTGATGGTCTGCCTTGGAGCTGAGTATGGTTCAGGGCCCTGGTCAAGGGCATTACCCCCACAAAGGTCTCCACTCCATCCTGCATCATCAGTTTTTCCTTTTCAGCAGCAGCATCCTGTTACATACAAACATGCTATTTTTCTCCACTTAAATAAAGAAAAATCAGGAGTTCCCTTCGTGGCACAGCGGAAACGAATCTGATTCGGAACCATGAGGTCACGGGTTCAATCCCTGGCCTTGCTCAGTTGGTTAAGGATCCGGTGGTGTTGTGAGCTGTGGTGTAGGTCGCAGATGCAGCTTGGATCGGATGTTGCTGTGGCTGTGGTGTAGGCCAGTGGCTACAGCTCCGATTAGACCCCTAGCCTGGCAACCTCCATGTGTCGTGGGTACAGCCCTGAAAAAGACAAAAATAAAAATAAAAAAATAAAGTAAAATCAACACTTGATTTTAATAGAAAAATTTAAATGTGTACTGGATTTTGTATGATACCTAGAAATTACTGTGGATAAAACCACGAGAGACCCCTATCCTCAGGCAAGAACAAGAGACCATTAAAGAACCCAATAAACAGAGAAGGCCGTTCATCCTAATTTACAAAAAGTCCTGTCTTCTCCCACGAGTCTAGAATCAAGTTCTTCTTCTGGAATCAAGTCTGTTCAGAAAGGAAGAGAAAAACCAAGGCCTTAGAGCAGTCAGGGGTATGGATAAAGAGGAGTAAGTTCCAGGGAGACTGCCCTAGGACTGCTGGCATGGCGTCTCCATGTGTGTAGGGGAAAAACTTAGTGAGTTGTAATGCCTTGGAACTTTTGCCATTGTCTTTGTACAAAATGTGTAAAATTTGAATATGTGTTATTTTGTCTCAATAAAAAGTTGGCCTAATTTTAAGCGACTTAATTTTTAATACACAGTCTTATGAAGTAAAACAAACAAACCAAAAAAATTCGAGGCAGTAGTCCTAGTTTTAATCTGGTAAATTGGAGAATAAAAATTAACAAAGACTTGAAGAATTAAGTTACATATTCAGTAATCAGCATTGACTGTATAACCTACCAGAAGCGAATGGCCTTTGGAATAAAAGAGCAGGCAGAAATACGACCCACCAAGTTGTCAAATTCACCAAATACCATATTGATGTTCTAAAAGCCAGTCTCCAGGGCATCCTTCGCTGAGGAACAAAAATGAAAAGGCAAGCACTTACTTCTATAACTTACTTAATATTGATGGTCCTAGGACCTCATAAACACAGCCATGAAATGGCCAGTCCTGCCTTTCCTTGCCTCAAACTAATACATTCTCTATTAATTTCCTAGTTAATTCAAAACTAGCTACTGTGTTTCTTCTGGTAGATATCACCTAAGAGGGGGGAGAAAGGATGGTGAAGGAAAAAACTCCTTATAGTTGTTGCTTTTGTATCACTGTTCTCAATGCTGGATTAAATTATAAAAGGAACCAAAATATTGGTGCGTTACAAATTCCTAGAAAAATGACTTCCTGAGGTTACCCTGGTAGAAAGGCAAAGTAACAAAGAAAGTATCAACTTGGGACTCACAGACAGAAAGGCACTTCGTTAAGTCACTAATTGGCCTTAGGCAAACTTTCCTAAACTGCCAGATTTACTGGGGGAAAAAAAAAAAAGGACTCTGCTGGGGGCCAGTCCCAGGCATAGGCATGCCACTCTGGTCCCTCCATATTGGAAGCCACAGCCAGTGGGTAAGATGGAAATTGTTGTGTAATAAAGAATTTGGCTGCTCTCTCTTTGTCCCCACTTCCTATGAGGTAGCCCCTAAGTCCTTGGAATTTCCAGAATGAGTGACTCTGTTACTCATGGTTGGTCCCTTGAACCATACTGGGATTTATGCCAATGAGGTGACTCCTGGTGAGTCTCCAGGGTTATTTCAGTATGGAGGCTGCCATGTTGGAAAAACCAACATGGAGTTGGGTCCAAAGCCAACATAGGAATTGGTTTTTAACCACACATTGACAAGCCCAACTTCCCAACTTCTGGGAACGGGAGGGGGGCTCAAGATTCAGTTTAATTATATGGCCAAAGATTCAGTCATTCAAGCCTCTATCATGACACACCAATAAAAAGTCTGGATATCTGAAGTTCCAGTGAGCTCCCAGTTTAGTGCTTCTTGTCCCTGTGTCAGGAGGGACAATGAGCGTGCATCCTGAGGATAGGGAACATTTTTGTCCGAGAACTTCTCAGACCTCATCTTATGTATTTCTTCATTTCTCTAGTTCCAGTCTGTATATTTTATGATAAAATTATAATCCTAAGTGTAGCAGATTCCTGAATTCCCTGAGTCATTCTAACAGATTTTAGAACTTGGGGAAATAGTGGGAAGCTCCAGATTTGTCGCCAGTTGGTCAGAAGTGTGAGCGGCTTGGGAACTCTACAGCTTTCAGCTGGTGTCTGAAGTGAGGGACGTCTTACAGAGCGCTGTGCCCTCAACCTGTGAAATCTGACCCAACTCCAGGTAGATAGTGTCAGAATTGCCTGGCAAATACATACAGAGAAAACTTGAGCACCATGCAGGAGATGCTAAGAGGGGCGTGCACTGAGAAAGTGCAGGGGATGCACAGAGAAGAGCATATGACGCAGCCCCCTCTCTAAGGACAAGAGGAGCTCTAGGCAATTGTATCTCTTGAAAAAAAAAAAGTCACTTTATTTATTTATTTTTATGAGAGTATAGTTAATTTACAGTGTTGTGTCAATTTCTGCTGTGCAGCATAATGAGCCAGTCACACATATATAGACATTCTTTTTCTCATACTGTCTTCCATCATGTTCTGTCCCAAGAGACTGAATATACAGTTCCCTGTGCAGTTGTCTCTTGAGATGACTCTAAGAATGTTTATTTTGCAAAAAATTGGAAGTAAAAAGAAGAAAATAAAATCACAATTCGAAGATAATCAAATCGATGTTTATATTTTTAGCATGTTTTCTTCTACACATCTTTCTATGGATTTTTGAGGTAGTGCTATATTTGTGATTGTTTTTATTTTCATTTAACACGTTTGTCATAAGCATTGTCTTTTGACATTAAAGGTTCATCACACATTTCCATGTTAACGGCTGCGCAACACACATACATAGATAGATGGATAGATACCAGGTAGTTTAACACTTTTACTAACTTTGAGCCGTTGGGTTGCTTCTGGCTTTTGATATAGCAAATAATGTGAAGACGGAAATCTTTATACATTTTTGCCCATATTTCTGATTATTTCCTTAAGATAAACTTTTAAAAAAAAGTCTGACCTCAGCTATTTCCTACTCCTAGGAAATCTTATTTTTGACTGGACTCTGAGGTAAAAGCTCTCAGATAGGACAGTCTCCATCTCTTGGCAATCTGCTCCTGCTGGTTGGCATCTTTCATCCTCTTGCCCAGTGGTTAGCAGATTCTGTGACCTCTTCCTAATTTTTCTTTGTTTCTTTCTTCCAAGCAGCAAGCCAACTTTGGTGTCGCAGGGCATGTGGCATAATGGAACACCGAGTCTGGGGCACAGAGGTTTCTTAACCTTCTGTGTTCAGGGGCTTTCCATGACATACTGGCAGACATCATCTTCTTTAGAGAGGCTGAAAAGTTTGTGGATGCAGCTAGCTCTTTAGAGACCCAAGCAATGAAGCAAAGCCATATCAGTGAGTCCAAGAATATCTTTCTCCTCTTTTTGATTTTTATTTTTCACAGTAATCAAGTCGAGAACACTCAGATTTGGCCTACGCAGTGCATCCCCTGAGCAGATATGTGCTTGCTTCCCGGGATCCTCCTGGTCTATTACAGGAATACCCCTTACCCAGCAGGTGCCTGGGGCTGTAGGTCAAGACACCTTGCTTGGTGGGAAAACCTGGTTTGTCATCCCTACCCTGATGTGGGTCACATCGCCCTTCCTTTCTTCACCCAGAGCATCCACAGCAGCTTTGGAGGCTAAGTGCTTCACACAGGAGGTTCCGAATTTCCATTTGTTGCCAACTTCAATGAGTTCCTGGCACCTCACGGTTGGATAGGAGGTGTTCAGCTTTGTCTTTAAGCAGCTGATCACCTCTGAGGCACCACAGCAGAGAGAGAAACTCTTGAAGTACAGCTACTGAGTAAAAAGGATTTGTTTTTACAACATGAAACCTGCTCCCAAACTGACTTACAGAAATATGAATGTACCCTCCTGCCAGGCATGTACAAGTGTCTACCTTAAAGCTCAGTTGCCAAAATTAAATCCTTTACTAAAAACCTGGAAATTTGATAGGCCCTGAAGGCTTATTGTATTGCTTTATTATTATTATATGTCTTTTTAGGGCCGCATCCGCAGCATATGGAGGTCCCCAGGCTAGGAGTGGAATCAGAGCTACAGCTTCCAGCCTACACCACAGCTCACAGCAACACTGCGTCCTTGACCCACTGAGCAAGGCCAGGGAGTGAACCTGCGTCCTCATGGATGCTAGTTGGGTTCATTACTCCTGAGCCATGACAGGTACTATTTTATTGCTTTAATATGCTTTCGTTTGACTAATTGTGAGAACAGCTGAATATTTTAATATTTTTTTCATCTCTCTTAGTTAATTGTCCTTTTTATTTTTATTTTTTTGCTATTTTTATTTGTTTGTTTTGTTTTTGTTTTTTAGGGCCACACCCATGGCATATGGAAGTTCCCAGGCCAGGAGTCAAATCGAAGCTACAGCTGCTGGCCTACACCACAGCCATAGCAACATGGGATCTGAGCCTCGTCTGCAACCTGCACCACAGCAATGCCGATCCAGCTAAGTGAGGCCAGGAATCAAACCTGCATCTTCATGGATGCTCATTGAATTCATTTCCACCGAGCCACCATATGTATAGGATATAACTACCATATATAAAGGATATATATATATATATATATATATTTTTTTTTTTTTTTGACTAATGCAGGAGCCTGAGGGCAGTTTCCCCTCAGGAAGCAAGGCCCATTTGAGCCCCAAGGAGCTGCTCTGTCCATATGTTTGAAGAGCTGTGTCTAGATGCAGCAAGGGGTGGACTGTGGCAGAGATGGAGATGCTCAGCTCAGCTCTCCCTTGGAAAATGGACTTGCTGCCCACTTAAAGAGCACAGCTGGCAGACAGCCTCCAGCTTATTGTATCGTCACCTTTCTCCTCAGCTTTCAGGGCAAGGGAGCTCTTATTCTCCAGGTAGTCCTGTCCACATACGGAACGAAAAATGGGTTCAAGGGCCTAGCTAGCCGATCCAACCTGGGACCACTCTCAGGAAATCTTGGCTCCACAACCCCCTTTGGAGCTTTCAGATTCCCCATTCCTGCCCCATCCTGTTTCCTCCCCTTTACCTCTTAGGGGTGTGACTGACCATTAAGGCATGACATTCTAGCACTATTTCAGTGCCTGTTGTCTGGAAAACCCAGCCTGTGGCAGCAGCTGCCATTGTTTGAAGCTGACATGTTCTTCTCATCCTGATACTGGAGAAACATTCACGTTTACTTGCTTCTATTTTTAGGAAGGACTTGACGTCTCGTGTTTCAGTTTTGTATACATCTGCAAATTATTTTGGTAGAGCATTAAGGATCTAATGTGATTTTTTTTTTTTCTTCCTGTGGTTGATGGCATTGAATATTTCTGCCTCCTATCTTTTATGCCCTTGTGTCATCCCCTCCTCTGGAATGTGAGCTGGACTCAGTAGCTCCATATTGGATTAGAAATAACTGAAGATCCCATCCATCTTGGGTCCTCTCTTATCCTCTTCTCTTGGCTCACTTACACTGGGGAGAGGAAGCAGCCCTATAGATAGAACTATGTGGGTGGCGAGGAGCACAGGCCCTAGGTCCAAGAGCACAAGAGGAACTGAGACTCTCTAGCCAACAGCCTATGAGGAATTGAAGCCTGCCAACCGCCACGTAATTGACCTTGGAAGCAGGTTCTTCAGTCCCAGGTGAGTTCCAAAGATACCTGCTACCCCAGCTGACAGTTCGGCTTCACCTCACAAGGGATCTTGAGTGAAAGGTACCCAGTGAAGCTGCTCCCCAGATTCTTTATTCAAAGAAATTACGAGATAATATGTTCGTAGATTTCAGCTACTACATTCTGGTATCATTACTTATGCAGCAGTAGATAACTAATACATTCATCAAGGAACACTACAATTTGGAGCTTTATTTATTTTTCCACTTGTATGTTTACTTCTTAATAAGTGAGAAGTTTACTTTATGTACAGTTAAGAGTCCAGGCCTAGGAAGGTGGTTCTGCCATTCTTAACAAGTAGCTGCTATTTAACTAGTTATGTTTTAGGCAATTGTTTATATCTCGTGTCCTCTCAATTTTTAGAAGGACCAGAAGAAGTACAAGCCCAGTCCTTTAAGGAGCGAGCCTTAGAAGTGGTATATATCAATTTCATTTATATCCCATTAGCTAAAATTTGACCATGTAGTTGTACCCACCTCCATAGGAGGTTTGAAAATGTAACGTCATTACTGATCACTCCTTTCCCCAATTGAATTACCTTTTATCCCTTCCAAATGTTGTTTTCTGTCCACTAATCCTCAGTGATTGCCGGAACATTCTACTCATTTCTGATTTTTTACACATTTTATACAATTTTAATCATTACTTTTCTTTTTGAACAAACCAGAAGCTGTTTTTATTGTCTGCATTTGCAAACGAATGGTTGAATCAGTATACCAACCTTCAAAAAAACTATTGATCGTTTAAAAATGCAAGCTTTGTAAAAGTCAAATAGTCATATAAAAAGAGTACAAATCATAAATGTAATTTCTGTGCATTCTGACAAAATGGATACACTATGTAACCAGCAGCCATAAATCAAGAAATGAAACGTTACCAGAACTAAAGACTCCTTACCCTACTTCCAGGCATCTCAGATTCCTTTTATCTGTTTCAGAACTTCATATAAATGGAATCATAAAGGACATACTCTCTAGTGTCTGCCTTATTTTGCTCATTCTTATATTAGTGAGGTTCATCTGCATCATTGTCTATAGTTGAGTTCGTTCATTCTTATCGTTTTATTCCATTGAATGAACATACTATTTATTTACTTATTTATGGACATTTAGATTGTGTCTAGTTTGTTGGCTTTACAAGTAGTGCTGATCATTATTGTACCCAAAATTTGCCCATCAGAATTCTGTTTTGCATGATAATAAACCTACACATTTGGGGGAAATCAACATTTTTCCAGTATCCAGTCTTCCAGTTGATGATCAAATGTGTATCTCAAATCTTTTTCGTTATGACACCTCTGAAAACAGTGTTGTGATATTATTCATACACATCTTTCACATTCTCTGTTAAAGGTATTCATTGGTGTGTATAGTCTCTGTTGATGTTGAATTTCATGATACTTTTGTAAAAGTGATTGTTACTAGTATATACCAATATTTTCTTTTATTCCAGATGCTTTTAGAGTACTGATTCTAAACTCTAAAGGGAATGTTTCTAAGGTTTAATGGGTCATTATTCATATGATTATTTATCATTGAATAAAAATTATCCATATGATATTTTTAGTGCTCCCTTTTATTTGGTTGCAGGATTTCCATTATTTTCATAATTCTTTCTCTAACCTAGGTATATTATTGTGAATCATGTGAGCCTGATACATATTTATTAGTCTGCTTTTCTACTTCCCTTTCTTCCAGGGTTCTCCTGGCTTTCTTCCTACCTCACTTCTTTCTGTTTCTTTTGCAGGCTTCTCCTCATAATCTAGCCTTTCCTTGGGGGAGTGTTCTGGGGCTTAGTCCTGGGACTCCTCCTTTTAGTCTCATTTCCTCAGTGAGTTCATCCAATCATATGACTTCAAATACTACATATATGCTCATGGCCCAGAATGCACAGATGCATCGTAGTGCTCACCCCACAACTCCAGCCTCGTATTTCCACTTGTCTATTCGTTACCACCACTTCAGAGTCTGAAAGACATCTCAAAATCAACATATCCATAACCAGATCTTCCTTCCAAAATCCATTCTACCTCAAGGTCTCTTATCTCCCTTGAGGGCCAACCCTTCCTTCCAGTAGCCCAGACAAAACCTTTCTTTTCTTTTATATTCTCTAGAATCCAACTTGTCAGGAAAATCATGTCAGTTTCAATGTACACCCAGAATCTGGTGTACACTTTTTACTCCCTCTACTGCCATTAGCCGTTTGGGGTTCTCTCTCTCTCTCTCTAGTGTGTGTGTGTGTGTGTGTGTGTGTGTGTGTGTGTGTGTGTGTGTGTGTCTTTTTTTATCTTTTTTGTACGGCCGCACCCACGGCATATGGAAGTTCCCAGACTAGGGGTTGAATTGGAGCTGTAGCCGCTGGCCTACACCACAGCCACAGCAACGCCAGATCCGAGCCACATTTGCAACCGACACCACAGCTCATGGCAATGCCGGATCCTTAACCCACTGAGCAAGGTCCAGGGATTGAACCTGTGTCCTCATGGATGCTAGTCAGATTTGTTTCCACTGAGCCACGACAGGAACTCCATTTTCTCTCTCTCTTTTTTTTTAATTAATTAATTTATTTGTCTTTCTGCCTTTTCTTGAGCTCCCGCGGCATAAGGAGATTCCCAGGCTGGGGGTCTAATTGGAACCGTAGCCACCGGCCTACTCCAGAGCCACAGCAACACGGGGTCTGAGCCGCGTCTGCAACCTATACCACAGCTCACGGCAACGCCGGATCCTTAACCCACTGAGCGAGGCCAGGGATCGAACCCGCAACCTCATGGTTCCTAGTCGGATTCATTAACCACTGTGCCTCAGACGGGAACTCCCATTTTCTCTTTTTATTGGAACACTACAGACATTCTAACATGGCCTCCTGCTTCCCTTCTTGAGCCTATACATCCTTGTCTCAGTAAAGCAAAAACTTAAATATTATTCATTTAATTCTCTGCTCAAAAATCTCCTCATCACTGTCATCTGTTTCTGGGTAAATTCAAAAGGGTCCTGACACAATCGACCTCCTAATCCCATTCCTTCCCAGGCCCTATCTCGTACCCCTCTCTTCTTTGTTCACTCTGCCTCAGCCAAGTTGGCCTCTTTATTGTTTCGGAAGCCAGCCAGGCATGTTCCTGCCTCAGGGCCTTTTGGCACATGCTATTCCGTCTGCCTCGAGCACTGTTCTTTGAGATACTCTTGTGGATTCCTGCACGGCCTCCTTCCTGTCTGCTCAAACATCAAGGTATGGCCACCTTACTTTCAGCTGCGAGCCCCCTCTCCTTCTCAGTATTCCCGTTGCCCTCCTTTCCCATTTCTTCTCTTCAACAGCATGTTTTACTTTTGAATAGAAATGTTCAAAATAGAACATTTTTGTGGAAATGTTTGGTGTTGATTATTACTTGACTCTCCTCGTTACTACCTCAGCAGAATATAACCTCCAGGAGAGCAGGAACTTTTGTCTGTTTTGTTTACTCTTGTATCCAGTCTTACAAGTGCGCCCCAGTGGGCACACAATGGCTATTTAGAAAAACCATGATAGGTATATTATTTATTTAAAGTTTAGGGGAGTTCCCGTTGTGGCGCAGTGGTTAACGAATCTGACTAGGAACCATGAGGTTGCGGGTTCAGTCCCTGCCCTTGCTCAGTGGGTTAGGGATCCGGCGTTGCCGTGAGCTGTGGTGTAGGTTGCAGACGTGGCTCGGATCCTGAGTTGCCGTGGCTCTAGTGTAGGCCAGTGGCTACAGTTCCGATTCATCCCCTAGCCTGGGAACCTCCAAGAAATAGCAAGAAGACAATAAATAAATAAATAAATAAATAAATAAATAAATAAAAATAAAGTTTAGAAGGGGAGTTCCGGCTCTGGCACAGTGGGTTAAGAATCCGACTGCAGTGGCTCTGGTCGCTGCAGTAGTATGGGTTCAAACCCCAGCCTGGTGCAGTGGGTTAAAAATAAAGTTTAGAATGTAATCCCCAGAGGGACTAAAAAGCCAAAATGATTCAAAATTGCTGCTGGAAATGGGCATAAGCCTGGAAAGGGCTGTGTGGAAAAGCGATACTTTTCTGAAAAATCCTCTTGCGCTGTTTGATTGTTTTTACTGTGATAAAAATTCAAAAAACTTTTAAATAAGTTAACATTGCTGGAAAAAATCACGGGGTGGTAACAGTGTTGGAAGGCTAGCCAACAACAATGTACTTTCTAGTAAATTGCTCTAAATCTGTTTTGAGAGCAAACTATGGAATCTGCTAATGGTAGATACAGATGGTACAAAACAATAAACCTCTTTTTGGCGTTGGGTATAATTTAAAATAGAATCTCTTTTTATCATGCCTTAAAGTGACTTCCATCTACTTACGTGATGGAGCTTTATAGGATTGCTTTAAAGTTCCCTATATTTCACCATGAGTGTAAACTGTATCGGGTGTCATCATTCAAGGCTTTAAGTAAAATGCGATTTTTTGGGATTCTTTAAATCCGGGTGGAAAAAATCATCAAAATAATTTTTCATACACAGATAGCCAGCATATGTGACTGCTTGCTCATTGGAGGAGGGAGATGGGGAGAAAAGGATGGAAATAACAAAAATCATTTTGTCTAAGCCTGCAAGTGACACAAATTCAAACAATTGCTTTTTCAGAGTCCTCAGGCTTGTTTCTATTCAGTGTTTGCTGAGCTTTAGAGAAGGCTGAATCCCACCATGGCAAGCTGCCATCTTTGTCAGAGCAAAGAGCTGTTTACATTCAAGGCACATAATAAGTGCAATGTGAAGTAAAAAACAGTGTGCGTTCTATTATGGCTGATTAGGCCATTGTACACTGTTTCAACTAACATCTTCCTTGTGCTAAAAATAGTGAGAAGCCACGGGACCTCAGGCAGCATGATCCCTCAGTACTGTACTCTTTCACGAGATTGCCAACAAAAGCTGCCTCTAACTCCCCAGAAAAATAAAAGGGCCACTTAGTAGCTTTAGTGTCCTGCAAAACATGTAGTTTATCTGAGCTGTTTGGAAACCTTTCAGAAAAGGAGATGCAGAGAGCACACCGCTTCTGGAAGGTAGATCTCTCTTCTTGGTAACTTCCTTTTCTTGCTATGATGCTTGATATAAATATCTTAAAAGTCAGTTGGTTGCTCTGAAATGTGCTTCTTCCTTAGCTCCTGCTTAATCGGAGTAAAAGTGGCATGAATGCATATATTGATGCATAGGCCACGGGGAACCTAAATAAATAAATATCTGTATTTGAGGCTATAGAAGAAGGGAGCAGGATGAATAAACTGAGTTCCCAGGTCATTCCATCACAAAGTCAATAGCTCTTCTCATTGAAGGGGCAGAAAACAAACTGCTTTCTATTTTATTGAAAGCCTGGAAGAATTTGCACGGCTGTAATCCCAAATCTAGAGGCAATCTATTAAGAACTCAGCATTGCTGATCCTGAGACTCAACTGATAAGCACATTCTTCCCCCACCTCCTCCAACGTTAATCCTCTTAAAGATGCTGCTAAGTAATGAAAGGGTGTGATGCAAGAGGCTCCCCCCTCCCCCACTTTATTACAACCACACAAAATGCTTGTGTAAATGTTTCATTAACAAACTGCTGGACTAGTATTTAATATCCCTTGCCTCCTTCCCCCTGGACCCCTCGGTAGGGGCTCCTGCATGGGGCATGACTAAATGTGTGATTTACACATGTTTAAGAGAAGCATTCCCACACTTGAATGCTGTTCCATGACAAAGGGAGGGGAGGGGCTAAGAGAGAGGTGTTGAACCTATTGTAGACATTTTAATTTACAATGCTCTCTCTCTCTCTCTCTCTTTTAATGGGCTTTAAAAGATGAATGACTTCCACTCACTTATCAGTCTATGTTTCATTTCTCAGTGTTCTTTCTAACTGCTGGTCTCTATGCAAGTGCTTTTGGTCCGATAATTTGAGGCTGGCCTTTTTGGAGACACAGTTCGATGTTGTAACATTCTAAGAAAAGCAAGATGAATTCCACTGCGAAAGCCATCGTGCAAAGAACCCTTTTCCAAACCACAGAGAGGCCAAAATAGATGACTTATCTGTACTTTGAATGTGCCAAAGGATGCCGGATATTCTGTGGAACTATGCATCCTGTGTTTTTTGCTCTGTGGTCATCTAATTACAATCTGATGTTTTGTGTTCTTTAGCTAATCTAGTAAATCCTAACAGGATGCCTGCATTATCTGATTTTTAAAATAGGACATTTGAGTATAAAAATAAACTTTCCTTTCAGATAAGCCAGATGGGCCTTTGGCCGCTACTGAATCAGTCAATACCCAGTAACAGGATGTATGGATGCAACCTGAAGATACAGAGCTAGTCTGTGGAAGTTAAATCCTGACAACAGGGTTCACATCCAAACACGAGTGAGTTGTCTTGGGCCAAATCCTTAGAAGAAACCTTTGTGTTACATTCTGAGAGACTCCGACCTTTGAAAATGAGTATATAAGAAAACCAAACACAAGTGTAGCCACTGGCTATACAAGTGTCTTTGCTCCTGGTGTCATTCGTTTCATTTCAGTTTACCAGGAGCATCTGGTCACAGATCGGGTCACTGGGTTTGGGTCAGTACAACCTTTGGGTCCGTGTGGATAATTCTGTCTGTAGCCTCCACTCCGGCCTGGTCTCAGAGTGAACAGATTCATTTAGATCAACAGTGCCCTGGGGGACTAAACGCTTAATGTATTCAACCTTCCAAGAGCTGAGAACATCAATACATTCATAAAGCCACTTTGATTTGTATCGACTACGGTCGTGCTGCTAATTCATATACATCATTGTTTACTTCACAGAGCTTTTAACATGACTTTTGATTGATAGAAATCATGATTCAATTTCTGTGAAGAAGTGGTGACCTCAGACCTGCCTCAGATCCTTACTTTCTCTCTGCTGTCACAAAACGGAAGGAGGAACTTTCATGTCACAGCCTTAAGAAATTGCTAGATAACAGCTTATGGGTACTTAAAAAAAATTTTTTTTTCCATAGTAACAGGTAAGAGCAAAGTAGACGGCCCAAGTAAGGGCAGTCAATGATCTAAGCATGTTATTAATGTGTTCACGGCCAAACCATTGATTTACTCTGGGGGCAAACACTCCAAGCCAGATGCGTTGCCCACTCAGAAAATCTGTATTAAGCAAAGGAGAAAATTCACCAGACAAGGCCGTGTCTCTTCATTTGTTTAGTGCCAAGCCCTGAGAGGTTTTTATTTACAGGAACCATTACGACACATGGCAAAGCTCTGTAACTAATATACCCTGTTTCATGCAAATAACACAATCTGAATCTCATAAGAGTTTCAGTTTTGTTTGTTTGATGCTCTGTCAAACAGGGACTCTGAAAATTCTTTTCTAGCCATTCATTTCTTTCTAAGTCACTAAAACAAATGGCTCTAAACCAAGCCAATGGGCTTAAGTGACCAGAATTAGATTTTGTTTTGTTTATTGGTTACTTCCCAAACTTAAATAAGGCTTGAAATATTTTGCATTTTCTTTGGTTACAGTCATACCCAGAGGTGCGGTCCAACAAAGGTGTGGGTTTTACTAAGGAAAATGTTCCTTCCTCAGAAAGTTGCATGAAAATAACATTGAAGGGGATAAAGAACTGAGACTATAAGAAGACAAAATGGTGACAGGAGAACTGGCATGCCTTTTTCTCAGATAAGGATGAGCCTGAACGCAACATATCCATGGCTCCAGAAAAATTCACAGTTCTGATGGAGATAAACTTAGAAAGCCTCGAGACAGCCCAGACTCGTCAGCATCTCACAGTTAATTAAAGAAGTGAGTGAAGGCATCAAGGCCTGCTCCCATCTGCCTGAATAATTCACCGCCTGTATCCATTATTAAAACCTGTTACTTCCCCACAATGATTCCCCGCTCGAGATGGATTGGTCTCAGAACCGAGAGATAAATTGTAACAAGGCCTACAGCTATATTAATAAATTGAAATGAACATTTATTTGCTCATCTAATTAGAACTGTAGTTTTTCCCAAATAGTGTAGTCATGCATTACCTTGACAGGCAGCACTGTCTACCTTTTGTGAGATTAAAATGAACAGGAGGGCTTTGCCCCAGATTTGGGGTTTCTCTGCATAAGAAGTTCTTTGGCCACCGCTGTTCTTTCAAGCCATTCATTCCATCACTATCCTATCTCTCCAGGATTGATGGGAGCTTAGCTTTTGAGGTACTTCGTCAGAGGGCTGCAAAGAATCATGCATATAGAACACGCATTCTTCTTTTGTCCCGTCTCTCTTTTTAAAGGGTTGCAGGAGGGAAAAAAAAAATGTAAAGGTTTTTCCCTCCCCCTCCCCATTTCCACTTCCCTTCATTAGGAGGACAAAGCAGTAGAGCTCAGAGGTTCAAAGAACCTGTGCTGGGGTTTGCTTCCCTACTCAGTCATTGACTGGTGCAGAACCTCAGTTTCTGCCTCTGAAGAATGAAACGAATAGTATCCATGTTGATGGGGTCCACGTGAAGTGTAGAGAGAGTGTCTTTGAAGGATGCAGGTGTCTATCAGTGATAAGTGCGATTATTTTTAAATTTTTATTTATTTATGCATATATATTTTTGCTTTTTAGGGCTGCACTGGCAGCATATGGAGGTTCCCAGGCTAGGGGTCTCATCGGAGCTATAGCTGCCAGCCTCCGCCACAGCCACAGCAACGCTGGATCCTTAACCCCCTGAAAGAGGCCAGGGATCGAACCTGCAACCTCATGGTTCCTAGTTGGATTCATTTCCGCTGCGCCACTACAAAGTGCTGTTATTATTTAGCAGTTCTTACCCTTCCCAGTTTGCACCCTAGATTCCAAAAACATTGATCAGGAGTTCCTGTCGTGGCGCAGTGGTTAACGAATCCGACTAGAAACCATGAGATTGCGGGTTCGGTCCCTGCCCTTGCTCAGTGGGTTAACGATCCGGCGTTGCCGTGAGCTGTGGTGTAGGTTGCAGACGCGGCTCGGATCCCGCGTTGCTGTGGCTCTGGCGTAGGCCGGAGGCTACAGCTCCGATTTGACCCCTAGCCTGGGGACCTCCATATGCCGCGGGAGCGGCCCAAAGAAATAGCAAAAAGACAAAAACAAACAAACAAACAAACAAGAAAACATTGCTCACATTCGCGTGAAGGGAGTCTTTCTATAACATACCTAAGGTCTCCATTGATGAAGTTCAGAAATGAATGTTGTGGTGTGGTGACATAAAACTTTTCCATTATGTAGGATTTCCATAGCAAAAGTCCAGTCTCCTCCAACCTGATGATACAGTCTTGGATGACAGAGTTTCTGTCTTCCTTTGCTGGCAGAGGGCCTAGGACATAGTAACTCATAAATATAGCTCAATAATTGGTGTGTTTTGTTTTGTTTTACCATAATGAGAGGTATGGTTATTATGTGTGCTTCTGAGAAATAAACATTTCTCTTCTGTGACCTAGACCCTCTGAGGCATACAGAGCCTAGAAAAGTTGGGTCCTTTTATTGATTTTATACAACATTCAAATTCAAATTCAGGCTGCTACAGCCTGAGGGATGTATTCTCTCTTTCTTAAAATGAGCAGAAAGGTACTTACTACGTACTGCTTGAGATTTGAGGTCTGGTTGATTGAGCACTTTTCATGTGATAAATGGAGAAAGTTGTAAAACATATTTCTGAGTTGCCAAAATAAGTATCAGATCCCTTCATCTGTTCTTCACCTTGCAGGTAAGATAAGAGATTACTGATGATGTCTTCCTAGGTAGGTCATGGTCAGGGCTGCATCATCATGAAGAATAGGATAAGACTGGGTTTGAGAGAAGGAGCATGTCTCATCTTTCTCCAGTGAATTCCAAAACTGCTGAGTATGACAAACTTCGCTAAACTTGAAACCCTTTATGAAAGTAAAATCTAGGAAAAAGGAAAATAATTTGCAAGGTATTAATTAAATACATTGAGGGGAGTTCCCATCGTGGCTGAGTGGAAACGAATCTGACTAGTATCCATAAGGACACAGGTTGGATCCCTGGCCTCACTCAGTAGGTTGAGGATCCGGCATTGCCATGAGCTGTGACATAGATAACAGACATGGCTTTGATCTGGAGTTGCTGTGGCTGTGGCATAGGCCAGTGGCTACAGCTCCGATTCAGTCCCTAGCCTGGGAACCTCCACATGCCTTGGCTCTCAAAAGACAAAAAATAAAAAAACAAATAAATCAATAAATTCCTGAAAGATCTTATAGTGTTCCTTTATGGTAGCTTTGCTTCTAGGGCAAGAGTACAAATGAAAAAAATCAGTATCAGATTTTATGTTATCAAACAAACACAGGGAGTTCCCGTCATGGCTCAGAGGAAACATCTGACTAGCATCCATGAGGACGTAGGTTCAATCCCTGGCCTCCTCGCTCAGCAGGTTAAAGAGCCAGCATTCCTGTGGCTGTGGTGTAGGCTGATTTGAGTTGTAGCTCTGATTCGACGCCTAGCCTGGGAACCTCCATATGCCGCGGGTGAGGCCCTAAAAAGACCAAAAAAAGAAAAATAATCAAGGAAATTGTCATGAAGCACGCTCTTAATCAATATAAAGCAAAAGGAAGCAGAATTCAATTAGACTCTCATTCAGTAATACCTTATGCTATATATTCCATGGACTGTTTAAAGATAGTAAGCGTTGGAACAGGATTATTTTTATAGGTTTTAATAACTTTTTAAAATGCAAAACGAATGCAAATTTAAAGTTAAAAGTTCAACAGGAGTTCCCGTCGTGGCGCAGTGGTTAAGGAATCTGACTAGGAACCATGAGGTTGAGGGTTCGATCCCTGCACTTGCTCAGTGGGTCAAGGTTCCGGCGTTGCCGTGAGCTGTGGTGTAGGTCGCAGACGCGGCTCGGATCCTGCGTTGCTGTGGCTCTGGCATAGGCTGGCAACTGCAGCTCCGATTTGACCCCTGGCCCGGGAACCTCCATGTGCTGCAGGAGTGACCCAAGAAATGGCAAAAAGACAAAAAAAAAAAAAAAAGTTCAACAAATACAGAAAGTTTATAAAGTAAAAACTAAGAATCTGCCATTCCTCATACCAGGACAACTAGTCCACTATTTAGTTGTAATATTAATACATGCATATGCTTCCAGAAACCTCCATGCATACACAGTTATATGTATGTAACTGCTTTCTGATTTGCTCTGTTGGCTAATGTACTTGAACCATACATATCGCTTTATAGTTTTTTAAATCTTAATGTTGTGTGTTGGATATCTTTCCACTTGGATCTATCTCCTTGTTTTAAGCGTTGAATAAGTTTTTTTGGTTTTTAGCATAGATAAACTGTATTTTCTGTAACTATGCCTCTGTAGATGGATATGCATGTTGCTTGAAATTTTTTGGTATTTTAAATAATGCTTCAATGAACATTCTTGTAGCAGCATATTTGTTCACATAATGTTTGAATCGATTAATTCATCCCATGTGTGATCTTAAAAAGATATCACCACCTTTGCTCCAAAATACAGATTTTTAAAAAGATTTTTCCACTATTTAATAAGATGTTCCCATAAGTCAAGGAATACAATTAAAATCTGTTCAAGTCACAGCAAATTACTCCTTTTTAACAATTAGCTATGAATTATATTCATTTAATGGCAATTATGCTGTTTGACAAATGGAGTGTCCGTTCATTGATTAGAGAATTAGCAATGCGCCTCGTTCAAAACAGAATGAAATGTCCCAGGATGCCTGATCTGAACTTAGTCAATGCAACAGAGTTGGCAGGAACACAATTTCAGAGGCTAATTAGAACTAAATCTTGAGACATTTCCACTACCCTAGATATCTTCAAAAGTTTTTTGAGATTTTGTTTTTCCTATTTGGAATTGCCAAAGAACATTCTAACACCATAACCCTTTGGCCTGATGGAAGAACAAAATATAAAGTATTGCTATCTTATTAAAGCTACATCACTTTTTTAATGTGGAATATGAAAAATGTGAGATTGGTGTAGGCTGCTTTTCAAAGCTGGATTTTTCAGAAGGAGACAAGAAGAGGAAAACAGATGTACACTCTTTAGTTTACAATGCTTTCTGCTTGAGGGAGAAGAGAAGTTAGCTGTTCAACCCCAAGAAAGGCAGTATCGGTTCTTTCCCCTTTCCAGCAACACGGAACCCGTGGCTTTTAGCTGAGCACATGGTAGACCAGATTAAAGTCCTTGTGCTTGGGGGTGGACATATAACTAAATTCTTTCTGATAAGTTATATGCAGAAATAACAGGTGCAACTTCCAGAGTATGTCTTTAGAAGGAAGAGAATGCCCTCTCTTTCCCTCTTTTCCCCTTCCTGCCTCCTGAAATGCCTGAATAGTTGAGAGTAATCTTGGATTACTGCAACAAGGAGATTCAGGAGCAGTAAGATAGAAAGGCAGCATGGAGCCACACACTTTACAGCTTTCCTGCTTATACTCAAGACTGTTACAGGAGAGAGAACTGAGCTTCTGTTTTCCTTTCACATTGTATTTTGAGTTTCTTTTCCAGTAGCAAACATATATCTTAACTATCGAATGGTTCCAATTTTTGAGATTCTCAGTCAACTTAGATTGATGGTCTTGGAAGAAGCACTCCTCTTATCAGTGCCGTATTTTCTTCCACATGTTTGTAGACTGTGTGTCTCTGAATCCGTTCATTGCTCCCTTAAGGCTTTGCTAAAAGCAATAAGAAGGGTCCAACGCATGCCAACATTCTCTATTACTTAGGAGTCAGTAGACAGTGTTTCTAGAGTCTGAAAAACTGTTTTGCCCTGTTGCATATGGATGAACCAGCTTTACCTCCTGCAATACTGCCCTCACTTTCCCACCCCTTCCATTAAGCAAATTAAACATTTTTGGTTCTATTACTTGAAGCCTCCTTTCCTTGCTACACCCCCTGCCAGTTCTGATACCATATTCTATTTCCGTTAGGTATTCCATTTGGCTGCACAAATCAGGGAACTGCAAATTGGAGGGTTAATGTGGAGGATGAGGGAAGGATGGCTCATGTTAAAACCATTATTGCCGGATCTATGAATCTTTTCATTTTTTCCTACTGCAAAATTACTAGTTGATTCCAGCTACCAGAGGAAAACGCATGAGAACAAAACATGTGCCCTTCAGCTGCTTCTGTCCTATTTTAAGTAGCTTTAAGTAACTTCCTCTTAGATACCATTGGCCAGATGTGTGCTATACGGCCATTGCTGAGTGCATAGAAGGCTGGGACTGTGGCTTTCAAATCCAGGCACAAAGCCACTTCCACCAAATTAGGATTGGGGCTGCAAAGAAAGTCAAAACAGGTTGTTTTTTTTTTCTTTTATGCAGGTCATGACCCATTCTAAAATGTTGATGAGTTGACAGTTTAGTCCAATGGAAAATGTGTATTTTCCCAATCCCAAAAATACACACTCCCCTCCCTTTGTATTTCCCTAAATATATATCGAGCTATCGAAGGTCCCTGAAGGAAGTGCTTTCATCAGTAGGGTCTCTCATTTGGGCATCTTTACTAAGAAATGTCCAAAAGGCATGTATTACCTAGATAGTACAACTCGTGATCAGGTTTCAGAAATAACAGTGCAACGTGTGAAAGAGCTGTCAATGCCCAATGCAGTCTTTTCTGGGAGGCTTCTTTTTCGCATGAGAGCAATGGATATCCTGTGCTTAAAGAAGGCTGTCAGAACTGCTCTCTGAAAGAAAGAGAGAGAGGGGGAGACATGAAAGGATGGATGGAAAGGGAAAGGGGAAAAGGAAAAAAAAGGAAAACATCAGACAAAGTGACATGACCGGGTTAGGTAAGCTAATCACACTCTTCCTCTCTGAGACCCTAGAAGCTGTAGTGAAGAATTTAAATAAAACAAGCTCTGTCTCCAGCACACCGTTAGTGATGGTCTGTGGCCACTATCATTTTTCTCCTTCTGGGAATTCAATTTGTCCCTATTATGCCAAGGTCACGGATTGAGGGATCTTAGCGGCCATCAGGGCTCTACCTTTGAAGCAAAGGGTCAGTGCATTAGTACAAAAGGGAATTAATCCAGTGTGCTGGCTCACCAAATGGTGGTTAATTCATTTAAAAGGAATGACCAGGGTTCCTATTCTAGGTTTCCATCTGGACAATCAGAAGCCTCCCTTCTCCCAAACACGAACTTCATTAATGAATATTCAACGGAAAGTATTACTTCATTGTCAGCTCTAATTGCTAGTTTTACCTTATTAGTAGAAGCATTTCTGTGGCTGAGCCTGACATACATTTGTTTGCACACTGTTATTAGTCAAGACTCAGTGAAGTCTTGTAATTAACACCTCCACATTATCTCATGCAGTGAAAGCAAAGACAAAACCAGATGACTCACTTTGTTTTAGCTTTGCTCTTGTTTTCTGATATAGAAGCACTTAAGGAGAAGTGTAAGCTCATCAGAATGCCATATGGAGCCAACAGAAACCATAAAAGGGTTTTCAGGAAGCAGTGCATGGAAGTTCATTAAGTGAACAGCACTACAATCAACATGCTGATTTAAAACTCTACCTGGCACTAATAAATCGCACAGGTACATTACCTGTTTCACACTTAGCAACCATTCCAGGTCACTGATGAAGGATCCACGGTTCCCAAGAAGCAGGGAAGATAGCATATTCTCTGTAAACATAATGAAGTTAATGATTCACAGGACAATTAAATAGCTTTCAGAAACCTTATCAGTGTAGAGATAAAGTAGACCAAGACAATAACTGTATTTTAATCATGCCTACCATTCAGAACACTGTGTCTAAAAGCCAGCTCCCTGCAGCCGCTCACTGATATTTCCGTGGAAGAAGGCGGGGTGAGGGGGGTTGTCAACGGTTCATATTTCAGTTTTATATTTGGAAAGAGATCTTTTGCAAAATGCCTCTTTTTTTTTTTAATGTCTAGCAAAGGAGAGTTTAAAAACCAAGATAATATCCTTTTTCATTGAATTCATAAAAAGTGTAATTGTTTAATTTGCATTTTTAAATGCAAAAATAAAACACCAAACCTTAGCAGAGAGAGTGATACCATCAGCTGAGATTTTAGCTGTTGAATCTGCAAACTTGGTCATGGTTTAAATGAAAGAATTGCTTATTTACTGTTTGCAAATACTTTCCCATGACAGTATAGACAAAGTGAAAAGCAACTACAGTAGGAAAGAGGAACCATATATATGCAATGACATGGCAACCTTTCTTTTTTTTTTGTCTTTTTGCCATTTCTTGGGCCACTTCTGCGGCATATGGAGGTTCCCAGGCTAGGGGTCTAATCAGAGCTGTAGCTGCTGGCCTACACCAGAGCCACAGCAATGTGGGATCCGAGCCATGTCTGCAACCTACACCACAGCTCACGGCAACGCCAGATCCTTAACCCACTGAGCAAGGCCAGGGATGGAACCCGCAACCTCATGGTTCCTTGTCGGATTCGTTAACTACTGCACCACGATGGGAACTCCAACATGGCAACCTTTCTAACCTTTGAATTAGAATACAACCTTTTGATTTGTATTCCCAAAGCAATGAAGGATCTGGCTATTAAATTAAAATCGCTGTTATACACAACTTGTCCTAGCTGAAAAGTCATATAGCAAATTGTGTTTTCAAATGAAGAGAGGCACCAAATTCTAATGGACCCTTGTCTGCACTAAATTTCCAATGTTACAAAAGTATCCATCAGAAAAAATAAGAATGACCTCTGTCCATGCCACCCAGAGCAATCCACAGATTCAGTGCAAGGTGTCAATGACCTCTTTCACAGAAACAGCAAACATTCCTGAAAGGTATATGGAACCACAAAAAAGCCCATATAACCAAAATGATCTTGAGAAAGAGGGCCGGAGGCATTACACTCACTGATTTCAAATTATATTACAAGGCTATAGTAATCAAACTAGTATGATTTTGGCACAAAAATAGATACCTAGATTAATGGAACAGAACAGAGAACCTGGGGTGGGGGGGAGTCATGCCTATATGGTCAGTTAATCTATAACAAAGGAGTCAAGAATATACAATGGGGAAAGGACATTTTCTTCAATACATTGTGTTGGGAAAACTGGGCAGCCACATGCAAAAGAATGAAACTGTACCACTCTCTTAGACCATACACAAGAACTAACTCAAAATGGATTAAAGACTTGAACAAAAGACCTAAAACCATAAACTTCTAGAAGAAAACATGGGAGGTCAGCTCCTCGATATCAGTCTTGGGGATGATTTTTTGGCTCTGACTCCAAAATCAGAAATAAACAACCCGGCAGATATCAAAACTAAAAAACATCTGCACAGCAAAGAAAACCATCAATGAAATGAAAAGACAACCTATGGACTAGAAGAAAGTACTTGCAAATTGTATATTGGATAAGGGGCTAATAGCTAAAATATGTAAAGAGCTGATACAGTTCAACAGCAGCAAGAACAAAACGAACCAATTAAAATAGGGGCCAGGGAGCTGAAGAGACATTTTTCCAAAGAAGACATAGGTATATGAAAAGATGCTCAGCATCACTAATCATCAGGAAAGTACAAATCAAAACCGCAATGAGATATCACCTCACACTGTTAGAATGGCTGTGAAATAACAAGTGTTGGCAAGGATGTGGAGAAAAGGGAATCCTTGTGCACTGTTGGTGGGAATGAAAATTGGTGCAGCCACTATGGCAAACAGTATGGAGGTGCCTCAAAAAACTAGAAATGGAATTACCGTATAACCCAGCAATTCTGCTTCTGGGTATTTATCCAAAGATAAATGAAAACATTAACTGGAAAAGATAAATGCACACCCATGTTAACTGCAGCATTATTTCCAATATGTGTGACATGGAAACAGCCTAAGTATCCATTGATGGATGAATGGATAAAAAAATATGAGATACATAGATACAAACATACACATACATACATATATCATATATATGTGTATACATATACACACGTATGTATGTAATTCAGCCATAAAAAATAATAAAATAATATCATTTGTGAAGATATGGAATGACCTTGAGAGCATCACGCTAGGTGAAATAAGTCAGACAAATACTGTATGATCACACTTATATGTGGCATCTTTAAAAAAAAAAAAAAGCTCATTGGTACAAAGAGAGAACAGATTAGTGGTGGCCAGGGGCAGGGGTGGAGGTTAAGCAAACGGGTAAAAGGAGTTGCTAAAAGAATCAATCGTAAAAGTTTTCATCATACACAAAAAAATGGTAACCCTGTATAAGGATGGATATTAACTAGACTTACTGTGATCATTTCATAATATATATCGAATCATGATGTTGTACACCTGACACTAATTTAATGTTCTGTCCATTATAGCTCATTTAAAAAAAAAAAAAATCAAATGCCCCACATTGCCTGGCTCCTCTGGAACACTGCTGCTGGGCTGTAACTGACCATGCCAGGAGGCAGCGGCCCAAGCCTCTGACATCGTCACTTGAACCATTCACATCAGCTCTGTGTGTTACTGGTTTAGCGTTTTGCGCCTGCACTGGGCTGATCTAAACGACTGAGTCAGTGACTGCATCCAGGCAATTTGAGAAAAGTAGTAAACACAGCAGCTTCATTGCTGAGATCCCAGGGGTGCCCTCCCAGACCCAGGAGGAGAACCTCTGCTGAGACTCGCAGGCGGTGATTTGGCTCTCCATCTGGATTTTACCTCTGCCGAAAAATGCCACCAGGAAAACCTTTCCCCTTCCCACTGCTCTGCAGGTTTTGGCAATTGATGGCTCCTTTGCCCTACGGGTGCAGTGTTGGCCTTCTTGAGCCAGAAGAGCACAGTCCGAAAATAGAAACAGGGGCTGTTTTGTGGCCATTGAATAGGAAGGCTAATAATAGCATTGCTTCATTGTTTGGCAAGGACTTCAGGCTACCCCAGCCAAGGAGCAGCACACTCTGCAGTAACCAAATTATAAAATTTCTCCAGGGAATGGTGCAGCTTTTCAGAACATGTTTTATATTCTGGGATTGCTCGGGAAGGAAATAGTTGAGAAGTTGTTTTGACATAAGTGTGGTTTGTTTCCAATTTGAAGGCAGAGGGAGGGGCTGGAGAGATGAGCCAGGAGGTCAGTCGCAGAAGGGATGCAAAAAAAAAAAAAAACGTGTCGTTAAGGAGTTCCTGACAGGTGGTGAGAGGGCCTTAGCTCTGGAGCCCAGGCCTGGCGGGGTGTTTGTCCCCGTTGGGTTCCCAGTGTGCTCTCAGCATCGCCTTTCACACTCCTGTTATGTTTATTTCTGTTGAACTTAAAGGATGACCTTTTCCAAACTGCAGTACATTGTTGACCCACATGCATTTCTGAGACCTAATTTCCCTGAATGCCTTCCTTGTTCCTGCCGAAGAGAACTCTGTTCGAGAAAATAGGAAGAGGCTGAGGATAAAGAGCGTTGGCATGGAAATCTTTGAGGCATTGAATCCTGCCTGCTATTAATAATTTAGAAGTGTTTTTAATGCCCTGATAGAGAAGGAAGGTTTTTTTTTTTGACACCAAAGGCATCTAAATATTAATTTCAGAGGAATTGGTTGTTACAAGCAGTTAACATCCATTTTGTTAGTTGACCTCCTGAGGAAGGTTAATGCACTAAAATCTGGTCATTAAGTATAGTAACAAATGTTTTTTCAGGGAGGTTATTACTATCATAAACTCTAATCCATGGTTCACAGGCAGCAGCCTCTAGTGCAGTGCTCTGACTAATGAAGAATTAACTATTTCTGAGCAGTTAATAAAGATTTTTTTCCCCCCACCAATCAACATACTCTACATGATCCTTATAATTACTAAAAGCATTAAGCTCTGGGTATGAGTTGCCTGCATGTCAGACCGGAATTCTGTTCTGAGTAAATGACAAATGGCAAACCTAATCCCATTCCACTTAATTTTTTTTTTTTCCGAACATGTTCACTGAAATAAGAAATAATGGAATTCCTAAGTATGAGAAAAAGATGGTCCAGTACAAAGCATTTGCTAAATGAGAATTGATGAGGTCTTTAGTCATATTTTATTGTGATGGAAGATTTTATGCTGTGCTTTGGTTCTTGCTAGAATTGAGAAGTTAATTGGCTACAAACAGGGCCTCTTTGCCCATTGGTTTGTTTTATTTTGTTTTTCCTGGATTAAAGAGCGTGCATTCTACAGGAACGCAGGAGGCAGAGGCTTGTAGGAGAAACACTCATACCTACCTCCTCACCATAAGAGGGAAAAGGTACAACCTAACCTTTTTAAAAAGCCTCAGGGCAGTGTTTTGCTTTTCAATGGAAAGGTCGTCCAGAATTAATTAAAGTCACTTTCCTGCTGAGGACAGAGCATTTGGCTTTACTTTGAAGGCTCAAAGAAAGTTGCTCACACCAATTTCTTAGAGACCCGAATTTAAAGCAGCACAGCCAGTCCAGGGGGCAGCCTTTAAGAAGAAGTAATCTTTCGGAATCAAAAGTCTGAACAGCTAATATGCTGAGGCTTTAGGTGCCCCTGAGTTGGCAGTGTAAAATTAAAAAAAAAAAGAATGGCTTACTTTTCCCTGGGCCAAGTAGGATCAGCCTTCACATTGACATAGGCCCTTTCCCCTCCTTATTTTAACTTCAACTAAATCCTGGCCTTGAGACAGGTGCCCCCCCCCCCCCCCCATTGAGCAGAGAGGGAGGGGAAACCACACTTAGCCAGAATGAAAGGGACATTGTCTTTTGGAAAAGTACCTGTATTTTGGAAGGGTTTGCATCGCATACGAAAGCTTAAAAGGGGTCCAGTACACTGCTGGCAGCTCACCATCTCAAAATATTCTTGTGGAAGATTCGGCACATTGTACCCAGCTAAGGAACCAGTAGGGCTGGATTATCTGCACATCTTAGAACTTTACGCACCCTTCGTGTGTTTGGTACTTGGCTTGAAAATAACTGCCATTAGTTTCCCACTTTCTGGTGATGGCTGATGATGGAACATTTCTGGGCCTCAGTTTCCCCATCTGTAAAATTTTATTATAATATTTACTTTGAGGAATAGTTGGAAAGACGAGGGATAATTTATACCTGACATTCACATGGGCCTAAGACATACTAGTCTGAATTTGCCTTACATTATGGCCATAGCTTTACCTATTTTTACATTTTATGAAAGTGACTAGAATCCTAAAATATCCCCAGGAAAACCTTGTGAGTTCAAAATTAGAATCAGGGGAATAACAACGCATTAGCTTAACTTCTGAAAACTGGGCTTTTACAGAGTCCGGCTCATCCATCAAGGCCCCATCACTGGACACAAAGCTTTCCCTGGCTACCTCAGCCAGAAATAAGCCTTCCAGCCTCTGCGTTCTCATTTGCTTTGTACTATTTGAAGACCATTCTTCGCATTCATTCTTTGCTTAGAGTTGTTGGTAGACAAATCTTGGATCTGTAATTCCTAACGCTTAATCCAGTGCTTCAAACTCAAGGTTGAGAAGGCATTCATGAATTTCTCCAACTCTTTCCTGTGGCATCTTTCCTGCCCAACCCATGGTGGCTGAGTGAATGATTGAATGACTCTGGAGGTCACCTGCCCTTTTTTCACTCTTTTAAAGTGTATCCTCCCTCCCACCTTTTTTTTTTTTTAAATTTCGATTCTAAACAGAGTCTCTTGAAGTTTGCACTATCCCCTCCCCACTCTTTTCCCCATGGTTAATCAGCTGACAGTAGAGAGACAGCCAGAAGGCAGGTGTTTGGATGGCTGGGTCATTCTCAGCTGGGTGTTTGCAGATCAGGGATTTCCTGCATTTGCACAGGGATTCTTAAGTGAATATGGAGAACAGGAAGCAGCAGGTTGAGACTGTAAAGATGAATCACAGTGTCTTTTGAAGTCACTGGTTTCCCCATAGCCTTATTGCCACACCCCTCATTGTTCATGGAAATCACAGAAAAGGGAGGTGAGCATTTCAGGATTACTGGTGCTTTTGCCTTATTGACCTTTGATATGCTCCTTCACCTCTTTGGACTTGCATTTTCTCATCAATAATAACAGTTTCCCCTATTCTAATTACTTCCTAGGCTTGCTAGGCAAATCGCATGATAAGATAGCTAAAGAACTTAGCTGAGAAAAAAGTATGATACTAAAAACAGTACCACTAGAACCAGACATTGAGAGAGGATTAGATAAGCTAGTGTAACTTATTTGCCCTTAATGACTAATGTTCTCTGAATCAATGTATTAATTATGAGAGAAATTAGATTTGCTTAAAGACAAAATATTATTAAAAATAGGAAGGAGCCACAGAAAGAAAGTTTGACTTATTGTAGTAACGAGCTAAGAATATTGCCATAGTCGCTGTCATAAAGATCTGTTCTCCCGCCCCCATGATTCTGGTATGTTTGGAGTAAACAGCATGGTGAGATGCTATCAAATCAAAATGGTTTTCCCAGGTAGATCAGTGGTGGAAATCTATTTAATACTTACCCTCTTCTTCTCAGTGTACACACGTGATCATTATTTAACCATCAGCAAAGGGTGTCCGTGACTCTTTGCAAACCGGAACATACGTAATTTCCGTTATCACCACCAATTCTAGTCAAGACAGCTCTGAAATGGAGCGAATGAATTTCAGTACAGAGTTGACACTGCATCTAGTGCTGGCACTTTTCTGGTCGTAAGGAACAGGGATGTGAATGCTTGGAAACACACATTTGAGAGAATAATTGAAAACGGGTTCAGTGTCTTCATCCTCCGAGACTGCGTGGGAGCACGTGCATGTTTGTAGTCAGTGTTTCATGAAATGTGTATGTATCTGTTTTGATCCTGAGGCTTTCCTGTGCTGTGCGCAGGTTTCACAGAGGGGTTCCGGCTTGTAAAGGTTAACCGTGCAGAAATCAGGGCTTTGTGCGTTTTTGCAAAGGTCACACTCATCAGCAGTTCCGGAAAGACTGCTGGGCTGGGCCCTGGTAACCACCCCATGACTGAAGCATGGCTCTGGGTTTCATTTCCTTAAAAACACTGGTACAGTCCCTGGTTGTGTCACCAAGAGATAAAGAGGCTGCTCAGTCACTTGAAATTCAATTTGTACATTCCTCAAATCCAGCCCACCTCTTTCCTTCATGGTGTTTGGCAGCTGCTTGCTGGCATTCTGCATTTCAAATGCCTGAGCTGTAGGAAGCTGTTTAATAAATGGCATAGGTTTTGATTAATGTAACAAGCCGAAAATAGACCCTGATGTAATGCGTGTCTCAGCAGGCACCACAGATCAAACCGGACAGTTTCAAGGGACTGTGCTGTAGCAGAGAGGTTTCTCCAAAGAAAGGTATTTTATGTTTTTATAGCACCTTGAAGGGTCAGACTGTAGAATGTGTACATTTGGGGCCTGGAAGCCTGCCCTGTGGGTCTACGAATAGTAATTACAGTTGACCACACAAGAAGCTCCAGAGAAAACGAGCTATTTGACATTGACTCAGGTCTACAAAGGATCATCTCTGCTTCTGGTAGAAAACGAGCTATTTGACATTGACTCAGGTCTACACAGGATCATCTCTGCTTCACCAGAAGCCCTGACATTATTTCTTTTAAAACCACAGCTAAACAGAAATGATAGTAAAATTCCAGTAATATTCTGGTTAACTCACTTGTTTAAGTCATGTGTTTAGTTTCAGCTCGTGATGCAAAAGCCTCATATAGCCCTATGTGTAACTGTACTGATTTAAACTTTCCTTTCTCCGTGGGTAAAATAATTGGAATTCCTGTTCCCTGGTTCTACAGAGAAAGGTCAGTGAAAAGCAAGAAACTTCTGTGCCAAGATCCCCTTTTACTTGCTGAGGTGTTGTGTATTATGTGAAATGTAGAGTCATTTTTCTTGATTGAGTGAACAGTATTGAAGGGTTAAAAACAGAGTCGAAAAGGTACTAAAAGGAAGAAAAAAAGGAAATAAAGTTATTGCCCTTAATTTCTGTGTACTGAGTCCATACATTGTGAGTTGCTTGAAATCACTTTGGATATTTAGTCAAACTATATTTTGTGTGTGGTGGGGGGTTGGTTGGTGTGAGGTGGTGTATTAGGGGTAGTAGATCCGGGCAATAATTTTCTCCTGGTACAAACAGAATTAGGCTACAGGAAACACTTTTACATGTGTACTTTTTCCAACAGGTAAATTTCACTTTGCCACTATGGGAATTTATATAATTTATGAATGATCTCACACACTGGTTAGTGTAAAGAAGTTGACTTATTAAGAGTTACATTGCCTGTAAGGGAAAGCCAAAATTAATACTTTTGGGCCTTCTGAGTCATTTTTTTCCTGAACTTGCCTGTCTAATCAAAGGACTTTCTCATGGGATATTCAGCTAACACAGCCAAGGTCATAGATTCAATAAAAATAAGTTAATTTCAAACAGAGCAAAACTCTCCCAGCCACTGACCACAGCCCTACCCAAGCCAATCATTCAACAAGGGTTTATCAACAGTTAAATAAAAGCTATTATCATCATTCCAGGACAAACTACAAAAACTCCTTAAACCATACCATTCAGACAAACCTTGTTTTATTGTGTTTCACTTTATTTCACTTCACAGATGCCTCATATCTTATAAATTGAAAGTTTGGGGTGACCCTCATGTCCAGCAAGTCTGTTGGTGCCATTTTAACAACAGTATTTGCTCAGTTTGTGTGTCTGTCACATTTTGGTAATTCTTGAACTATTTCAGATTTTTTTTTTTTTTTTTGTCTTTTTGCCTTTTCGAGGGTTGCTTCCCGTGGCATATGGAGGTTCCCCAGGCTAGGGGTCTAATCAGAGCTGTAGCCGCCGGCCTACGCCACAGCCACAGCAACACGGGATCCGAGCCGCGTCTGTGACCTACACCACAGCTCACGGCAACACCAGATCCTTAACCCACTGAGCAAGGCCAGGGATTGAACCCGCAACCTCATGGTTCCTAGTCGGATTCGTTAACCACTGCACCATGATGGGAACTCCTATTTCAGATTTTTTCATTATTATTATCTTTGTCATGATGATCTGTGGTCAGTGATTTTCAGTGTTACTTTTGTTATTGTTTGGGTGCACCGCAACCTGTGCCCATGTAAGACAGTGAACATCACTGATAAAGGTTGTGTGTGTTCTGCCTGCTCCATCACCCTGCTGCTCCCTTCTTTCCCTTTCCTTGGGCCTCCCTATTCCATGAGTCACAGCAATATGGAAATTAGACCAGTTCATAACACTACAGTGGCCTGTGAGCTTTCAGGTGAAGAGAAGAGTTGCATGTCTCTCACTTTAAATCAAAAGCTAGAAATAATTTAGCTTTTTTTTTGCTGAGATGGAGAAACTTTTATTGGTCTGGATAGAAGATCAAACCAGCCATAACATTCCTTAAGTCAAAGCTAATCCAGAGCAAAGTCCTAACTCTCCTCGATTATGTGCAGCTACAGAAGAGACGTTTGAAGCTTGCAGGGATTGGTTCATGAGGTTGAAGGAAAGAAGCCATCTCCTTAACATCAAAGTGCAAAATGAAGCAGCAAGTGCTAATGTAAAAGTTGTAATATGTTGTCCAGAATATCCAGCTAAGTTGGTTAATGAAGGCACCAAACTAAATAACAGAATTTCAGTGCAGACAAAATAACATTCTCTTGGAAGAAAATGCCATCTAGGACTTTCATAGCTAGAGAGGAGAAGTCAATACCCGGCTTCAACACTTCAAAGGACAGGCTGACACTCTTTGGAGGCTAAGGCAGCTGATGACTTGAAACTGAAGCCAGTGCTCATTTACCACTCCAGTAATCCTAATGATAAATCTACTCTGCCTGTGCTCTCTAAATGGAGCAACAAAGCCTGGATGACAGCACATCTGGGGACAACATGGCTTACTGAATATTTTAAGCTCACTTTTGAGACCTGCTCCTCAGAAAAGAAACAAACAAAAAAAGGATGCATTTCAAAATATCACTGCTCATTGATCATGCACCTGATCACCTAAGATCTCTTATGAAGATGTGCAGTGAGATTTGTGTTGTTTTTGTGCCTGCTAACACAGCATCCATTCTGTACCCCGTGGATCAAGTCGTTTCAACTTTCAAGTCTTATTTATTATTTACTTATTTGCCACACCCGTGGCATGTGGACATTCCTGGGCCAGAGCTATGAGAGTATAAAACTGTGGCCAGGTTATGGAAACATGTAATAACAACACTAAGAAATAATGCACTTGAGTGAGATGAGAACACACTAGTGGAGAAGTAGATTGGTGATCTGTCCCATGTGGTATGTCTGCACTATCACCTCCTTTAAATATGTATTGCTGTTTGTTTTTTGTACACTGCTTACTTCAGATATGTATATGAGATGCCTTAACCTTGAAATTTAATGCATTAAGAACAAGGGTGATTGACAAAGAATAATACCAAAAGGCAATGATAAAAATGAAAGGAAGAAGAAAAAACTTACCTGAAAACCCCAGCCTCGAACAAACCAGAGAAGTTGAGAAGAAAACCACAGCTGAGAAAAAAGGGGAAATGGGGCTAACAGTGACTCAATATCCAATAAAAGGAAGACAGAGTTTTTTAGCTAAATTTAGTAAAATTTGTTTGAAAGGCAGGGATCAAAATTGGTAAATGATTATAGAAATAGGTACATTCCCTGGGAAATGAAATAGAATCTGCTTTGCTACCACACATGCCTCTCTGGTGGATACCAGCTCATATGCAATTGCAAATAATTATAAATAAAAAAGCAGTATTAACATGCATGGGAAGTCCTATTAGTTCTTAGGTAAATTTTTCCCGGTGCATTCTATTCAGTCAGGATGCTCCAGAGACAGAACCAATAGGAAATACATGTTTACATTTATATTATATATATAAATATAGGGGGAGAGAGAGAAAGACTTATTATAGGAGTTGGCTTACATCACTGTGGATGCTGAGAAGTCCCATGATCTGCCATCTACAAGGTGGAGACCCAGCTTCTTCCTCAGTCTTTATCTCCAAAATTTAGCAACCTTAGCTCTCCCTTGTATACCCTCCCATAGTCTACTCTCCTTTAAAAAAAAAAAAAGGACAAAATCCTATGTTTGCTAAGGAAACATAGCAATTCAGAATATATTAAGATTTTTATTTTCTTAGTGCTCTGGTTACAAAGTTATATATGTTTGAATGATCTGACCCAACCCTATTTAGCCAAAGGACCCTATTATTTTCAGTGCATAATTTTTCAGATCATGAAGTCTTTTAGGAGCACATGTATTGCATGATAGAAAAGCTTGTCCGGAGTTCCTGTCGTGGCTCAGTGGTTAACGAATCTGACTAGGAACCATGAGGTTGCGGGTTCAGTCCCTGCCCTTGCTCAGTGGGTTAAGGATCTGGCGTTGCCGTGAGCTGTGGTGTAGGTTGCAGACGCGGCTCGGATCCCGTGTTGCTGTGGCTCTGGCGTAGGCCGGTGGCTGCAGCTCCGATTGGACCCCTAGCCTGGGAACCTCCATATGCCGCGGGAGCGGCCCGAGAAATGGCAAAAAGACAAAAATAAAATAAAGACAAAATGCAAAAGAGTATAGTTTGGTTTAAAAAAAAAAAAAAGAAAAGAAAAAAAGAAAAGCTTGTCCATGGCATCTCAGTTTTCGACATTCTTCTGACAGGCCAAGCGAATGATCTCACTGTAGTTCTACTAACCTTCACGTCAATAATCTCTCTGCTTTCTTTTTTAAATTTTATTGAACTTTAGGTGACTTGACATCATTGTGTTAATTTCTGCTGTACAACAAAGTGACTTGGTTTTATATATATTTATAAATCTCAGTTATATATACTTATATATATAAATTGAACTTATGGTTCTGGACATCAGAATCATGCTTACAGTAATCATCTGAGTCCAGCTCACTCAAGTCCCCTTAATATGCCTATAGAGTTGTTTCTTATAGATATCCTCTAAAGGGCACAAAAACTTAGGAGTTGGTAAGAATTAAATCCATAATGTGAAATAAACTAAATGCAGTTGACTCAACTTTTATCTTAGTCTATGCTGTGTGCTTTTCACCTTAATTTCAGTATTCTGCTTATAAAATGACAAAATCTTTAGCCACCTCTTGTTTAGGGGGAAAATAGTCTTGTTTGCTCGTTGCTCCCTAATTCCTTTGGGTCCCCTACTGACCTGTGCCCCACCGTGATTCATGCTCAACTGTGGACTTTGTTGTCCCAGGACTGGTATGCTGATTGCAGAGAATTTTTCTTCTTTATACACTTTAAAGTTAACTTTTGAAAGACAGGGTTTTCATTGACTATATTAACAAACTCAGATTATCACAGTTTATATTTGAAAAGCACCACAAAGATGTGGCATCAAATTTGGACAGGCCTTGGAGTTCCCTGGTGGCTCAGCAGGTTAAGGAACCTATCCTAAGGTGCAGGTTCTATCTCTGGTCTGAGAACTTCCTCATGCTGCAGGCTCAGACAAAAAAAAAGTTGGACAAGCCTACATTTCCATCAGTGTGGTTAAAATCGTGATGATAAAACTGTAAGATAAGAGGCCCATGGTTGCAGACAAAGTTCCATAATGTTTGCTAATCCAAATCATCTGATAATTTAGCTAGCTAGCTTAGCTTTGAGTAAAGATTGCATTCAGTCATTCCTAAAAAAAAAAAAAAAAAAAAAGGATGCAGAGGCTAGAGGCTCATTTGTGCATGCACAAAATATATTTGACTTGATCGTAACTCAATGTTCAGTGCTAGCAGAATAAAATATGAGCATTTAAATGGCCTGCCTGACCATATAGGCCTGCAAAACAATCCTCAGCCAAAACCAATCATTGTCGCAGTACTCACTCATTGAGGATGCAGTCAAAGAAATGTGTATTCAGACTTGATGGGCTTTGTGTTGACTGGGACTTTTCTTCGTCTTTCTCCGGATCCTGCAGAGCTGACCCCAGCCCCCTTTGAAGTCTGTGATAACCCTAAGATCAGAACAGATGCCTTGGAGTGGGGTGGGAAGAAAAGGTGCAGAGAGCTCATTAAGTGCTCGCATTTCTAGACCATTTTCAGTTGATGACAATGATTGTTGAAGTAGTTCTCACTCGCCGTAGGTTTAAAAGTTAAAAAATTTTAAGATACCAATTTATTGTTGAGGTAACACAGGCGCTAGTGTCCTGGAAAGGAACAAAGGTTTTCCAGGAATAAAAACAATGAATATTGTATCACCAAATTAGAAATATATAAGTGTTTGAAATGTATTTAATATATGCCTTTCTCCTTGTTAAGATCTATTATTTACCATCTTTACTCAGAGCTAAGCTTTAGGTTTTTATTCACCCTGTACTTATCTCACAATAGCTTGTTGCACAGTTTTTTGTATTTTTCTCATGTGAGCAACATTTTTGGATGCCTTCTGTGTGCCAGGTTCAGTATGCTAGGAACTGAAGATACAGCAATGGCTAAAATGGTTTACATGATGGTAGAACAGACAGAGAATAAGCAAGAAATAAATGAGAATTTGAGATTAGGACTATGAAAAAAAGAAGAGAAGACAGTGGTGAGTCTTTACTTTACACACATTGGCCGAGGAAGGCCTCTCTGAGTATGCACTGACTCAGCATCTCTGAGGACACACCGACTGGGCAGAGACTGGTAACAGCAAGCATAGCAGAGGTCAAGGCATTAGGAACAGTAAGTGCAAATGTCCTGTGGAAAGCGCAGTGTTTCTTGGTAATTGTTAGTTTCGTGCCCTCCTTCTCATGTTATCAGCAAATTTTTATTGGAAGTAGATATTATGTGTTTATAATTAAATGAATGATGATGAAAACATCATCACTGATAATGATTACTATCTATTGCTCTTAGTATACTCCAGAATCTATTGTAAGTACTTTGCCTCTATTATCTAATTTAACGCACGCAACAGCCTTGCAAAGTAGATGAAGTAACTGAGGTTCAAGGTGGGTAAGTTGCCCCTCGTTACATAGCTGGTGTAACTGGCTGATAACTGGAACTGGAACCTGAATCCAGGCTTTCTGAAGTTAACAACCCCCGCAGTTAACCACCTGTGGGGGCTGAATCATGTTCCTCCCCAAGTTCCTATGTTGAAGCTTTAACCCCTAGGACTTCAGAATGTACCTGTAATGGGAGATAGTCTTTAAAGAGGTGACTATGTTAAAATGAGGACATTGTGGGCCCTAATCCAGTATGGCTGGTATCCTTATAAAAAGTGGAAATTTGCACAGAAACTCACATAGAGGGAACACCATGCGAAGACACAGGCAGATGACAGGCATCTCCAAGCCAAGAAGAGATGCCTCAGAAGAAGCCAATCCTATTGATGTCTTTATCTCAGACTTTGAGGGAACTTCCAGAACTGTGAGAAAAAAAGATCTCTGATATTTGTTACAGCAGCCCTAGCAAACTTACGTATCATCCAGTGAGGCTAACAAAAAAGTATGAAAAGAAGAAAAGAAATTGACTTGAACCCTGGTCACTTGGTGTATTTAGCTCTGCCATATACAAGAATTTAAAAAAGAAGCCTCAAGAGTTCCCATCGTGGCTCAATGGAAACAAATTTGACTAGCATCCATGAGGACACAAGTTCGATTCCTGGCCTTATTCAGTGGTTTAAGGATCTGGCATTGCCCTGAGCTGAGGTGTAGGTTGTAGAGGCGGCTTGGATCTGGCATTGCAGTGGCTGTGGCTGTGGCTGTGGCTGTGGCTGTGGCAGGCGGCTATAGCTCCAATTCTACCCCTAGCCTGGGAACCTTCATATGCTACAACTGCAGCCCCAAAGAGACAAAAAAAAAAAAAAAAGCGTTGATAATGCTCTCTGTCTTCATTGTCTGTAGTCAGATATGTTGTTGATGATATAAGAGGACTGCTTTATACTTTTTTTTTCCTGCCCTCACAGCATATAGAAGTTCCTGGGCTAGGGATCAAATCTGAGCAGCATTTGTGACCTACATCACAACTGTGGCAATGTCGGGTCCTTAACCCGCTGTGCCACAGTGGGAACTCCTGATTTAGACTTTTCTTAAGTTGAGTGACTTGTCCTGCCTGCACAGCTACCCTTTGTTCTATTCGCCTGCGTAGTCATCTCATGAAGATGTAAGAAGAGAACAAGAAAGCAACCCAAAATGTAAGCATCATCTGACCATTCAAAGAACACGCCTCAGCGTGTTCCCATTTTCATCTTAAAGGATAATGATTCTAAACGTATGCTTGCGCCAGTTAGTGATTTGTTGCTTCTCAGCATCAAATTAGACCCTCTTGCCTGCTCTCTGAAAGTGGATCTGCGCCCTTATAACTATGTTCCCTTTGCTGGCAGGCATGGTATTAAGCTTTGTCAGTAAAGAGCCCTGAAGAGATGCTGAAGAAGAAGGGTTTGCTTTCTTGTTCCGGAATCCTTGCTTCTCACACCCCTGAGGCACGGGCATTTTCTCCAGGTGTTCTCAGCCTCTGGCAACTACAGCAAAGGTGGATCTCCCACGTCCAGTGACTGCAGTGCACGCTGCTCCCTCACTGTCCAGCTCCTACAGCATGGGTAGCTCCTTTGCAGCTCCAGTCTCCTGATGTGCCGCCAGATTCTCCAGTACACAGCCCTTGCAACCTCCTCCAGCACCTGCCTTGGTGCTTTTGCGCTAGAGTATCTCTGGTGGGACACCCTCCAGCGAATAGCTTTCTCTGGCTTCCTAGAGACCAGATTTCCAGGGAGCTCCACTAGCAAAGTTTTTTCCATCTGGCGAGTGAGCCACAGCCATGTCTTCCTCAAGAAGTTATAAATCTCAGCCCTGGGAGGCTCTTCCTTGTTTTTTCTCCCTCAACCAAAGGGGTAGTAACATACTGTGTAATGTTATATATTTTATATCATATTATATTATTACATACTATTATTACATACTATTACAATTACTAATTATTGTATACTATTATAATTTTCTAATGTTACTAATTATTATACTATTATATCTGCCATTTCTGCTTTGGTTGGGGTTCTCTTATTTCCTACTAGCCAGTCCCTCATTACGCCAATGCCCTCTTAAATTAATAGTTTTTAGATGAAAATTTCCCTGCTCACATCCCTGTATAGTTTCTCTCTCCCAATTGGACCCTGATAGAGAACTTAAGGTTTTGTTTGATGTTCCAAGTTATACTGTCATAAAAGCATGAATATTAGAACATAACTTTTGACATCAAGGGCGATAAAAAGTCACCCTCCCTCCTCTACTGGAAATCCTGGGAGATATTCCTACAGGACAAGACTGGTTTTCTGCACTCGGCAGCACACATCCGCAGTCCATGTGGGGGACCACAGCTCACAGTGCTTATGAACCTGATGTTGCAAAAGACACTGAGATGAGACCCCCGTCCTAATAGTTCATCCCATTTCTCCCCCTGCCCACCTACCCCCACTGTTTCAATCCTCCCTCATACCTGCCCCTAACCCCAGCAGGGAGAACCTGTTATCATAAAAGCTTTAAAAGATTGTTGTCTTCTGAACTTCATGCATTTCTGTGATTCTCTAGATTATACCAGAAAAGATTTTTTTTCTCTTCAGTCCTAATATGTGCCCCCCCCCCGCCTCTTTGCTTATCATGAGTCCTTGCTTCATAATCTAGGTCTATAAAATTATATATATACAGATATAAATATATATACACAGGCATACCACAGAGATATTGCAGGTTTGGTTCCAGACCACAGCAATAAACCAAATATCACAATAAAGTGAGTCACATGAAGTTTTTGCCTTCCCATTGCATATAAAAGTTATGCTGTGTTGCAGTCTGTTAAGTGTGCAATAGCATTATGCCTAAAAAAACAATTAATTAAAAAATACTTTATTGCTAAAAAATTCTGACCATTGTCTGAGCTTTCAGCAAGTCATCGTCTTTTTGCAACGGTAACATCAAAGATCACTGATCACGGGTCATCATAACAAATATAATTATAATGGAAAGGTTCGAAATACGGGGAGAATTTTGCCAGAATGTGACACAGACACAAAGTGAGCAAATGCTGTTGGAAGAATGGTGCTAATAGATGTGCTCCACTCAGGGTTGCCACAAACTTGAATTTGTAAAAGCAATAGGCACTGTAAAATAATAAGGTCTGCCTGTATATGAATTTTTCAGCTGCTTGCTTTTCTTAATAACTACATATTGGTTATCCTTTTCTATGCATTTTTAATAGGCTATTTTTAGAACCTTTTTAGACTTAAGGAAAATTTGTGCAATAAGCCCAAAGAGTTCCCATAAACCTTCTTGCCACCCACCACAAGGTGATTTCTCCTATTATTTTTTCCTTATTTTCTCTTATTTTTTTTATTGAAGTATTGTTGATATACAATGTTGTATTAATTTCTGCTCTATAGAAAAGTGATTCATTTATGCATATACATACTCTTTTTAAAAAATATTCTTTTCCATTATGGTTTATCATAGGACATTGAATACAATTCTCTATGCTATATGATACTGTCTTCTTGATTTTTCTCTCCATGTATTATAGTTCACAGCTGCTAACCTCAACCTCCCACTCCATCCCTCTCCCAGTTCTTTCCCCCTTGGTAACCACAAGTTTGTTCTCTATGTCTTTGAGTCTGTTTCTGTTTCGTAGATAGGTTCATTTGTGTCATATTTAGATTCCACGTACCATATAAGTAATATCGTATGGTATTTGTCTCCCTCTTTCTGACTTTCACTTTGCATGGACACTTTGCATGTTGCTGTAAATAGCATTATTTTGTTCTTTTTTATGGCTGAGTAGTATTCCATTGTGTGTGTGTGTGTGTGTACCACATCTTTATCCATTCATCTGTCCATGGATATTTAGGTTGTTTTCATGTTTTGACTATTGTGAATAGTGCTGCTGTGAACATAGGGGCACCTGTATCTTTTTGAATTGTAGTTTTGTCTGGATATATGCCCAGGATTGGGATCGTTGGGTCATATGGTAACTCTGTCCTTAGTTTTCCGAGTAACCTCCATACTGTTTTCCATAGTGGCTGTACCAATTTACATTCCCACCATCAGTATAGGAGGGTTCCCTATTCTCCACACCCTCTCCGGCATTTGTTATTTGTAGACTTCTTAATGAAGGCCATTCTGACCAATGTGTTATACCTCATTGTAGTTTTTATTTGCATTTTTCTAATAATTAGTGATTTTGAGAGTTTTTTCATATGCCTATTGGCCATTGGTATTTCTTCTTGGGAGAAATGTCTATTCAGGTCTTCTGCCCATTTTTCACTTGGATTGTTTGTTTTCTTGTTGTTGAGTTAGGTATGAGCTATTTATATATTTTGGAGATGAAGCCCTTGTTGATTGTATCATTTGCAAACATTTTCTCCCAGACTATAAGTTCTCTTTTCATGGTTTTTCTTTGTTTGGTTGGTTGTTTTGTGGGGACTTTTTGTTTGTTTCTTTCTTTTGTTTTTGTTTTTTATGGTTTCTATTGCTGTACAAAAGCTCATAAGTTTGATTAGGTCCCATTTGTTTATTCTTGTTTTTATTTCTACTGCCTTAATAGACTGACCTAAGAAAACATTGGTAAAACATATCTTATGTTTAAGTCTTTAGTAAGCCATTTTGAGATTTTTTGTGTGTGTGCACAGTGAGAGGGTGTATTTTAACCTCACTGATTTACATGGAGCTGTCCAGCTTTCCCAATACCATCTGCTAAAGAGACTGTCTTTTTCCCACTGTATATTCTTGCCTTCCTTTGTCAAAGATGAATTGACTGTGGGTATCTGAGTTTATTTCTGGGCTCTCTATTCTATTCCATTGATCCATATGTCTGTTTTTGTGCCAGTACCACACTGTTTTGATTATTATAGCTTTGTAGTATTGTCTGAAGTCCAGGAGGGTTATGCCTCCTGCTTTTTTTTTTTTTTTTTTTTTTCCCTTCTGGGTTGCTTTGGCAATTTTGACTCTTTTACAGTTCCATGTAAATTTTAGGATTATTTTTGTTCTAGTTCTGTGAAAAATATGATAGGTAATTTAATAGGATCACATTAAATCTGTAGATTGCTTTGGTCAGTTTGGCCATTTTAATAATATTAATTCTCCCAAGCCAAGAGCATTGAATATCTTTCCATTTATTTAAATCATTTCAATTTCCTTTATTAATGTTTCATAGTTCTCAGCATATAAGTCTTTCCCCTCCTTGGTCAGGTTTATTCCAAAGTATTTTATTTAGATTGTGAAATTTTAACAGGCTTTTTTTTTACCTTCACTTTTTGATATTTCATTGTTAGTGCATAGAAATGCAACCAGTTTCACTATGTTAATGTTGTATACTGCTACCTTGCTGAATTCATTTATCAGTTCTTGTAAATTTTGTGTGGAGTCTGTCTGCATTTTTAAAAGCTAGAGCTGCTTTCTTTCTTACTGCAGATGTTCACAACTGCAAATTGCTTTTAAACACAAATCCAGTGTCTGAATCTGAATCACTCTGTTGGTAGTTTCCTGTGATACCAGCACAAGGTTGATCTGAAAGTGCTGTGTTTCATTGCCAAAAGCCACCTGTTTCTACTATATTTATATGATGATTTTGATGTGAAAAATCATAGGTCAGAAAAAGTGCATTTAAGTGATGTCTGTCTATACCTCACTTGGTCAAGCTCCTGCTTATTGTCAAGAATTGGATGTGTTTAGCACTGAATACATTGGTCCTTTCCATCTTTCAGTATAAATTTCTTCCACCAAGTCCAGGAAAAACAATATAAATTTTCATTAAAGAAAGCACTATATTATGACAGCACTAAATGAATCACCTACAATCACTTTTAAAAGGCTTGATTTATTTTCCACACTTGGGAGGCACTATGTTGTAAAAATATTTTCACTAACAAGTATGAAATATTGCAATATGTGTTTTTATCCATACTGCATGTGGCTATATAACACGTTTCCTTTTTGTGTATATCTGCACACACAATGCGTGTCTGTAGTGGGGCCTCCAGGTAATTTCTTGGTCACATTGACTTCTTTAATAAAAAAAAGGAAAACAAATTGGCCAGGCAGCTCAGACACACATCAAATTCATCATAGCTGGAGATAATATTTTCCCAAAGTGATTCATACTCTCACCTTCCTGCCGGAGTTTTCTCCACCCAGTGACATAGTGACATAGTGAAATGTCACTGAAGTGAAGGCTATTTCGTTTAGCCTTGAGCAAACATAGAAGCTGAACTGTGGATACACAGAATTCCTTTTCCTTTTAGAAGACGTGGGTTTTATGCATGTGTAACTGGAGCTCAGCTGAATCCAGAGAGCTGCTGCGTGATAAGAGCTGGGTTTGAAAACAAAGTGCAATGGAATGACTTGAATAACAAAATCCCAGGCAGAGTGTTTCTGAGCTCACTGCATTTACACTCTGCAAGGAGATCAATGCTTCCCCTCATTGATTTTCCTCAGTTGCAGTGCCAGGATTATGCATGTTGTGAAGCTGTGGTCCCAGATTCATCCAGTCTAATTTCCTAGCCAGCACTAAAAAAGCATAGTGTTCAACTGTAAACAGGGGGTTATAAAAGTATAACTGGATCAAATTTGTCCCTCCACTAAGCCTGCCTGTGAAACAGAAGCACACTAATGTATTCCTAGTGTGATGCAAGAGCTGCCCAGGAAGGGACATATTCTGTTTGTGCTCAGCTTCTAAATAAATGGTAGATATGCTGAAGATAAATATGAGATGTGTTGCATACTTTTGCTTAGCTCCTTAGATATTTTCAAATGCACCAGAGCTTCCTTCCTGGAAGACTTGAATTGCAAAATAAGCTTATGAAGAAATTATTCTCTTCTTAAATTCACAGACTGACTCTAAACCATCTGATTTTGAAATTACCTTAACGTTTGTAATTGGAGAAGGTGGCTGGTTAGAAGGGTGTAAAAATCAAGGGTTTATTAAAAAATTGAGGGTCCTTTTCACTGTAAACAACTGGCAGCTCTAATGGTTGGTGGGTTTATTCTGCAGTTAACACAATTCTTCTCTCCCTTAACTTCATGGAACTTATTGTAATTCAGTTGAGCATTGACAGCCAACCGGAAAATGAAAATACCCAAAAAAGGTGACTTCAGCTTTTTCCAAATTTTAGCATACTGTTAGTAGGAGTGGGAATGGGAAAGCAGACGCCTATATTAAATTTTCCTTTCCCCATTCCACTTTGAGGATGGGCAAGGTGTCCCATTACCACTAGAACTTAGGATTTGCTTTGAAAAAATGATGTAAAATAAGCCATTTCCTACTAAGACTAGATAAATGATTACACAGCTGCTTGCCTTTCAAACAGAATTTGTTCAGAATCTGGGCTTGCCTGGGTGCTTACTTCATTTTTAAAGACTGCTGTCACAGCTCGCTGTCTGGGTGTGCTGGAAACCAGAGTGTTCTCTCATGTACCCACCCCTAACCACCACTTCCCCTAAGAAAACCATGTCTAGGGGCAAAGGAAGGAGGGCTGGACACCAAAGACCTTCTGGTTGACCCATATCCAGGACTAACAGTTTCCACTTCCCAGACTTAATGTGTAAATTGAGCTGGCAGATGTACCTTCCTTGATGGGAAATATACGCATGTTTACAAGTTACCTAAGCAGTGGACATTTTCCTAGTAAAAGGTTAACCAAGCTGTTAAGTTTTTCGGCGACTGAAAATGAAAAGTGAATTCCCTGTTCCAAATTACAAACTTATCCCACAGATTATCCTTCCTCCTCTGAATCACTCACAAAGACTTTTTAAAAAAATTAAATAATAACTATTGTTTCCCAGTATAAACAGAAAAGAGACCAACTCAGCCTTATGCACTAAAAACTAACAAACACACCTTGGTTTCCTTATGTATTTCTAAATTGCCATGTGCAAACTGTTGTGTTTTACTCACTGGCATTGGTTGTAACATGTATTTTTCCATTTGTTATTTACAAGTGTCAGTGATTTTCAATAACTGTGACGTGGTATTAATTACATTAATATTTAAATGATACTATTCTGAGTATCATTAAAAGCAGCTCGTTTACCCCTTTCCTGTTTGCCCATTTCTGTTCCCCCCTAACTTTGAAAGAACCTAATTAATCTGTTGATTATTTCCCTAGATTGAAAAAAAAAAAGAATGAAGAATTGTAGCTAAAGAAGGACTAGTTCCCTACCACTACCAGCCTCCTTAGCAATCCTGCAGGCAGATCACTTGGGCAACATAGCATCTAAAGAGAGTCAGCCAGTCTGCAGACAATGGTGAATGATGCAGAACCCAACCTCCTACCTCAGTGATTCACTGAAATTCTTCCCCTCTTTTCCCTTTAAAAACTGTCCTGGCTGAGCAGAATCTTCAGAGGTGGTCTCTGGACACAAGTCCACCTTCTCCCCAGATTGTCAGCTTTTCTGATTCAAGCACCTTTCCTTTCTGTTGACACTTGCCTCTCAAAATAGTGGCTTATGAGCAGTGAGCAGCTGAACCTGATTCTGGCAACATTATCATTATTATTTTTTTTAATTTAACTTATATGTCCCATGTAGTAATTTTGAGATATTTGAAATTTACACTGGAATTATTTTCCTTGAGTGCAAAGGAACACGTTTCCTGTGTTCCAACCCAGAGAACTTTCCTCTTGGAGTGTTTTCTTTAATGAAGGCTTCTCAGAAAGTCCTGTTTCTATAACTGGGGCCCTTGATTGAGGGCGAGTCGTCTTAACTCAAAATTGTGAAGTAATTTGATAATGAATAAGTAAGAGGAGATACCATTGTTTAACCTCCAAACTATGCTAATAAGCAGGGTGATAGACTTGCCATGCTGAATAATGGAACTGTTATTCTAGCCCAGTGGGACTGCCTCCAGTGCCTCCTGGGAGGATTTGCCAGGCAGAGCCCTGTGGTTCCTGAGTGAACTTTGCTTAGCCTCCAGCATCTAGTTACAGCACGTTTATCAGAGGAAATCACAATTAGGAAGAAAACCGCATTCTCCACTCTTTCAAATAAGAAACATCCCTCTGTGTTACTTTCACTTTTACTTATTTTACCTGGGTAAAACAGAAGTCTCATCTGGAAAAATAATCGTTAATACAAAGAACTACAACATTGAGAGAATCTTATTCCTATAAAAAAATTCTATAAAATTCTGTATTTTAAAGAGGCCATTTTCGTACTGTCAGTAAAAGAAGTGTGTTTTCTTTATAAAGCCTGAACACACTAATATATTACTATACACAGCATAAAGTTTAGGGTATTTGAACAGTGGAAATAGAAAGCATTCATAGTTATTCAACCCTGAATACTTAGGACATTTCATTTCTTTTTACAACAACCATATTCAGTCAATAAAAGATCAAATGCTTTTGGTCACTGGACTGAAAAAAATCAAATCCTCCGAACTTTTAGCACTTGATGTTCTCCGAGTACTTGCTCTCAGCTATAGCTCATTAAATGAGCTGATTCACCACTGAGTCTATAAATGGAAACAAAAGCAAAGAGTTCTTATTTTTAAAGTAGATGGCACCAAGCTGAAACACACTTAAATCTGGGTTGTTGACATATTTTTCCTGCACATAGTGAGTATTCAGCCGAATAAGTCCTTGTCCGTTCATCTGGCACTTTTTCAGGACCGATCTAATTAGACTTCTCTGGGTGGCAGTGGTAAAACCATGACTATTCATTGCTAACTGCATGAGACTGAGGGGAAATAACGCAAAAGGTAAAGCAAGCTAGATAAAAATGGGTATTTTGTAATGGCATGAGTTGCATTTACTTCATGTTTATTGAATTTTATTTATTTCATTTCATGCAAAAAAATACAGCATCAGGCACCATTCTAGGCATTTTATAAACAGAGTAAATGAACAACTTTATGAAATAGATACTATTATTTGCTGCTTTGGAAGACAGTCTAGCAGTTTCTCAACTGGTTAAGTATAGAGTTACCATATGATCCAGCAATTCTACTCCTAGGAATATACCTATAAGAATTGAAAACAATGTCTACACAAAAACTGGCATACAAATGCTCATAGCAGCGCTATTTATAATAGCAAAAAAAAAAAAAAAAAGTGGAAAGAACCCAAATGTTCATCAAGTGATGAATAAACAGAGTGTACTTTATTCTTACAGTGGAATATTTTTTGGCACACACACAAAGAATGAAGGACTGATACATACTGTTAACATAGATTAAACTTGAAAACACTATGTTAAGTCAAAAAGCTAGTCATAAGGATCATATATGATTCCATTTACAAGAAATGTTCAGAATAGGCAAATCTATAGAGACAGGAAGTAGATTAGTTGCCTGAGGCTGGAGGAAATAAGGAGAATAGGGAGCGATGGCTGGGATGGATGGGACCTCTTTTGGGGGCAATGTCAGTGTTCTAAATTTGTAATTTTGGTTGCACCATTCTATGAATACACTAAAAGCTGTTGAATTGTGTACTTTAAATGGGTGAATTATATAACTTGCAAATTATTTTATCTCCATAAATCTGTGTTTTAATTAACATAGTGAGCTACAGAGATGAAAACCTTGCCTTCATGGTGCTTAGTTTTTAGTCAGGATAATAATATGTAAGGTGACAATAAGTGCTATAAAAAAAATGAAGTTAAAGAGTGATGGGGAGAGACCATGGTGAGATGCCGTTTTGTAGAGTGGCCTTGAAGGCCTTTCTAAAGAACTGAAGAATTCTACATAGAATATAGAACATCACAGGGGAGTTCCCGTCGTGGCGCAGTGATTAACGAATCCAACTAGGAACCATGAGGTTGCGGGTTCGGTCCCTGCCCTTGCTCAGTGGGTTGACGATCCGGCGTTGCTGTGAGCTGTGGTGTAGGTTGCAGACGCGGCTCGGATCCCGAGTTGCTGTGGCCCTGGCGTAGGCCGGTGGCTACAGCTCTGATTCAACCCCTAGCCTGGGAACCTCCATATGCCGCGGGAGCGGCCCAAGAAATAGCAACAACAACAACAACAACAACAAAAGACAAAAGAACATGATAGGGACTTTGGGTGTTTAGATGAGATGGGAAACCATCAAAGGGGTCAGAACAAAGGAATGACAGGACATTATTGCTGTTTAAAAGGATCAAGCCATCTACAACGTTAATAATAGGTTACAGGGAGTTCCTGTTGTGGCTGAGAGGTAACAAATCTGACTAGTATCCATGAGGATGTAGGTTCGATCTCTGGCCCTGCTCTGGGCTTAAGGACCCAGCATTGCCATGAGCTGTGGTGCAGGTTGCAGATGTGGCTCAGATCTGGTGTTGCTCTGGCTGTGATGTAGGCCTTGGATTAGACCCTTAGCCCAGGAACTTCCATTTGCCGTGCGTGTGGCCCTAAAAAGACAGACAGACAGAAAGAAAGAAAACCAAACAAACAAAAAGAATAAGTTATAAGTGGGTGAGAGAAGAAACAAGGAGAACAATTAATAAGCTATTTCAATAATCAGGGCAAAAATGATGGTACCTTGACTCAGAATGGTGGTAGGAGCAGAAGAGGTAAACAGGAATTGAGAAATATTTTGAGAGAGAAATAGAGATTTTGAAGATTCACCTGGAATGATTTGGGATGTGAAAGAAAAAAGGAATTAAGGTTAACGCCAAAGTTTTTTGACTGGAACTACCCAAAATATAGAGTCACCATTTACTGAGATGTATCCTTTGATTCAGGTGGAAGAGTGAAGGAAAAGATCAAATTGAAATGATAAATTACAATGAATTAATTATGTCATCATCAAAGCAACTAATCAGATGAAACCAGCAAGTGAAGAAAATTCTATTCCAAAAGAAAATACGGTGTTTGCAACACTCCTAAAAATATCATCGTGGAAACAACCTAAATGTCCCTTGACAGAGGAATGGATAAAGAAAATGTGGTGCATGTATGCAATGGAACATTAGTCACAAAAAAGAACAAAATAATGCCATTTGCTGCAACATGAAGAGACCTAGAGATTATCATACTAAGTGGAGTTATTTAGATAGTGAGAAACAAATAGCATATGATATCACTTGTATGTGGAATCTAAAAAAAGTATTTAAATGAACTTACTTGCAGAGCAGAAACAGACTCGGAGACTTTGAAAACAAACCTGTGGCTAAAGTGGACAGGTGATGGGGGGAGAGATGAATTGGGAATTTGGGATTGGCATATGTACACTTTAGTATGTGGAATGATTAGCCATGGGCACCTGCTGCATAGCACAGGGAATTCTACACAATATTCTGTGATGGTCTGTGTGGGACAAGAATCTGAAAGTGATTGGATGTGTGCCTGTGTATAACTGAATCACTTTGTTGTACAGCAGAACTTATCACAACTTTGTAAATCAACTATGCTTCAATAAGACTTTTAAAAATGAAAAAAAAAATACCATTATATCAGGGCATTTAAATTCTTTTAATATTTTTAATTCAGGTTTTACACATTACAAATGTAATGCATTTTTTAAATTCAAGCAGTATGAGAACTATAAAATAAAATATTGAAGTCTCCCTCTCCCCTTAACAAGAGTGACCGCCTTTAGTGTTTTGTTCCTATTGACCTTTTTATAAGCATATGTTCAAGCGTTACATGAGATATAAAGGGTATTTTATAATGCAGATAAAAATGTTTAGAAGTTCGTAGTTTCACCGATCTAAGAAAACAGGAATATTTACAGAAAATAAAATTGTCACACAACTCGTTGGAAAATAACTACTTAATAGAATCAGATTATGTAAAAAAATATAAACTGTGTAAGAATATATTCCATTTCCCAAGATCACATCATCAATTGAAACAAAAATGTTAGAGATAAGTTTTTCCTTTAAATTCAGATAACTTTCAACTTAATGATAAATTTAGCTCTTCATGCCATATTCTGATGAGTTATTGATCTCTCTCTGGCTCTTTTTGTTTGTTTGTTTTTGTTTCATTTTGTTTTTTAGGGTCCCACCTGCGGCATATGGAAATTCCCAGACTAGGGGTTGAATTAGAGCTGCAGCTGCTGGCCTACACCACAGCCACAGCAACATGGGATCCAAGCTGTGTCTGCTACCTACAGCACAGCTCACAGCAACGCCAGATCCTTGACCCACTGAGCAAGGCCAGGGATGGAACCCTTATCCTCATGGGTGCTAGTCGGGTTGGTTAACTGCTGAGCCACAACAGGAACTCCCTCTCTCTCTCTCTGTTTTTTTTTTTTTTTTTTAAGCAGACTTTGTTTTTAGAAACACTCCTAGGTTCATAGCAAAATTGAGTAGAAAGTACAGAGGGTTCCCATATACTGCCTGTCCACCCACATACAAAACCTCTCCCACCACTGACATCTCACATCAAAGCGATATATTTGTTACAATTGATTAACCTACATTGACATAGTACCCAAAGTCCACAGTTGCCATTACTTTTTCTACTTGATTTTGAGTGTTTGTGGGCTTTGACAAATATGTTGATATGTATCCAGCAGTATAGTATAATATACTGATACGTATCCACCAGCATAATATCACTGAATATAAGAATAGTTTCACTGCTTTAAAAATCCTCTGTGCTCTGCCTCTTCATCTCTCCCTCCCCTGATCCCTGGGAATCAGTGATCTTTTTACACTCTCCATAATTTTGCCTTTGCCAGAACGTCATATGGCTAGAATCGTGCAGTGTATAGCCTTCTCAGATTGGCTTCTTTCAGTTAGTAATATGCATTTAAATTTCCTCTGTGTCTTTTCATGGCTGAATAGCTGATTTCTTTTGCATGCTGAGTAATATTCCATTGTCTGAATGTACCACAGTTGATTTATCCATTCACCTTCTGGAGGATGTCTTGGTTGGTTCCTGGTTTTGATCATTTTGAATAAAGCTGCTGTAAACATCTGTGTGCAGGCTTCTGGGTAGACATAAATTTTCAATTCATTTGAAGAAATACCAAAGAGTACTGCGGGGAAGAAAAATTTTTCTCAATTCTCCTGGGCCCCCTGGCTGGGCCTAAAGTTAAGTGTCGTGGGATAGATGAACAGGAGAAAAGCTTACACATGTATTTAAGAGAATTTTATGTGGCATAAGGAAATGAAGACCCCAAAGAAATGGTTAAACCTGAGTGTTTGTGTGCTAGTTTTATGAAGAATGGAAAGTCAGATTTTGTAGGGGAGGCGTATGAGACAAGCATAATAAACTATTGACATTCGGCAAGTCCTGTTCTTTCAGATTTTTCTCTGTGTTCCCTCCATTTCTGGTGAGAAGGATGCTCATTTCTTCCCAATGTAAGGAGGGCACTTCTCACCTGAGGTTTATGACCTGCCTGAAGTCCTTCCTCCACTTGCCATTTCTCAGATTTCAACAGCTTGAAATATTCAGTATACCAAGGTGCCACATTTTGAGGTGGCATGTACTGAATCCTATCAGCATGATTACTGGAATGTGTGGTAAGAGTAGGTTTAGTTTTGGAAGAAACTACCAAACTCTGTTATGGACTGTTTGTACCCTCCTAAAATTCATACATTGAAACCCTACCCCCACTCCCTTCCCCAGCGTGAAGACATGGGGAGGGCCTTTGGGAGGTAATTAGGATTAGATGAGGTCAGGAACGCGCAGCTCTCCTGTATGGAGTCGGTGCCCTTATAAGAATCCTGTAAGAGTGAGCTTATTTTCCGGCTCTGCTCTTTGCTCCGTGGGGATACAATGAGAGTTCTGCAGTTTGCAGCCCAGAAGGGGGTTCTCACCACAATCCAGCTATGTGGGCACCCTGATATTAGACTTCCAGCCTCCAGAACTGTGAGAAAGAAACCTCTGTGGTTTAGAAACCACAAGTCTATGGAACTTTGTTATAGCAGCCCAAATTGGCTAAGACACTGTCTTTCAAAGTGGCTGTGCCATTTTGCTTTCGCACCAGCAATGAATGAGCATTCCTGTTGCTCCACATTCTCATCAGCACTTGGTGTTGTCAGTGTTTTGTATTGTGGCCATTCTGATAGGTGTGTAGTGATAGCCCATCATTGTTTTAATTTACAATTTCCTGATGACATACGATGTTGAACATCTTCCCATATGTTTATTTGCCATCTGCATGTCTTCTTTGGTGAGGTTTTTGTCCAGGTCTTTTGCCCACTTTTAAATTGCATTGTTCATTTTCTTATTTGGAGGGGTTTTCAGAGTTTTTGGTATTTGGGGGGATAGTAGTCATTAGATATATCTCCTGCAAAGATTCTCTCCTAGTCTCTGGCTTGTCTTCTCATTCTCTTAAGCCTCTTTATGTTTTAAGTTTAAGGCAATGGTTCACTGACATGACAAACCAATTGGAAAGATTTTAGATTTCCACCGTAAAATCCCACTTCCTCCCTCGCATATTAGTTTGCTCTTCCCATTCTTCACCCATTTTCTCAAACTTCATTTCTTAAACTACTTAGAGTCATCTTATACTCACTTCTCTCAAAGTCTGGATAGCTAGATTTCCCACGTGAGCACAGAATTCATATATGTTGCCCTTTGAGCCTTGTATATCTGATGTAAACACAAAGGAAATCTCTTCACCATTATCCACCCACATGCTCTGTTTAATCTCCTTTTCTCGAACCAGCTTCCCATTTGCTTCAATAGTTCTCCTATTCCCTGCAGAGCCATAAAATAAAAATGTACCTTCATTTCACTACCAAAGGGGACAAAGAATTGAATATGATTGTTTTCACATAGAATAGAGTGCTGGAGCCAGCAGCAAGCCAAATGCATTTGTTTATCTGGGCCATCATTTTTAGGCATTAGCACTTTACTTATTAATAAATGATGTAAAGAAATGGATGGAGGAGGAGCCTGCATAAGGACATGTGTTTAGATTATCAAGCAGTTTGAAAAATCAAAGCCAAAGTTTAAAGCTCAGTATCAAACGTCTGTGTTTTCCAAGCATGTCTGTGGATCAGACCTATAGAGTTACAAAAACTCCTGCTCATTTAGGGTGACTGCGGAAATCATAAAACAGTGGAAACCCCTATTGTCCAGGAAACAACGTTGCCTTTGAAATCCTCATCTCCTGGAGACCTATCTCTGAAATAGCTGGAAAAAGCCAACCTGGCTATTTTGGTGAAGCTTAAATGTCTAGTATGCTCAGCACAGGCAAGAAGACAGTGTCGAAGTGAAAATGACTGAAGCCAGCCTGCCAGCCCAGGTTGGTTTTCAGGTTTTAAGAGTAATTTGCTCAATTGGCAGATATTTACACATTCCCTACTCTGTGTAGCTCATCTCACACAGCAAGAAAAACATACTCAGATGAACACAGAAAAAAGACGCCAAGAGCTGCATGATGTGAGAGGAACAAAAGTAACTTTGTCACTTAGATGGAGCTGGTACTTTCCAGGAGACATGGTCAGACAGGCTTTAAGGAGGGAATGTGACCTGAGCTGAGTCTTATGGAAGGTGAGGAGGACATTGGCAGGTGGAGACAGCAGGAGAGCGTAGTTTGGATGGAAGAGCATCTCGAGGAAAAGGTATAGAGGTAAAAGTCCATGTCCTCTGGTTCTGTTTGGGGAAAGAGACATCGACAGAGACAGAGAGAGATCAGAACACAAGCTCCGGTGCCTTTTGCAGCCTGGCCTTGGGAACGACTACCATTGCTTCTACCATATTCTATGGGTCACACAGGGCTGTGGATATCAGAAGGTGGGATCGTTGGGCAGAAGGGCAGTGTGTTTCAGAGTCTGACTAGCACAGCCACCCCTACAGTTGTGCAGATGGGGCCCTGCATGTCCCTAAGGAGCTCCATGCATATTGTAAAGATGGTGGAAGAATTTTTGAGCAGTAGAGTCTATGAACAGATGAACAACTTTATGCCTCCCACAATGTGCTTAGTGACATCTAAACTCATGCAGTAGATAAATGACAGAATGAGCCAATGGCAGGGTGAACAGCTGGAAGGATACTGTGGGGTCCAGATGAGATCTAGTAAAGCCTCTGTTGGGATGGAGGTGGTAGGAGGGAAAAGAAGGGCTGGATGTCCCAGCCAGGAGCACAAAGGCTGAATCAGCAGAACTTGGTATCTTCCTCCAAAATAGTTCAAGCAGAGGGCTAATGATATCTAAAGTGCTTGTTCTATGCATGTGAGTATGTGAAAGACCCTCAATATTTAATATTGAGGTGGCTGCCAAACAGAGAAATGATTTCTTTATAAAGATCTACAAAAGAAGCAGAGTTTCAAGGACTAGCAGCTATGAGCTCATTTTCCTTGGTTTGTTTTTTTTTTTTTTTTTTCCTAGGAGGTCAGCCAGTTTCATGAAAGCAAAGAAGGGAAAGGACAGACTGAGATGTACTCTTTCCAATCCCATTATTCACCGCCAGCACTTTTCACTCTTCACCTGCTCCGAAAGCCAATAAGCCAGCAAAGCCCTGGGCTGGGGCCCAGAACTGGCATTCACTCTCGCCCTTGGACGCGAGTCAGACCAATTATAGGTTGTGAAGACAGTGCAGGTTGTTTGAAAATATTAAGTAGGTCAAATCTTCCCATGAAACGTAGGCTGCCAACTTCTTTATTAGTAAGAAGACCATTTATTCAATTATTCATGTATTTGACATCTGTTTCTGGAGTTCAAGGCAGTGTGATGGAGATTTTGAGTCTAACCAAAATGAGTCAGAGGCCCTGGCCTCTGGGGACCCACAGCCTACAAGGGAGATAGACTCAAAAGGCTAAGACAGGGCAGCAGTGTGACGTGCCGTACAACACAAATTTCACAGTAACACAGTTTAAACAGCCCATTGACATTTTTTTGGATCTCTCACTGGCAGCAAGTTTTAGGAATGGTGAAAAATGCAGTAAGACATTGCTGTCAGCTGGGAACCAGTGTTTCCGGGCCAGCATCCAACTGCCAAGCTGGCCCTTGACACTATATATAGTTGAGGTGTTCCAAAACTGCGGTCCAAGAACTTGAAATATCACACCCCCTTTGTTATCATGCTCAGAAAAATTAGTTAAAATCACAGCAGCTCCTTGGATGAACAGAGCATTAAGACTATCTTTCCTGAAGAGAGCAGGGAAAGTCATCCACTCATCCAGAGATAAGCAAAAATACCAAAGTGTGCCAGGAGGCAGGCAGAAAGACGGAACATCACGAGGGACTTCCAAGGTCAGGGGCAGGTCAACACCACTCTGCAGGCTGCTCTGGCCTTCAGGCTGATGAGTATGGGCAGCTTCTCTGGGAGTAAACTGAGCTGCGACGGGGCTGCGGAAGAGAGGAGGCACAGGTAGCAGAGAGTGTTGTGAGTTGGAAAATGATCGCCTCTGCAAAGCCGCAAGAAAGGGGAAGGGCCAAGTCCCTTCTTTCCTACAGGAGGATCCTCTTGCCAGAGTCTGGAGGTAGCTTATAAGATGGACCAGCTGAGTGTCCCAGTGAACATGCTGAGAGCAGGACCTAAATAGTGCTATGGGGTATGGAAGCGTTGGTAGCATAGTTTCATGGATGCACCAGAAGAGGTGCAAAGGCACCAGCAGGACCTCCTGTTCTTAGATGGTCTAGATTAAGGGAAGAAATCACCACCACAATGAGGTGATAATTTCTTCCATCCAGACTAATGTCCCCTCATGGAATTTCCCAGAGCATCTTCCGTTTACCCATCTCACAGCACAGGGTTATCACTGCCTCCCTACATGTATGTGCTTTCTCCGAGACAACAGTCTCCTTGAAGTAACCATTATTTCTCTATTTTCGTTACCCAAGACAGTGTTTAGCAAATAGGTATCATTACATGTTTGCTAAACAACAGAGTGATGAGATGCTTATTGGGTTTTGTTGGAGTGGGCTTCGGTGTGGGAGTAGCAGGACATTAGCTTGGGAAGATGGAGGGAGCCTGTGGTGTACATTTACCATTTACCCAGCATCTAACCCCCACTCCTCTTCTTCTGAGGAATTCCCAGTTTCCTTTATGGAATCCACCACTTTTGAATCATGGAAGGCGGCGGCGGACCCACCTACCATTAAAGACGGACAGTTTGCCAATCGTTCTTTCCCAGCCTGCCTAGCAGCTTGGGCATGGGTAGGTGACCTAATGCTCAACCCCACTCCCTTGATTTTGGAACAGGGCACTTGTAATAAAAGTAGCAGGGAAAGAAAAATATCTGCAGGGGTGCTGGTGACACCTGCAGAATTTCATGCTTGTGGCAGCATCGGGGCGATGGCTGCTGCAGAAGTCAAAGCTTGTGGCAACACTGCAGTGGTGGGAAACCCGTGTTCTAGCATTTGGTTGCAGCTGCAGTGATGTCCTCATCCAGCCAGGTCCTTGGCAGTATTTTGAGACTAAGTTCCAGCAGCATAAATTTCAGAGCCTGGTTCTCTAGCCCTCTCAGCAATTCTGTGAGCTGCCCAACATCCTTTTTTTAGAATTTTTTTTTTTTTCCTTCGATCAATTGGAGTCGGTTTCTGGGACTTGCAATGTGGAACCTTGACTGGTAGAGGACTCAATCCTGGGGGACCGGGTTAGAACTTTCCAGTATTATCTTCAGGCAGCAGGGAACCACTTACAAGTTTTAAGGGGATTGTGGCAATCACAGAAGTGTTCTAAAGAAGATCAAACTCTCTGCTGCATGTAGCACAAAGTAGAGGAAGGTAAGCCTGGAGGAAGAGAAACTAGGTAGGAAGCTTTTGCACCTATACGGGTGAGAAGGAATGCAGTAATGAGGGAGATGTGTAATTGCTCAGATGGCAGGCAAACAGAAATAAGTCTGTTTCTCATTCCCTTCCTGATTTTTCTCAGGGACTTTATTTTAGTAAGGGGAAAAAATGTGTTTTAGTGGAAAATGCATTCTTCAGATCACACCTTTCCAGGTTATCTGATTCTAGTTTTTCATTGTCTTTGGTCTATTTTACAACTCTGTAATTTGCAGACAACTGATAGCAATGCAAAATAATTTTTGGCTACAGTTGTATAAATTCTGCCTAGTGGAAGTTCATATGGAAGAGGCCAGGATTTGGGGTGTTTTTTTTGTTTGTTTTGGTTTGGTTTTTTTAGGTTGTTTTATTTTTCACTTTTTAAAGTTTTATTGAAGTAGAGTTTATTTACAATGTTGTATTAATTTCTGCGGTACAACACAGGGAGGCCAGTTTTGCCACCATTTGCCTGTTCATTTCAACATTTCTGATCAAATTCTCCTTTTAACTGCTTGAAAGCAGCTCACTAGTTTTCTCATTAATGAAGTAAGTAAACTCTTTACCTTGTGTTCCTATTTATATTTGTCGAAGACTGAGACTTAATCTTTTTCTTAACAATTTTAACAGCCTTCCTTTCTTTTTTGTGAAAGGAGTCTTGAAAGCAAAGCTCCGCATGTAGGTAAATGCCTTTTCTTTCTATTATCCTAGGTTGGGATTTAGCACTAGAGGTAAATTTCCAGTAAATGATAGAATTTACCTTAAAGTGGCCACTTGGCAAGTGCAAAGGCCAGTGTTTTAAAAGTTAAGTACAAATAGACTAACCAAGGCCTTGTGCAATCTCTGCCTTCCAGGGGACTTTTATGGTAGAAAAAGCAACATCATATCAGGGGGAGAAAAATCCCAGTTGCCTCCATTTTATCAGGAGTTACTACAAAGAAATGAATATCTACTTTTTAAGCAACGGAAATAGGCCTGTTCATATGTAAAGTATTTGTTACCCATGTCCCAAGTGCCTAGATGATCCAGTAGAGGTGTGTAAGGGGTTAAAACCACCGTAGACAGATGTCGGTATACAAGGATGGCTGTTGATAGTGCCAGTCTTATGGCTGCATGCCAAACCCCTTGCAGCAAAGTCCAAGGAAATGACCCAATTCTATGGTTCTGTTAGGATTTTGTGGTAGGAAGTATTGCTTAAAATAAGTGGGCCATCGGCTTGAAAGTAAGAAATCTTTGAATCTGTTTCATTGGAATGGAATTTGATGTGTGCTGCAATCATGAAATGTAGTCTAGCAGTGCACGTTACCCTTCTATGGGTTCATGAATACGGATCTATTTTTTACATAGATACATCTCCGAAGCTAACATTCGGAAATGTGCTCGCACAATATGTCACAATATGTTGTTTAACAAAAATATAGAAAAAAAGTCGTATCTGCCACAAATGAAGAGTGTCATTAATGCATCAGCTGCAAGTTGCTCACAGGCTTCTGACTTGGCAGTTGGCTGAAGAGAACCACTTACTCAAGCAATTCCTCACAATTTGATTCCGCTTGTTGCTTTTGGCTCCAGTGCAAAGCTGCTTTCAAAAGCAGGTGACAAAATGAATTCTCTGAAGGCTCAACTCAGGTCGTTTGTAACTTCACAGATTGTTGGTAGAAAATGCAAGAGCGTGAATAGGCTGATGTCATTTTCTTAACCCACCTGAACAGACTGGTTCTCAGAAAGACCCTGGCCATCCTTAAAGCCAGATCGCCTGGGTGCAAGTTTTGTCCCCACCATCTCCTAGCTGTTTGACCCTGAGGAACCTACTTAAAGCTTGCTATGTCTTGGCTGCCCACCAGGAAATTCTAGAGTCCTTACAAGGAGTGAATATGTAAAGTGCTTAGAATGAGGTCTGGTCTATGGAAACGCTATGTAAGTGTCAGCTGACATCATTCAGATTTATTTAGCAGTTGAGAGAGCATCCTACAACTGCAGCAAGAGTTCCTGTCGTGGTGCAGGAGAAAGGTATCCGAATAGGAACCATGAGGTTGCCGGGTCCACCCCTGGGCTCGCTCAGTGGGTTAAGGATCTGGCGTTGCTGTGGGCTGTGGTGTAGGTCCCAGAAGCGGCTCGGATCCGGTGTTGCTGTGGCTGTTGTGTAGGCCAGCAGCTGTGGCTCCGCTTAGACCCCTAGCCTGGGAACATCCATATGCCATGGGTGCAGCCCTAAAAAGCAAATAAATAAATAGTAAAAAATAATTTAAAAAATTTTTAAATAGTAAAACTGCAATGGTCCTACTACCATTGGCTACAGTGCTTGCCAGTGTGGCAGAGAAAGAGCATTCCTCACTGTCGCCAACAGCTGGAAAAGACCAAGGTGATCGACTACGTGCTTCTGTGTTCTTCTGTCTCCTCTCTCACCCCCACATTTCCCACATTTCTGGAGGAAGTGTCCCATACCGAGAAGGATTTATTTGAGGAGCCTCCCAGGGGATGTCTAAGGGCTGGTACCTGGTCTGAAGGCCATTCTTCAAGGGAAATTCTCTGACTCTCCCTCAGCTCAGTGGGAATGATCAAATTTTCTTCTGATCATTGTTCTGGGAATTTCAGCAAATCTCACCCTAGATTGTAAGTGTAAGAAATCTGGATATCATCGTCTTTTATCTGTCTTGCAAAATAGTCAGGGAGGAGGCTGAGAATGGTTCCTAGATCTTCAGACTTGTCTTCAAAAGTTGGTCCTGGAGTTCCCGTTGTGGCGCAGTGGTTAATGAATCCGACTAGGAACCATGAGGTTGCGGGTTCGGTCCCTGCCCTTGCTCAGTGGGTTAAACGATCCGGCGTTGCCGTGAGCTGTGGTGTAGGTTGCAGACGCGGCTCGGATCCCGAGTTGCTGTGGCTCTGGCGTAGGCCGGTGGCTACAGCTCCGATTCAACCCCTAGCCTGGGAACCTCCATATGCCGCAGGAGCAGCCCAAGAAATGGCAAAAAGACAAAAAAAAAAAAAAAAAGTTGGTCCTGAAAGAGGCTGTGTTTAGTTGCAATCTACTGATAACCTCGCCAGTGCGTTCTGTAGGGGAATGGGCAGTGCCTGTGTCACCCCAAATAGGATAATCTGGGGAGGCTTGGGGAGCGAGCCAGAGCATTCAAACCCAGAGCATGAATAGGTCATAACATTTCATATAACTTGCCACACAATCTTTGTTTAACATTCAGGTAACATTACAGGGATGAAAGAGAGAAAGAAAGAGAGAGAGAGGGAGAGAAACTTAAGTAAGCTATGGTGAGGACAGCCTAAAGGTCAAAATTGTAATATTAAATAAATCTTACAAGATTTTATAAACCCTAATTTATTGTCTATGTGCAACTGACATTTTAGCTCTTGGTTTAATACCAGACACTTCAAAGTATTCTTGTAGAAGAATGGTTGATAACCCTCTTACACAGTATAATTGGAATTCCGCATGTTAGAACATTTGGTTTCTGAAAGATTTTTGTAAATGTTAATAGCTGTCTTTTAAAATGGTGTAAGTGTGAAATGCTATGAAAAGCAAAGGTTTAAATGTCACTCCGTCTATAATTTTCATATTGTAAAAACGAAATAAGTTTTCAAAAAAGAAAAACCTAAAAGCCTGCCACAAGTTTGAGGATATCAATGCATTCATTCTTCCTTTTTGACACAGATGTGACATTTAGCCAAATGAGCCAATTTTAGAATTAAAGGTAATCTGTTTCTTTCTACAATGTGCTATTGAATGTTGCACCTACACTGAAAAGCAGTTGTATTTACAGAGTTCCCCACTTTATCTCCCTATTGCATAAGATTATGGCTAAAGATCTGTCTTTAAAGCACATACGTGATGTGCCTCCCTGGTCGTGTGATCATTGCCACCTGCATCTTTGTTCCTGTCTCCAGACATCCTACTGCTCTGAAAGCTCCAGCCAGACTATCTGGAGTCAGGAACAAAGACACAGGCTTAGTTCACGGCTGCAGCTCACATCCGATCCCTGGCCCCGGAGCACCCTATGCCAAGGGGCAGCCAAAATTTTTCAAATTAAAATAAAATAAAATTCTGAAAAGAAAATGGGATTTGGGAGAGAGAGGTCATACTCTGGGAAAGGTTTTACTAGATGACTAGCCCCTTTATTTAATTATGACCCAGAGCCGTGATTCTCAAACTTTAGCCTGCATCAGAATCACCTTTGGGACTTGTTAAAACACAGACTTCTGGGTCCCACCCCCAGAGTTTCTGATTCAGTAGATCTAGGATAGGGCTGAGAATTTGCATTTTCAACAAGTTCCCAGATGGTGCTGATGCTGCAGGTTCAAATTCCACACTGTGAGAGCCAATGAAATGGTGTGCTTTTGCAGCACCCGAACTGAAGGACAACTGGGTTATAGGTAAAAACCCTACATAGCAAACCTACTAAGTCACCTAGGGAAACAGTTGATATCCCGGTTTACTAAAAAGATAAATTACGTAAAACTAGACACTCACTAGATGACCTACAAAGATTATTTCTAACGGCATGGGTCCTGGAGTGGTAAAACTGCTTTAGAACTTTCCAGTAACGTTATTGTGGGCATGCTCTATTTGGGGCTTTGATTATCCATTCATTCCTCTTTTTTTTCTTCCGGAAAAATAAAAATGCTAATGACTTCCATTTGTTAATTCCTTCTTACACTGTGCCCGGCTCTGCATCACGTGGATCCCATCCGTTTACCTCGTTCAACCCTCAGTGCAATCAATGAGGGAGCTTTATAATTCCCATCTGACAGATCCGAGGCTATGGCTAAGGGAGATTTAAAAAGGACATTTGGAAATACTGCTTGAGATACCTTACAAGTTAACCTTGGAATAAACCAGACTCGGAGAGCATTGCCGCCAGTTGACTGATCTCTTTTTATCCGCTGTGCTTTGGCGTGAGGCAATCAGCCACACTGAAGGACCTCATAAGAAACAGCCCTGTAGCTCATTTGCTGCTTTCCTGTGAGAAGGTTGTCAAGGACATTATTTACTTCATTATAAAGCATCTTCTTTGTGAGAGCCTGCTGGGGAAACATCTCTTAGCTCTCAGTGCCAGGAGTTGAGTTTGTCCTCACCAGTGGGTTTCATCTACAGACAACGTCAGTCACGTGCCCAGGCGTGTCCTCTTTTGGCGCTCCTTTTTTCATCTTCCAACATCTCCGTAATAATATTTACTCTTTTGGATGCTCTCAACAATGACTATAACTAAGACAGTTTGAGGAAACTGATAACAAAGTTTGTGTCAGCTTCGTTGGGCTTATTTCCTACAGGAAAATGCCACTGTTCCCGCTGAAATGGCAAACAAGGCAGGAAGTCGGGAGTAAGGGAGAGGGGAGAAGCAGGTGCCTTAGGACCCACGTGTGTTGAAAGGGCCAAAGAGAATCTCTGCACATCTCCCGTATGTGAGGAAACTTTTGTCAGCTTGCACTGCTGTGCTTTTAGCGCGTACACGCTCACCCCATTCTTCCCTCACCCCTCGTCCCCTTTAGTAGTTCTTTACACCCCCGTCACCTTCCCCTACAGAAACGGTGGGGAGAGAGTTCCTAGATTGTTTCATCAACAAGTAGTAAGCTTTGAGTTTGGGATACGTCAGTAGAGGGGGAGGACAGTGATTTTGTGAAGGGCTGTGCACCACAGGGGGAGAAAAAAATAGCATCTAAATATGTTTAGTCAACATGTTTTCTAAACTATTTAAGAAATCTTATCTAGCCTCCTCTTAAAATATGTGAGAACAACTTCTAGCAGCTTGTTGTTCAACTACGCTTATCTTAGAGCAAAGCCAACAAAGGAAAAGAGACCCCCCCCCCCCAAATCGGCTGATAAGCTGTAAAGGAAAAAATAGCAGCTTCACAGTGGAAAACTCTGGCAGGCACCACCTGACCCAATTTAGCATCACCAATCGTGGGATTAACAGCATCATGTAAAAAGGACACAAGGACCCAAGACCACCTATCACTTACCTTGTATCCCTTAAAAAAAAAAAAAAAAGTGTGTGTATACACAGGTATATCAGGATACGTACAGATATATAGCTGTATATATCCTGAATCTAATTATAATGAAACATCAGATTACCCCACACTGAGGAATGTTTAACAAAATAAATGACCTTTACTCTTCAGGCAGCAGCATGAAGACAAGGAAAGGTTAAGGACGCATTCCAGATTAAAGGAGAATAAGAGTCATAAAAACTAAGCGAAATGCAAAACCCTGAATTGGATTCTGAACTGGGGCAAAATTACTCTCAAGGACATCCTTGGGATCACTGGCAAAATTTCAAGAAAGATGTGTCGATTAGATAATGGTATTGTACCAATGTTCAGCTTCCTCATTTTGATCATTGTCCCATTGTTCTGTGAGTGAATCTCCCTCTTCCTAGGAAATACACAGTGAGCTATTTAGGGATAGAGAGACACTGTGTCTGCAACTCACTCTCAAAGGGTTCAGAAAAAGCATATGATCATTATATACGTATATGTGTATTACGTGTGGTTTTAACCCATGTTCATCCTGCAGTCAAGTGTGCATAACTTAATATCAACCTCTCTCTAGATATCTAGATATACATATCAAGATATACATATATAGATATCTAGAGAGAGAGAGATCTCTCTAGAGAGATAGATATCTATGAGGTTAAAATGTTAAAAACTCCTAAATCTGGATGAACAGTATATGGGTATACTTTATATTATTATTTGTTCTTTGTACTATTATTGCACATTTTCTGTGTGTTCAGAATTATCACATGATTTAATTTTTGTTTTAGGAAAATAGCCAGAGGATTCTCCTAACCAATAATGAAGGAAGTCTTGTTTGTGATACAGCAAAAACATAGCTGCCAAATAAGGTTATTCACATAATAAGCATGGTCATTTTTAAAGCATGATACCTAGTGAAAGCGACTTTTTTTCATGCAGAGACATAGCTAAATCCTTGTAAAATTTTTCTGAAGCACAAGAGTTTATTATTTACACCGCAGAGTTCTCATGTGATAGCCATGTTACGCGTGCCATCTTAAAAAAAAAAAAATGCTTAGACCTCAAAAAGCCCCTCCACTATCCTTTAAACAACATCAGAACATACCAGAACATAGGAGTTACCAGTTGGAGTCGTATATCTGTTTTCTCTGACAGGAGCAGTGCCATAATAATCCAATAGGCCCAAGTGAGTGTGTGGCAAACATTAGCTCTGATTTTTATTGTGGAGCTTGATAGAAAAGAACATTTGTTCCTTTTCATTCCTGAATGTTTTCACGGTGACATTTCTCAAGCCTTGGGTTTAGGGGCGGCGTGTGTGTGTGTGTGTGTGTGTGTGTGTGTGTGTGTGTGTGTGTGTGTGTGTGTGTGTGTTTACTGCTTTCTTATCCCTCAAAGAGATCATCCAGTGACCTTGAAATCTGCACTGGCATTTTGCTGGCAGGAAGGGAAGCTCTCTCTTCTCATTTGCAAAATGAATAACAATTTGATCATCCTTAAACTTCTAAAAGGTTAATTATGCTCTCTCCATGAGTACTGAATAAAAACCTGTTTTATCTCTGCCCAGATGAAACCCACAGGGCTCACCCTCCCTCTAACTCTGCCAGGAGACCAAGTCCTTCCGGCTGTCAATTAACCACTATCAATTCCTAGATCTGTGTGAGCTGCAGTAGATTTTCTCATCCAAAAACTACGACAGCCCTCATTTGCTAGAGCTGTGTGGTGACTTTAAAAATGGCTCAGCAGGAAAGTGTTATCTGGCTGCAGGCTGCGTGATGGAAAGAAAAGGGAAGCAAGAGGAGTGAGCCAGGGAGAAAGAAAGAGAAAGATAAAAAGGTGTTGGATCCCTGAAACTTCATTTCACACAAGAGCAAAACAGCAAAACAGAAACGCATCCGCAAAGATGACAAAAATAGCCACCACTAAAATTAAAAGCAAATTTAAAAGTGAGGAAACTCTTTTGCTCTCAAAAGCATTCGATTTTTGCTATTCTGACCATTGTCAAGAAGAGCACATGTCCCTGTCCTCAACTCTCAAAGCACCTATGGGTCAGCACTTACGAGAAGCGTGCAGAAAAGGTTCAGCATCCCTCTTCCCCTATTTAAAATGTCTAGGCTTCTCCTATTTCTTGGCCATGAGCAGCCCTTTTAGTTATAAGCCAGAAATTGTATCTTATAAAGGAAGTCTAAGAGAGTTACATTTCATTTTTATTGCAAGAAACTCTCATTTTCAAAGGGAAGTAATGGCACAAAGTGTGGGGTGGGGAGAGGCAGAAATCCCTGCCTTTTGCCTGGTACTCATGGCTCCTTGTTTTAATAAGTTAGTATGTATTACTTGAACAGTTGCACCTGAGCCAGCCAAACGTTATTACATTGGAAAACAAAAGAAATAGAAGAAAAGATGGAGCAAGCCCTGTATTTTTTCTAAAGGAAACACGTTACTCTATACAACGGTTCAGATGATTTAACAGTAATGTAATTATCAAGACGCCACGTAGGGCCTGATCTTGTAACCAGACCGAAGTGAGTTACTGTGCGGGTACAAAAATGCCTCAGTGTAGCTTTCCCCATGTCTAGTACACAGCAGAGTAAATACCAGAGGGAATGGAGCACCATGTCTCTGATTTCTGAAGCAACACCTCTGTAAGAAGACCTAGTGCAGACTATAACTTTCCAACGATTCCATGAAAACTGAAATTATTGTCACCAAGAAGCACTCAGGCAAAATGTGTAGTTTGTGGTGTTCTTCTTCCTGGGTGTGTGTGTGTGTGTGTGTGTGTGTGTGTGTGTGTGTGCTAAAATACACACAACATAAATTTACCAGGTTAGCCATTTGTACAATTCAGTGGCGTTAAGTACAGCTACCGTGTTGTGTAACCATTTACCACCACCCATCTCCAGAGCTTGTTCATTATCCTAAACAGAAACTCTCTCCATTAAACAATTCCTCATTCCCTCCCCCGACCCCATTGGTTGAATGCCAGTGTCTCCTCAACATTCATGTGTTGAAATCTTAATGCCCCAGGCACGGCCTTTAGGAGATGCTTAAGGGCCCTCATGAATGGGATTAGTGCCCTTATAAAAGAGACCTGGCCAGGAGTTCCCGTCGTGGCGCAGTGGTTAAGGAATCCGACTAGGAACCATGAGGTTGCGGGTTCGGTCCCTGCCCTTGCTCAGTGGGTTAACGATCTGGCGTTGCCGTGAGCTGTGGTGTAGGTTGCAGACGCGGCTCAGATTCGGAGTTGCTGTGGCTCTGGCGTAGGCCGGTGGCTACAGCTCCGATTTGACCCCTAGCCTGGGAACCTCCATATGCCGTGGGAGCAGCCCAAGAAATGGCAAAAAGACAAAAAATAAAAAAAGAGAGACCTGGCTGAGTTCCCCAGCTCATCCTGCCCTGGGAGCAAACAACCAGAAGTCTGTGGTCAGAAGAAAAGAAGCTCTTACTTGACCAGGTGGGCACCCTGATTGTTTGGACTTCCAGCTTCCAGAACTGTGAGGTCCAAACTAAAGCACTAACACAGGTAATGAATATCAAAGTTGTGAACCAAGCAAGAACTTTAAATTTCTTAAGAATATTTATCATTTGGGAGAGACAGGTGACAAGAGTTCCATCTCTGGCTTCCTGTGTATAGTTTTTCTACCCTACTACTTTTCTACTAGAGTTCTGGAAATGTTTTCCAGTGCCAACTACAGTGTCCTTTGGCAAACTGCCTCTCTCTTCCTGCTCACTTCCCTCCAACCCACTGTACCCTCATGCACCAGATAATCCCACTGCTCTGTTCCCCGCTAATGCTGATTTTTCTAGGGGTAGGCCCAGGGTCTAAAGAGCATCAGTCTAGCCCTGCTCATTGACCAGTAGCCTTTGACCCGCCTACTGTGCATTAGGAAACAGAGTCTAAATCATACATCTACTGAAACAGAGGGCAAAGATTGTACTAAGAATGCTGAGAGTCACATTTGGAGAGAATGGTTTTTTTTCTTGTTGTTTGTTTTCTCCTTTTTGGCTGCCCTGCCCCTTATGGGGTGCCAGGGCCAGGGATCAGATCCAAGCCACAGTTGCAACCCTCAGCGCAGCTGTGACAATGCTGGATCATTTAAGCCACTGTGCTGAGCTGGGGATCGAACCTGTGTCCCCGCACGGCAGGGATGCCGCTGATCCCATTGTGCCACAGCGGGAACTCCTGGAGAGAACATTGTAAGTCACAGTCCCATGCAAGGAAGTTATGTGAGGGCAGAGAAAGTTAGGAATTAGAGGTGGAAAAAGTGATCAGTTACACAGAGTAGAAATGTGAGAAAGAACACGCAGCACACTTGGAAGGTGGCAGAGGTGCTGGCAAGCCCCGCCTTTGTGCCTAAGGCTCTCCATGTATTTCTTTACCAACCGACCTTTCTGCTGCCTTAAGTGAAGTGCTCCTCTGTTCTTGCAGTGTAACAAGTCCAACTGACACTCTTTTCTGTTGCTGTTTCTTCTATATCCGTCTCCTTCCATTGTCTCTTTTTGTCCTCCTAAGCCTCCTTTTTTCTTTTTTCCTCTTTTTCAACCCCACTGTCTATGCCTTAAGCATATTGCTAGGACCCATCCCTATAGAAGACCTGAGAGAATTGAAGAGAAATAATACAGTGAGGTTTTTGTTTTTGTTTTTTAAGAGCAGCTTTATTGGGATATAATTTACATACCATACCATTTAATTTTTCCAAGTGTAAACTTCAGTGGTTTTTAGCGTTTTCACAGAGTTACAATCATCACCACTGTCCAATTTTGGAACATTTTTATCACCCCAAAAAGAAACTGCATACCCACTAACAGTCTTCTCCCTTCTCCCTCTAGTCCTAATCTTCCAATCTACTTTCTGTCTCTATGGGTTGGCTTGTTCTGGATTTCGTGTAAAACAATATATTCAAAATACAATAAATACAATATGTTACTAGCTTCTTATAATTACCCTAACGTGTTCAGTATTCATCCGTGTTGTCATATGTATCAGTACTTCATTCCATTTTATGGTTAAGGGATATTCCACGGCAGGTATATACCACATTTGTTTAGCCATTCATCAGGGAATGGGCATTTGGGTTATTTCCAATTTGGGGTGAACATTGTATACAGGTATTTGTGTGGACATGTTTTCATTTCTCTTGGGCATATAAGGAGGAGTGGAATTGCTGGATCATATGATGTAATGCAGTGCATTTAATTGCATTTTTCTCCCTTTTCCTTTCTGTGATATTTTAAAACCTTCAGGTTTTGCTACTATTACCATTCTGTCTTTCTTTTTATCCTCTTTGTGTTACTGCTTTTAGTACACATTTCCATTGTTTTCTTCCCATTTTTTCTTTTGCTAATTACTTGAGTTCATTTTTTAAAATCATACTTAAGTCCATTTACTATATTCCCTTTATCGTTCCTTCTTCCTCTCTCCCTACCTCCAGTAGCGTTTGAGTTTGAAAACCTGCTTCATCCAGAGCAAAGTAAGGCTCATGTGAAAGAGAATCCCATGAAGCAGTTCTATAGGGTAAGAACTTTGTAAACAGAAGGACCTATTCAGGGGTGCCTAGACATAAGTTTGTAGTATGTTGTATTTAAATGACCACAGTGGTCATATTTTCATTCCTGTGTATGCCAGGTCTGGTCAGAAAACTTGATGTTGACCTGCAGTTTCTCCCATCCATCCATCCAAACAAACTGCAAACATAATGTGACTTCCAGGTAATTGCTGCAGCCGCTGCTGTAGGGTATGTCACCATCAGCAGCACTAACCCTTTGCCTGGGGCACCATATGGACATTGACAGGCAGATCACCCTGATGAGATGAAGAGCTGTAGGTGGATTGAGGGAGGCCTTTGACTTGTCCCTGCCCCACTGCTTCCTACCAAGACGTGCCTCTGTCTTTTTCTTGTGGTAAACTCAAGTTTGAAGCTGAGAAGCACCAATTTTGCTCAGGGAAATGATTTGGTATTTTCCCAGTTTTTGACAGCTGACCAATTAAAAACCAGATGACACCGTTAACAAGCTCTAAATAAGCCAGGGCGTAGAGCAGGAAAAGGCACCCAAGCACCTATATACAGCCATCCATCCTGAGTATGAGCTTAAGAGAAACTCAGTGATAATGACATTGATGAAGATGATGCTGATGACCTCAGGGAAACTGGGAAGGATTCAGATCATTAACTGGAGGCAGCAAATTCTGTTTCTTCCAGATATTTCCAGCGAGCCTTCCATTTGCTCCATTGCCGTATTTTCTTGTCTTCAGAATTCTGAAATTTCATCCAGTTCCAGTTAATGATTGGAATCCTGCCCAGCATACATAGGACATCCATCTTCTTCACCAACACAGCTCTTACACTGATGGGCATATACTAGATGAAGTAAGGTAGCCAGTTTCACATGGAACTTTAAAAGCATAGTTTCATCCAATTTTAGGCAAACCGCAGAGTTTATACCGTTACTAAGAGATTTGTTCACAAGCCCATTGTTGAGCCTTTCCAACTATGAAAGGGGCCACTGGGATGTGTTTCAGAAGGGAAAGCCGCACAAAGTCATGTTCCTAAAACTCATCAAGGTTACCATTTCATAAAAGCCTTTGGAAATTTTTCAGAACTAAGAATGACAGAGAGAGTCCTGAGTCCAAAATGGATTGGCCTTCCCCTCTACTTCCAGTTCTGAGAAATATTCAGTATGTCAGGCAATATTTTGTGTCTATAGTAGATATAAACAGTGATTTTTTAAAAATTTTATTAAAGTATAGTTGACTTACAATGTTGTGTTAATTTCTGCTGTGCAGCAAAGATTCAGCCATGCATATACACACATCCATTCTGATAAAGGTTGTCACAGAACTTTGGGCAGCGTCCTGTGCCATAACAGCAGGTCCTCTTTGATCATCCATTCCATATATAAAAGTGTACATTTTCCGGAGTTCCCGTCGTGGCACAGTGGTTAACGAATCCGACTAGGAACCATGAGGTTGCGGGTTCGGTCCCTGCCCTTGCTCAGTGGGTTAACGATCCAGCGTTACCGTGAGCTGTGGTGTAGGTTGCAGACGCGGCTCGGGTCCCAAGTTGCTGTGGCTCTGGCGTAGGCCGGTGGCTACAGCTCCCATTAGACCCCTAGCCTGGGAATCTCCATATGCTGTGGGAGCAGCCCAAGAAATAGCAAAAAGACAAAAAAAAAAAAGTGTACATTTTCCATATTTTCGTGTGCTTTAGTAGCCAACATACCAAACCCCTTTCCAAATAAAGAGGCAGAGCCAATAATACTCAGGAATTTTCATTCAGTGAATGCATCCTTTTCTTTCCATGATCAGACTTCAGCGCGCAAAGTCTAAGGCAATGAGCGTGGGGCTGTTGCACTTTCTGAGCTGCTACAGAAAGTGCACATCGGCAAAGGCTTGGATAGCACAGCAGGATGCAAATTGCTACCATACGCATCGCTGACCGGGGCCATGCTGATCTCAGCAGTGGTGGCAGGAGTGATATCACTGATGCTATGCCTTGAACCACCCTCAGGGAAACATAGTTGGTGGACCAGCGATGGTGGTCAGCAACGCCACAGAGACCCCGCAAGGCACACCACGTGAGACCTATTGGGAAGCAGTTGCAGGAGCTCTCGGTTTCATTTCTCTGTTTTTTAGCTAGCCCCCATAACAAACTTACAAGAGAAACATGGGACATTTTGAGGCAATGATGGGAAGTAACACTATGAGCAACATGTTATTTCGTTCTTATCAGGTAAGAAATCAACAGAAAGGAAAGCTGTCTGGGTTAACAGCTAGCGGTTCTGGTCACCAGCTCTGATGCATGGGTTTTTCCCAACATGAGGCAATTCTCGGGCACCAACTGGGTGTCCTACAGTTCAACTCAATTCTGATACTTATCTGCCTGGAGATTGAGTCAGATCACGCAGGTTAAGGGCTCAGTTCTAGAAAACTGGCCCCCTGCACTTTTTTTCTTTAAATTTTTTAATGATTTTTATCTTTTCCATTATAGATGGTTTACAGCATTCCCTCTGCCCATTTTGGATGCCAGGCACAAATCCAGGTGGTCACCTGTGCTTCAACCAACCAGTTAGAGACTGGAGAATCCCCTCCACCCCCCTCCTTGGGTTTGATTAATTTGCTAGAGTAGCTCACAGAACTCTGAGAAACATTTTACTCCCTAGATTATGGGTTTTATACAAAAAGCTATGACTTGGGAACAGGCAGATGGAAATGATGCCTGAGGCATGCAATGGGGAAAGGGTGTACAATTTCCATCCTCTCTGAGTCAGTCACTTTTACCCATATCCCATGTTCACCAACATGGAAGCTCTCCAAATACTTTTTCTTTTCTTTCTTTTTTTTTCTTTTCTTTTTATTTCTTTTCTTTTTTCTTTTTCTTTTTTTTTTTTTTCTGCAGAGAAGGGTTGGGGTTTGTTTGTTGGGTTTTTTTGAGGCTTCATTATATGAGCATGAATGATTAAATCACTGGCCATTGGTGACAAAATTAATTCCCAGCCCTTCTCCTCTCCCTAGAGGTCTGTGTTTTCTTTACTTATTAAGTTTTTTCCCCCACTACTGTACATATTCATGAAAGCAGAGAGATCACTGGGCAAACACTAAGGAAAAACAGAGGGAACAACATTTGGGAACTCCTGAGACAGCAGAGAGCTTAGTGTGCTGAACGATCGACAGCAGTATGGTGTTATGATTTATCTGGAACCACAGATGCCTCTAACTCTGCAAACTGAAGCAAGAAGTTGGACAAAGGATGAAAATACCATTAGGAAAAAGAGTCCCCTGTGTGCAGAATAGCCCAGATATGCAGAGGAAGGGTAGGGGCTGAGTGGAGAAAAACTGACTTCCACTGCTCTGCAAGGCACACAAAGAAACATGTGCTCATTAAATTTCATGATTATTTGTTGTTCTCCATTTTCTTGATAAGATCAGATGAAAAACATCTGTCTTTACAAAATTCAGTGAGAGAAAGTTGTAAGAAGAGAAGTAAATTTGTTTTCACATGAATCAGCAAAATCTACACTCTCAACACCTTTCATAGCCTTTGCTGTTGTCAGGCACTTGTTAAACTTAAAATGTCATTGTTTGTGATCAAAATTAACCAAAAAACGTGTCACCAATGAATTATAATCCTTTTACTTAATATATTATTCTCTGGAAATACTGCTCATTGAAGCAATATTATTGAATATATAATATTCAATAAAACAGGAAATAAAAAAGGCTTATCTCAAACAGGCTTATCTCAAACATTTTAACATTCATTTGCCATTTTTTAACATATATACTAAGGTAAGATCATGGGCTTGAACACTGGCTCTGTTTCTTAAATCACATGCAAAACGCATCACTAATTTTTCTGTAAGAGGAACTTGGGCATATTTATGAAGAAATCTAAATGCAAATCACTTTTAGATTCCAAGAAACAGGATCGCCTCACCACAATTTTCATACTTATTCTTTCTGGATTTCTTGGATCTAACTGTTTGCTACCCTCCCCAGCTTAGGGAAGTTGTCAGGTACTATTTCTTCAAATAATTTTTCTGGCTCATTCTCTCTTCTCCTTCTGGGCCCCTTATGATGTGAGTGTTATTGTACTTGATGTCATCTCAAACTCCCCTTAAGTTATATTACCTTCTCTTTTTTTTTTTTCTTTTTGATGTGCTGTCTGGGTGAATTGCATTGCCCTGTCTTCCAGTTCACTGCTTTGTTCTTCGGACTCATCCAGTTTGCTGTTGAACCCCTCTGGTGTAATTTTTTCTGTTCCATTATAACTTCTCTTTGGTAGTTCCTTCTATTTTCTTTGTTGCAGTTTTCACCATGTTTGTCTACTCGTCTGAGTTCAGTGAGCATTTTGATGACCATGACCTTTAATTCTTTATTAGGTAGATTGCTTATCTCTGTTTTATTTATTCATTTTTCTAAAATTCTCCCTTATTCTTTTCACTGACATATATTCCTCTGTCTCCTCATTTTGCCTACCTCTGTGTTTGCTTTTATGTTTTAGGTAAATCAGCTACTTTTCCTAGTTTTATTTTTTTTAATTTTTTTTTGTCTTTTTTTTTTTTTTTTTTTTTTGCTATTTCTTGGGCCGCTCCTGAGGCATATGGAGGTTCCCAGGCTAGGGGTCAAATCGGAGTTGTAGCCACTAGCCTATGCCAGAGCCATAGCAACGCGGGATCCGAGCCGCGTCTGCAACCTACACCACAGCTCACGGCAACGCCGGATCTTTAACCCACTGAGCAAGGGCAGGGACTGAACCCGCAACCTCATGGTTCCTAGTCAGATTCGTTAACCACTGAGCCACGACGGGAACTCCTACTTTTCCTAGTTTTAAAGAAGTAGCCTTATGCAGGTGGTGTCCTTTGGAGCTCTGAAGTGCAATTCTACCTGGCCATCCAAGTTGGGCATGTAAGGGGTGCTCCCTATATGGGCTGTGTGTGCCCTCCTCTTGTGGCAGGGGTGTGGTAGCTTCGAGGCACTGGTAGGCAGAGTTGTCCCGGTAGGCCCTGCGGGCTAGCTGAGGTGTAAGGGTGTACAGTGTTTTCAGCAGAGCATGCCCCCTGACACTAACAAGTTAGTTGGAGATTTCCAAAACAGTGCCTGCCAGTGCCCGTAATAGCACGGTAGCCTGAAATCACAAATAGGACTTCCTCCAGTGTCTCGGTGCCCAGGGAACATCCCAGCTTATTCCTGCCTCTCCAACAGGAGCTTCAATATTAGTAAGTTGGTCCCCTTCGCCTGTGGTCCATGGACTTTTTTTTGTTTTTGCACCGCTTTTCAGATTGAGTTTGCACACGAGCCCATTAAGAGCAGGATTTTTATTCCCTATGATTCTGTAGTTTTCTTCCATGTGTTCCCCATTGGTTTTTCGAAGCCAAGTACTTAAGAGACTCATCTCTCCTGTGGAAGATCTAGGGATTGGAGTGCCTGATGTGCATCTCAAATCCCTCGCTCCTCAGGGAAATTAACCCTTTCTTTGTGATTATTCCCAATTGTAAGTCCCTGAGGCTGGAGTGTGGTTTTTCCCTCGGTGTAGCCATATCTCTGTTTCTCCTGCTCACCTCAATGTTGTCCTTTTACCCTTTGTTGTAGAGACTTGGTGCATCCAGTTTTCAGGTTGTTTCCTGAGAGAATTATGCCAATGTAATTATAGATTTGCCAAGTACATGGAAGGAAGTGAGTTCAAGATCTTCCTACGCCACCATCTTAAACCCCTCATTACATTATGTTTATTTTAATAGGTCTTTTTTTCCCAATCATTTTAGAGAAGTGGGTAGAATAATGAAAAAAAAGAGAATGAACAAAGCAAAATATTAATGGTGGTTGTGACCTACTTCTAAAACTTAATACTCAGGAGTTTCCGTCGTGGCACAGTGGTTAACGAATCCGACTAGGAACCATGAGGTTGCAGGTTCGATCCCTGCCCTTGCTCGGTGGGTTAACGATCCAGTGTTGCCGTGAGCTGTGGTGTAGGTTGCAGACGCGGCTCGGATCCCGCGTTGCTGTGGCTCTGGCGTAGGCCGGTGGCTACAGCTCCGATTCGACCCCTAGCCTGGGAACCTCCATATGCTGCAGGAGCAGCCCTTGAAAAGGCAAAAAGACAAAAAAAGAAAAGAAAAAAAAAACTTAATACCCAGATTTCTTTAATAATGATGGAAAAAGTCATCTGCTGCATTTATACTTTTATAATAGATAAACAACGCAAATTCATTATAAATAATCCCAACAATATAGAAAAGTGTGAGGTAAAAGCACTAAAATCTCCCAACCCACTGACAACTACCATTAATTTATATATACTATTTTGCATGCCTCAACAAGATCTTGATGGTATATTGACTTCTGTCTCTGTAAATAACTCTGTACTCAGATTTTCACCTTTGTAAGGGAGTGTGACATATAGAGATGTGCCATCAAATGACATTTTCCAATGGTCTTTCAGATACTCCTTTCCACAAATCCAAATCAAAGTTAAGTGAATACTTTGAAACAGATACAGTGATGTCCTGTTACAAACATCTTGGCATTGAGACATAGCCTATCTCATATTTTTTCTCTTAGTTCATATATGTATACTTCCTAAATAAAATGGTCCCTTTTTTTTTTTTTGCCCTCTCCATAGAATTGAAAATATTTAATTAAATCAAATTCCATTGATTTATTACAGCGAACTGAATTGAGTTGAATTAAACAGCCATATGGGAATTGTTGAGCAGTTGTTAAAACATGTCTCCACTCTTGTGGCAACATGGTGCCTTCAGTCTCGTGGATGTAACAACAAAATAAAAAGAATTCTAATCTTTTTAAGATTGCAGAATCTCTTGGAATTCCCTGATGGCCCAGCAAGTTAAGGATCCAGCATTGTCACTGCTGTGGCTCAGGTTGCTGCTGTGACTGGGGTTTGATCACTGGCCCTGGAATTTCTGTAATGCTGCAGGTGTAGCCAAAATCATTCAAACAAACAAAATGAAGCAAAAATCTCTTAAAGTCCCATCCCAGTAAAAAATGTACTGTTTTATCAAAAATGTCCAAAAGTAAATTACACCACCATAATTCTCTCAGTAGTTGAATGAATAGAGAAAAAGAATTTTTTAAGGATTGTCTTGGAGTTCCCATTGTGGCACAGGAACGAATCCGACTAGGAACCACGAGATTGCGGGTTCAATTCCTGGCCTCGCTCAGTGGGTTAAGGGTCTGGTGTTGGCTGTGAGCTGCAGTGTAGGTCACAGATGTGGCTCAGATCTGGCGTTGCTATGGCTGTGGTGTAAGCCGAGGACTACAGCTTTGATTCATTCCCTAGCCTAGGAATCTCCATATGCCATGGGTGCGGCCCTAAAAAGACAAAAGACAAAAAACAAAACAAACAAACAAACAAAAAAAGATTGCCTTAAAAAGTATACATATTATCTTTATTCTCAGAATTATCACCCCTTCATACCTTAATCTATTCTTGAAATCCTCTTCCTTCCGGGAATAGAACCACTAATAAGTATTTTATTTTATTTATTTTTATTTTTTACAATTTTTTTTTTTTTATTTTCCCACTGTACAGCAAGGGGGTCAGGTTATCCTTACATGTATACATTACAATTACATTTTTTCCCCCACCCTTTCTTCTGTTGCAACATGAGTATCTAGACAAAGTTCTCAATGCTATTCAGCAGGATCTCCTTATAAATCTATTCTAAGTTGTGTTAATAAGTATTTTAAATACCAAAATCTACCGTTAGAAGTCAGGAAATGTGGAATTAGTCTAATTTTTTGTTTCGCCTATTATGACTTCCCATTGATGGGCCACTCTGGGTCCCTGGATAGGGAAAGGCTCTAAAATTCTGGTTCTTTGAGGAAGTAGCAAGAGCATGCCATCACTCCCTCTGAAATAAGAGGTTCTCCTGTGCCTAATAATGGCCACTAATAATCCTAAGGTGTATGGGATTTATCCAGCTAGGTTTTACAGCTTTTTTACTACTTTTCACTAGTATGGTGTTTTTTTCCCCCTTTTCTAGTTAGAAGCCAGAACTCTGTAGTACGTGTCATGATCAAGCTTCTGGACTGGGTCCCACAAAAAGGTCTATGCTTGAAAGATACCTGAATAATCTTCAGAAATAAGCAGGTATCCACCATTGCAGGAGAAGAAGAGGTGTGTCCTGTCTGAAAAGCAATTCCTCTAAATGGAATGGGGCCTGAGAGAGAAGAAGATAAATTAGAGCCCTTTCATCTATAGAATCAAGCTAAAAGCAGTAGCGAAAACTTAAACCCCTATGGCCCATCACTGGCCACCATCTGGCTTCCATAAATCTATTGGAAGTCGAGAAAGAATTTCAGGTGCTAAATGGAACAAGGATTACAGACCATACGTTGAAACCAGTGCATTTACAAATAGCCAGCCGTACCGTGAATTACAGTAATTTGCAATTGGTGGCAGCAACAGCTCTCTCTTCCCCAGAGTCCTTCTCCTGTTATTTAGCACCAAAATCCTGACTTTCTAAGTGCATCTGTAAACCCAAGTAGAGGACTCTTTTTTTCAGCCACCTATTCAGTTAGGTGTGACCTTGTGATGAAGTTCTGGCCAGTGACACAAAACCAAAATGTTATAATGTATTTATAGAAAGCTTCCTTTGCAAGGCAATGACTGAGGCTTTTTTCATCTTTCCTCATCCTTCTATGCAGAATGTGAAAAAAGTAGGCCCCTTGTAAGGAAAATGGAGCAGAAAACTAGAAGGAACCATGCCAGCCCTTGACAAGAGAATCAAACTTTTGTATCGTTTAAGCCTCTGTTGTTTGAAGGTTAACTACTATTTGCCGCTGTAACTAATCCCACCGAATACAGATTGGAAATAAATACAGTTTTATAGAAGGCCCAAATGTGCTGGCAATGCAGAAGAATCAGCCAAGGTTGTTTCCATGGGCTGATGACAGTGACTTCCACCCAAGTGCCCTAGTAAAGCAAAAGGATGGAGGAGGAGCAGTGGGACAAGGTATTCCAAGCCCAAGGCCAGGAAGCCAGTCGCTGCAGTCACCATGCCACCCCCACTGGGCCTGAACACAGCCTCCTAAAACTTCCCAATTCAGTGACGATTCAGGCCGCTGCTACTAACTTTGGAACTGGGCATAAGCCAAGAGAGACATTTTATAGGCAGGCTCTATAGCTGTGTTTCTCAACTTTTAATTTGACACCACTTCTGGTAAACATAAAAAGCTCCAAGCCCTCCCCCTTGAGATAATGACACATCCCTAAAGGGTTAGTCCCCCCCACCCCTACATCACACCCGTATCGAATAACTAGAAAGGAGCTCCCGTCAGCTCTCTGGGTGCTGCCAAAGATACTCATTAGGAAGATTTGTTCTTTGTGGATAAAGCAGTTCTCACCAGTTTGGGGTTTTTTTTTTGTTTTTTTTTTCCTGCTTCAAGAAATAGAAGAGATGAAATTCGCAATGTGAAACACCCATGGGCATGCCCAGAGTGAAAAGAAATTCCCATCTTGTTCACTCTAACTCCATCATTTTCTATCCCACTCAAGAAAGCATATACCAATTGGGATGAGAATGATGCTATGACAAACCATGTAATGATGTGACAACTCTGATTTCCTTTAATATAAAAAGATATTAAATCATATCAAATTTTCATAAATAACTAGTCTCCATTGAAGATCATGTGTAATAACACTCATGAAAATAGCTTCAACATGCTGCGATATCGCAGGGAAAGTCACTCCTTTATAAAACTCTTCCCTTGCTCTCAGTGAACTGAAGACTCCTGACTCTCCTCAGTGATTTCCAAGCCAGAGAGAGGCTTCCAGTATAGAAAACCATTCACCAGGTAAATAGCTGAGCAAGCTTCCCATGCAAATGAGTTTGGAATAAAAATCTCTTTAGTGATAATAATGAGGATGCTGATCAGAGCCAGTTATTTGAAGCTTCATAATTTGTATATTAACTAAACATCCTTGTAATTAACCAGGTTAGCCTAGGGAAATACCATTCATTACAGGCTCTCGTGTATTTTGTTTTTGAATTTTCTGCTCTAAAATATTCCCGTAAATAGGAAGTGAGCTTGTCTGTAAGTAACAGGAAGCTGAAAGGAGAGAGTTTACACAAATTGGGGGTATGCTTATCATCACAGTCATTATTTTAATATAACCAGAAGTCTTGAGATAAGCCGGCCGGAGCTGACACTGTGGCCCCAGGCAGCTCACAGGGATCCAGGCTCTGTTCTATTTCTGCTCAGCACATCCTCAGGGGAGCTCTCAGAGGGTGCCAGGATGACTGCCCCACCCCAACTTCATACCCCAGTTCAAGCAGGAAGGGGGAAGGCCAAGGGCAGCCACCAGCTGAATCAGCTTCCTTTCTAAAGAGCTTGCCTAGAAGCTCAGCCCCAGCAACTTCCACTTACATATTGGTGACCCCGTCTAGCCCATGGTCACCTCTAGCTACAAAGTGGGGTAGAGTGGGGTAGAGTGGAGTGAGAATGATGATGAAAAGGGTTGGGGACGGGGGAGGAAAGCCTGATGAAAACATTTTCCATCAGGGCAAGATTTTTTTCCCAAAACAAAATCAGAGTTCTGATGGAAAGGAAGGTGGGAAAATTGAAATTCAGTAAGCACCCAGCATTGCCAGTTATCACCTAGCACTCAGAAAGGTAAAGGAGGGTCATAATTGAGGAAATCTAAAAGCCTCTATTAAAAAAAAAAAAATCTCTGAGGAGTTCCCATTGTGGCTTAGCGGAAACAAATCTGACTAGTATCCATGAGGACGCAGGTTCCATCCCTGGCCACGCTCAGTGAGTTAAGGATCTGGGGTTGCTGTGAGCTCTGGTGTAGGTCGCAGATGGAGCTCAGATACTGAGTTGCTGTGGCTGTGGTGTAGGCCAGCAGCTACAGCTCTGATTTGACCCCTAGCCTGGGAACTTCCATATGTGGCCCTAAAAGGACCGCCCCCCAAAAAATCTCTGAGAGTTTACCTATAAAATCTGTCAAATCAGACGCAGAAGACCGCCCCGAACAATGTGATACATGCTTGTCTTACTATGGAACCAGAGCGAGGAGTTGGACACTGTCTGTTTGATAGCTCCCACAGACCCAGGAAAGACGGCCCTGAGGGAATCCGGCAGCCTTTCACAATGTAACAAATGTGGAGTTCCTGTCGCTGCGCAGCGGAAACGAATCCGACTAGGAACCATGAGGTTGCCGGTTCGATCCCTGGCCTCACTCAGTGACTTAAGGGTCTGGCGTTGCTGTAAGCTGTGGTGTATTTGCAGACATGGCTCAGATCCCACGTTGCTGTGGCTGTGGCATAGGCTAGCAGCTACAGCTCCACTTGGACCCCTACCTAGCCTGGGAACCTCCATATTGCTGCAGGTGCAGCCCTAAAAAGACAAAAAAAAAAAAGTAACAAACATAAAGAGTATTGTATTTCCTTAGTAGAAGAGAAAGGAAGACTGAAATGTTTATATATATATATCCTTTCTTTGTTTTTAATTTATCCCAAAAGCATCTTTGTTGTTTCCATTTAAATGTCCATTTTCTCCTTTTTATGATTAAAAAAATTCTGAAAAGGTGCCATGATCATGTTTTTAATATTTTTTCCTAACTTACAGTGTTCAGACCAGTTGGCCCTTCTTTCCAAGTCAAACGGTACAGGTTTTTTATTTGTCAGTAATGGAAACCAGCTTGACGGCTGACACTTGGGCTCAATCCTTTCTGTTCTATGTGTCAGTAACAACTGGAAGGGCTCTGGAATTAGCGCTTTGCTGGCAGTTTTGTTAATGATGTTTGAGGCAAAGAGGAACACAACCTCCTTGTCTGGGGATATGATATGTTGACTCTGCAGAGCTGACAAAAGTAAAATGTTGGTTTAATGCCAAATTCACCTTTCAGATGTGTCATAAGTTCTAAACATCTGAAGAGAGTACTCATAGAGCTTAACCCTGTATTAGCAAGTTGTCAAAAGCTGAATTTAAAAGTTAGCTTAAGAAGAGATTTTTTAAAAATTATTTTTAATCATCAGAAAATCTCCATTCCAGTTAACAAACAGAAATAAACAATAGAGAGACTCTGTCCTCAGAATAGTTTCCCAAGCAAAATAAAGATGACAATTAGCTAATATTTACAATGACCCTTGAAATAAACCTAAACAAAGATTATATAATTTTTTTCAGTAAATTGACAGAGTGGTTGAACATGGTCGGTAGAAGTTATGTAATACACTATGATCATTTTATAGTATAATCATTTTTTGTAGGAAAATGAGTCCTGTCCTTACAGCCTGTGAGTCTCATGCTGTATTTTGCCACATTAAAGTGGTAATTGTGGATTTTTTTCTTATCATGAGAGCCTAGATGTCAGAATCACAATGGAGCCTCCAGCTTTCTTGGTAGAATTTCTAACTGCTGATTTGCCAATGGGACAACTCAGGATATAAGTTACTCCTTTAATCTTTGTTCAAAAGTAGCCTCACAGTATTTGCTCACCGTGCACAAACATAGCTAGAGACACACACCAACTCTGGCCAGAAGACAAGAGGCCTTATAGTCTGAGACCTCCATGCTGTCTGTCTACCGAAACAAATGCTCTTATCTTTCCCCCTGAATCAGACAGATGCAATAAATCGACAGTGTAAACCACTAAAGTGGATTGGGGACATCATCACGTTTTATTTATAGGTCAGTTTGATAGGCTAAAAGCATCACTTTCATGAAAATACTATGTTAAAAAAATATCAAGCATAATTTTTAAAAGAATAATACAGTGACACAATCATAAGAGCCTTTTCAATCTTTTAAATAGTGCACAGATAACTACTTCCTCCCGTGAGGTGGTGGGTTTTTTTATTAATCATTTGTAATTGTGGTGAAATACACATAACATAAAATTTACCATCTCACCCATTTTTAGGTGTACAGTTCAGCAGCATGAGGTACATTCACATCATTCGCCATTATCACCACCATGTATCTTTTTTTTTTTTTTTCTTTGTCTTTTGTCTTGTTGTTGTTGTTGTTGTTTCTTGGGCTGCTCCCGCGGCATATGGAGGTTCCCAGGCTAGGGGTTGAATCGGAGCTGTAGCCACCGGCCTACACCAGAGCCACAGCAACGCCAGATCCAAGCCGCGTCTGCAACCTACACCACAGCTCACGGCAACGCCGGATCGTTAACCCACTGAGCAAGGGCAGGGATCAAACCCGCAACCTCATGGTTCCTAATCGGATTCATTAACCACTGCGCCACGATGGGAACTCCCTCCACCATGTATCTTCAGAACTTTTTCATCTTCCCCAGTTAAAACTCTATACCCATTAAGCTCCTCATTCCCCAGCCCTGCCCAGACACTAGGAAAGACTGTTCTGCTTTCTGTCTCTATGAAGGTGACGCCTTAGGAACCTTATATAGTTAGAACTATACAGCATCTGACCTTTTGTGACTAGCTATTTCATTTATCACATGTCCTCAGATTTTATCCATGTTATAGGACCTTTGAGAATTTTCTTCCTTTTTAAAGCTGAATAATAGTCCATTGTATGTATATACCACATGTTTTATCCATTATCTGTCTCTGAACACTTGGTGGTTTCCACCATTGGTTGTTGTCACTAATGCTGCTATGGACATGAGTGTGCAAATAGCTCTTCCAGTCCTTGCTTTCAATTCTTTTGCTTCCCATGCATTTCTAAAAGTACAGCTGAGTCCTAGTGTTTATTTCCTATATGTGTGTGGCGGGGGGAGGGGGGGGACATGTCAGAAATACCGAGAAAAAAATTCAGTCTCGTGGGTAGTGAAGCAAGAGCAGAAGACTCTTAGAATAAACTCATCTGGGTGACGTCCCAGCTTTTTGACCAAATGACCTTGTGAGAGATATTTGAGCCCTGGTTTCCTCATCTGTCGAACCAAAACCTCTAATTATGTGATTAAGTCTCCATTCCAGTTCTATAATTCCATGGTTTGATGGCGCTAATCAACTCAGGACTTCTCACCACACCTTACCAGCTAGTTCTCCATGCTCCAGGGCCTGATCCAAAGTTGGAGCGATTTTTTTGTTTTTTTTTTTTAAGTGTGCTTTCTAAGTTGTGAAATTTCTTTTCCCACTTGAAGAGCAGGGGAAACAAGACAGTCATATGAAAAGCAATTGGCATTTTTCAAAAGAAGTAGTTAATAGAAAAATGATCGCCCCCGGGGCATAATCCTCATGGGTTACATTCTTTCCGAAAAGAAAAACGTGTTCACTTGTAATGTCACTCTAAGTGTCGTAAGAATTTGCAGCCTATTATAGTGTTATTTTTCAAAATTGTCCACTGCTGGGCTCTTCTTAAAACACAGTTTAACTAAAAGAATCTCAACAAGTGTGTTATCCAAGTGAGGTGTTTTTTTTTTTTTTTTTTCCCAATTACATTTTACTCAAACAGAGCTGTGTGTGCCAGGGTGACTTTTTCCTCTATATTGTTCAGCGAACATCTTCAACTTTTCCTCCAATTTGGTTTGTGTTTGAGAGTCGAATTACCAGTTTGGATGACTCCTTGGTTCAAACAAGCAACATAATGGCAAACTTTCCACTTCATTTTCTGTTGAGTAAACACAGAGCTTGTGTTAAGGCTGTGGTTTTGCAATCTGATGGAGCCCGCTCTTCCCTCCTGGCACAGAGGCCACCGACCCCCTGCCTCCCGGGTCTGGCAGAGCATCAGGGCGGGCAGAAGAGATTGGTGGTGGAAAAACAGATTCAGGCAGCTGCTTTTCTAAGAGTTGCAAGATGTGGCAAATTGCTGGCCTATAAGCCTTTCCATTCTGTGATTGGTTAGCACCCTGGACGGGAATCATGTAGTAAGCCTTTGATTGGGACAGAAAGCTGACCTTTATGCTGGATACTTTATCTCTGATCTGCATTCACAATTCTGCCCCCTCCCTCCTCTGCCATTACTGTGAAACTCAAGCATGCAGACCGCTCACCTGCCTAGGGATGTCTCTATGCACCTCAGTTTCCTCATCTGTAAAATGGGCATTCCAAGAGTACGACCTCTTAGGTTGGTTGCGAGGATTAAATGAATTAATGCAGTCCGGATGCTAAGATCTGGACGTGGCATATGGTAAGCTCTGGCCATATGTGAGGGGGGATGATTATTCCCTATCTCGGGCTCTGGCTTCTAACCCCCTCCACAGTTGGTCTCACTGCCTGGATTTTACATGGAGCCCACATGGGTTCTGCTTCTGGGCCTCTTCTGTGGTTCCAGGCCCTCTCAGCTTGCCTTCTGCCTTGGGGCATGGATGCCTGAGTCTGCCCCATTTCCAAACCTTTCTTATCACACCCTCCCAGGCCTCTACCCTGCTTGCCTGACCAGCTGCCCCATGCAATTCCAACAATATTCCAGGTTTGGTCCTGATGAAAAGCTCTCTTTTTACAGCCTGACCTGAGGGGAGGTTGGCAGGGGCATGCATGGCTTGGACATTGTCTACTAGATAACCTTCTAATCTGATGAAAAATGAGGATGGCGGAGCCCGGGACCAACCCTCGAACCTCTCCCCTCAGGTCCTCCTGGATAATGAGTGTGAGGCTGAAGCCATATCTCTTGTCCCCGAATCACACAGGATGTCAGTAACAGAGCCAGGAACCAGGGCCAGCTCTCAGCTTTCCCATGGTTATATTCTACCCACTCGACTAGAACGCCAGGAAAAAAAAAAAAAAAGAAAAAGACACCACAGACATTTCATCAACCTGTCTCTTCTGTCAAATTGCGTTATTCTCAAATTGTGTAAGCCTTGTGTAAACAATATCGCTTCACACATGGGGTTCCATAAGTACATTTTCTGCGTGTTTCTCACACAGCAGGTTTTCTATGGATGGGTATATAAAAAGTGCCAAGATTTTCAAACTTAAGAAAACACTTAAAGGGCAGCCGTCCAGCAGCATTAGAGTCATTTTTTGCCCCGAGGCACAGAAGCCTAAATTCTCTGTAGCTGGGCTGTCATAGGTGGTGCTCGTTACAAGGCCTTTATAGCCCATGGGTTCCTGCTCTGCTGATTCACTGAGACCCGGTGGCGGATGGATTTGACTGACTTTGGAGGCACCTTATTTTGTACTCTCTTGCTGCCTTTTTCCACTTTGTGTCCCTCTTCTGCTCCCTCGCGCTCTCATTCACCACTCAGCATAACCATTACCTCTCTTCTCGCCATCCCCTCCCCCACCTCTCTCCTCTCTCTTAAATAGCCTCTAAAACTGCAAGTTCGCACATGTTTATTTGAAGTCTAGAGAAGGAGAGTCTCTTTTAAAACTCCCTTAAAACACCCAGACTCATTACATAAAAATGGTCCTCCTATCTCTCTGATTTGTGTTTATAAGGTTGCTGAATTTTTATTGTATTTTGTGTAAAAGATGGAGTTTCCTCCTACTCGTTACTAGCTGCAAGTCATTAAATTAGCTTTCACTATAATAAAAATGAAAGCATTTAATTGATTGTTAAATAATTTAAAGCAGACTCACTAAGGTATATTGCCAGTTTGATATGTTGTACCATAAAATGAAGATGCTAAAACCCTGACAAAGAACAGCTTTTGGAATTCAGCAGCAGGTATTATAATTTATATATACTACGCTGATTAAGACATTATGCTCAAAAAATAGACTTTCCTGCCGCCAATCCTTTTGCTATCCAATCTATCTAACCCACGGTTGCCAGCTTAATCTTCGGAAACACCACTTTATAAGAATTACATTCCTTTCGGAAATCTTCCGTGGCTTACTGTAATTTAGAGCGTTGGTTCTCCACCTGGAGGGGGGCTTGTTAAAACAGATTGCTGGGCCCCCTTCCAGAGTTTCAGATCTGGTGGGATGGGGGCGGAGCCTGGGAGTTGACATGTATCACCCGCTCAGAGGGGAGGCTGAAGCTGCTGGTCTAGAGCCCCAGCTTTGACAGCATTAAAGCTCAGTCGTCAGTATGAATGACTTTTTAGGCCTTTGCTCATAATAGAGTGACCTTTATTTGCATCTTCACACGGTCATCCACGAGTCACCTTTATAAGAACCTGCTACGTTAGTGAAGCTCTTCTGTTCGTTATTCCCCAAATTGATGCTTCCGTCTGCAGCACCCAAAGGGTTTCTCCCACTTAAAACACATGCCCGCCCTTGCTCTGCATCAGTTCCACCACGTCCATGAAACCTCCCCATCCCACGGGATTTAAGAAATTCTTCCATCTCTCATTATAAGTGATGCTAGTTTTTCTCTGCTGTGTTTTTGCCCACAGTACAGATTAGCTTGTATTATTACTTATTTGTCCATAAATGTGATCAAATAACCTAGTTTGCTGTGTGATATAAGCAAAACATTGGAAGATCTTAGGCGAAGTTCAGATAACAAAACCAAAATTAACTGCTTTTTAATTTTTTTTTTAATTTTATGTATGTCTTTATTTTTTGCATTTTAGGGCCGCACTATTGGCAAATGGAAGATCCTGGGCTATGGGTTGAATGGGAGCTACGGCTGCTGGCCTACACCACAGCCACAGCAATGAGGCACCACATCTGCGACTACACCACAGTTCACAGATCTACTGGATCCCAACCCACTGATCGAGGCCAGGAATCGAACCTGCATCCTCATGGATGCTAGTTGGATTCATTTCCGCTCCTGGTCAAAGCAAATCAATGATGTGATCCCCAAAGCTCTCTACCATGTGCTAAGCAAAAAGCTTTTACCAATCCATTAATATGGATATATGATTTCCTTTTCTCATTACATGACCAAAAAATAAACCTAATTTCCACAAGCCAGACACAAATCAATCACAATGTGCTTTTGATGGATAGGTTATTTTAGCTTCATGTCCCTGTTTTGCTGTGTGTATTAAGTCCAGAGTGAATTTGCTGTGAAGAGAATGAAGCTCAGACTTCAAGCTCATCACTTACATAATGGAACGGCCCCTTCCATAGCTTGGTGAGGAGCCCTAATCTTAAGTTCATGAGCTCGTCTATTTCTATAAATATTGCAAAAATAATATATTTTCTATACTTTTTTCCTAAAAAGCTCCCCCACCACACACACTTGTAAAAGCATCAAACCCTGGGTTTGGCCCCACAGATGGTCAGTGTTTATAGATCTAAAATAAGTTTATAGATCTAAAATTTGCTTCTAAATAACAGAAGCAAAACTAAGGCCCTCAAAAATAAATTATTATCAGGGGTCCCACCATGGCACGGTGGGTTAAGAATCCAACTGCAGTAGCTTGGGTCACTGTGGAGGCACAAGTTTGATCCCCACGGTGTAGCTTGCAGGTGTGGCTCAGATTCAGTCTCTCTGGCCTAGTAACTTCTATATGCTACGGGTGCAGCTATTTTTTTGAAAAAATGAAAATAAATGATCATTCCTTCGCTTGGTTTCGTACTTAGCTTTCAATCCATAAATGTAACTGTAGAACTCTTTGATCAAATGAAGACACATGTTTTGCTCTTTGAAAACTGGCAGCCATCTTATTCATTTTTGAAAATGGACAATATTAATTTGTGTTCCCATAGATTTTATGTGATCATGTTATAAATAACATTGCTTGAAATATGGGCGTTTATAATTTGAACAGTGGTTATCTTTGTTAAATCAATGTGGAGCCCAGGGAAGTAAAAATAGTATTTTTATGACCATTGTGAAGAACAAAGACGCTTAAACCAATCAACAAAGCATTGCACGTTTGCATAGGAGCATGTGAAGGAGCCATGTTTCAGGAGCAATGATAACACATGACTCAGCTCTTTGCTGCCACAACGAATGTAGGTAGAAGATTTAGAAACATCTGAAAAGGACACACTGGAAAAATTAAAATTGGGGTTTTTTTTTTAAGGTTATGGTCAGAGATGATTTACAGATACTACTAGGATATGTCTAGTGCTTACACAAACTTGTTTCAAAAACAAAAAGTGGTATTTAGTGTTTTCTTCCAAAGCAGTTCATTGTGAGCAGTTTGTCATCACAAACAGCTCTGGCACTTGACCAGTTCGTTTCAGAGACTTGCTTTAAAACAAATGGCCATTAAAATCTTACAATGTCACAATAGGAAATTCTTACTATGATTCATTCTTAAAGCAAAATTTGCTTAAATTACTGTATTCATTGAGAGATTACTAAACTTCATTTCATAAACAAAGTCATTTTCATAAGCAGTAAATCATAATTTAGATTTCTCTTCACTTTCAGCAGATATATTTTTGGTTTTCCATGTAGAAGTTCCTAGTTGCTTTTCTTCAAACAGTAACTAATTGCTAGGAACAAAGATTTTCATTTTTAACCTTCATGTCTGGAAGAAGTGGTTGAAATGACATGAAATTTACATTAAAAATCAGACTTATATTTTTAAAGCCAAGAACCCCAAAATGTTAAAGTTGAGGGTCATAAAAAGTATTTAGTAAGACCCATTATAATTTAGATTAAATACGCTTTATTACATAATCACTGTGTACACAAAGACACAGAGAAATTGCTCCTTAATGTTTGAATGAATGGCAGATGAATATGTAAATCACCAAGGATGAAAGTAAGAAAATTTTTTGGCCACATAAAACCAGAAGGGCTAATACATTAATAATTGAAGGATGGCTGTGCAAAATGTATTTACATGAAAATTTTTTATCACCGGAGACAACTTGAGTCTGCATAACAAACCTTTATAAACAATCCCTAGCTACCATACATTTCCTAGTCACCTTCGCCAAATTTATTGTCGCCAGAAGCCCCTCTTCACCTTTATCTAGTCATTTCTCCAAAATGTATCGTCTTTTGTTAAAATGGTACATAAGACAAAGGGTCTAACCACCTCTTTGAGTTTTACTTCTTTTTTTGTGAAGTCCATGTGAAAATGTTGACCCAACTTGTATGCCTTTTCTCCTGCTCAGCTTTTTCTGTTTAATTCACAGTCCCTATCTAAATAATCTAAGAGAGTAGGAAGAAAAGCTTTTCCTACCCTACACTGCCTTGGGGGATGGGTTTGTGTCTTAGAAATGCTTAAACCCCTGCCAATGGGGAGACCAAGAAATGTTTGCTTCTGATCGACTGCAGCCTTGTTTACTCTTTACTATAAAATTTCTTCCCACACTGGAGTACAGTGGGAACTTCAGCTGAATGTATGCACTTAGCATTCAAGCCGACTGAGACGAGGGCCCAGCAAAAATGGTAGTATTTGAAGAGAGCTCATCTCTGATTTTGAACAAAGGCTACTGTCTTTCTCCTATTCCAGACTTCCCACTGGCCTAGAGCATCCTTGGGTCTGGAGATATTGATTACCACCAGAAGTCAATCAGAGACTTCAGTGCCTACTTGTGTGAAGTGGAATCAGACTCCACATTCACGCTGCCTGGGCCAAGGTGTGCACCCAGCCACCATGAATCATGTATAAAGAACTGAGAAGGCACACTCCCAGCATAGCCATGGCCATGGAAAGCATTAGGCCAAAGCAGTGGCTCAGTCCAAAAATTAGCAGCATCAGCATCATCTAGCTACACCCAGACCACTGAATCAGAAACTAAGAAGAATGGAGACCAGTAATCAGAGTCTTAACAAGCCCTCAAGAGGATTATGATGCAAGCTAAACACTGAGATAAAGGAACACTCTTCCCATGTGAACTGCATACTTCCCATGAACTAGGTACATTTTTTTATGGCCACGCCCACAGCATATAGAAGTTCTTAGGCTGAAGGTCGAATTGGAGCTGCAGCTGCCAGCCTACACCACAGCCACAGCAATGCAGGATCCAAGCTACGTCTGTGACCCACACCGCAGCTCATGGCAATGTTAGATCCTTAACCCACTGAGCGGGGCCAGGGATCAAACTTGTATCCTCATGGATATTAATCTGGTTCGTTAACACTGAGCCACAATGGGAACTTTCACCAGGTATATCTCTAAGCCTTTTAATTCATTCAACCTTCACAGCAAGCCTATATACCATTCTTACCCATTCTACAAATGTCAAAAGTGAGGCTCAGAGCCCCACTTCACTCCCTTTAACAAAACCGAGATTGACCAAGTGTCTGGCCCCGTGCTGTGTTGGGTCCTTGACTATAGTAAGGATCAAAAAAAGGTATGGCACTGTTTTAATGGAACCTACAGTCTAGAGTAGCTACTGAGGACAAAAACAAATGAGATGTATGAAGCAAATATTTTTACATAAGGAGATATCTGGAGCATAAAAATGGTTCCAAGGTGATTCACTGAGGTAGCAAGTTGGTGCTGGCCAGTGGCAGGAGGCCTCAGTTCCTCTTCAAGTGGGCCCACCCACCAGGCTGCTTGAGCATCCTCACAACATGATAAATAAGAAGGTGAAAACTGAGATGCCCATCATGGAAGGGTTGCCAGATTTAGTAAATCAAAATTCAGGACACCTAGTTGAATTTGTATTTCAGAGAAGCAGTAAGTAATTTTTAATTGTTAATATGGCACATGCAATATTTGAGACATAAACTTATACTGGAAACTTTTTGTTGATTTCTGAAATTCACAGTTAACTGGGGATACTGTATTTCACCTGGGAACCCGACTTTCATACGTGGTTCAAAATTATTCACCATCACTTGTACAGTCCTTTCTGGCCACACAGAGCAGCTCTGTGGGATTCATTGTGGGAGGAGGCTGCAGAAAGATGTTAATACCAGGAGACAGAGCTCATTGGAAACTGGCCATCTTGGAGGTTGGCCAAGACACCAGATCAGCAACCTTGTCACCTGAGATTTTCCCCAAGGATCCGTTCAATTTTCTCACATTGTTCCCAAAGGAAGAGTGATCTTTCAACATCGATGATTACAAGTGTGTAATATAAAGCACAAAATAATAATAATAAAATAATTTCCCTTGAAGAAAGGTGAAAAATAGAAGCTTTTCTTTGAAGCCACTTTCTCAACAGTGAGATCAGTGTTTGCATATGTGTCTTACTTTAACATCTCTTCAAAATTATGTCTGTACCATTCTCCAAAGAAAACATAGAGGGCCAAAAAACACATGAAAAGATGTTCAGCATCACTCATCATTAGAGAAATGCACATCAAAACCACTGTGAGGTACCACCTTACACCAGCCAGAATGGCCATCCTCAAAAAGTCTACAAACAATAAGTGCTGGAGAGGGTGTGGAGAAAAGGGAACCCTATTACACTGTTGGTGGGCTTGTAAATTGGTGCAACCACTGTGGAAAACAGTATGGAGATTTCTCAGAAAACTAAAAATAGAACTACCATTTGATCCAGCAATCCCACTCCTGGGCATCTAACCAGAGAAAACCATGACTCGCAAAGACACATGTATTCCAATGTTCATTGCAGCACTACATACAATAGCCAAGACATGGAAACAACCTAAATGTCCATCAGCAGAGGAGTGGCTAAAGAAGATGTAGTACATATACACAATGGAATATTACTCAGCCATTAAAAGGAAATCAATAATGACATTTGCAGCAACTTGGATGGTCCTAGAAATTATCATGCTAAGTGGAGTCAGTCAGACAATGAGACACCAACATCAAATGCTGTCACTGACATGTGGAATCTGAAAAAAGGACAGAATCAATGTCTTTGTAGAACAGATACTGACTCACAGACTTTGAAAAACTTACGGTTTCCAAATGAGACAGGTTGGAGGGTGGGGGCATGCATTGAGGGTTTGGGAGGGAAATGCTGTAAAATTTGGTCATGATGATCTTTGTACAACTGTAAGTGTAATAAAATTCATTGAGTAATTTTTAAAAAATCAAAAAATAAACTTAATTTGAAAGCTAAAAAAAAAATTTGTCTGTACCCACATGTTCAAAAGGCTTTCAAACAACTGTGATGCTTTCCTTATATTTCTTTCATAGTTTTTAATAATGACTGTGGATATGTTAATTGCCCCCTATGTAGACTTCTTCACCCCCCCTAGAACAAAAGCATTACATTTCTTTTCTTTTTAAGATCTTTAAATTATTTTGAACCTTTATTTTCTAACCTAATGACATCATTGATTGAGCAGCTTTCACTTTTTATTTTTCTTTTATTTATTTTTATTTTTTTTTAGGGCTGCACCCTTGGAAAATGGAGGTTCCCAAGCTAGGAGTCAAATCAGAGCTGTAGCCACTGGCCACAGCAACACAGGATCTGAGCCATGTCTGCAAGCGATACCACAGCTCTTGGCAATGCCTGATCCTTAACCCATTGAGCGAGGCCAGGGATCCAACTAGCATCCTCATGGATACTAGTCAGATTTGTTTTCCTGAGCCATGACGGGAACTACAGCGGCTTTCTTATTTTCACAGTGTCAGCAACATGCTTGCTGTCTAACATTTTATTTGCTATTTAGACTTTGAAAAGCCATTGATCAGCAGTGGAAATATGAATGAACATTTATTTTTATATTATCATTAAAATATAGTGGATTTACAACATTGTGCCAATTTATGCTATACAGCAAAGTGACTCAGTCATACATATACACATTTTAAAAAATATTTTTTCCATCATGTTCTGTCCCAGGAGATTGGACATAGTCCCCTGTGCTGTACAGTAGAACCTCATTGCTTAGTCATTCTACATGGAATACTTTGCATCTACCAACCCCAAACTCCAAGTCCATCCCATTCCCTTCCCCCTCCACCTTGGCAACCACAAGTCTGTTCTCTATGTGAGTCTGTTTGTTGTGTAGATAGGTTCATTTGTGCTATATTTTAGATGCCACATATAAGTAATAGCATATGGTATTTGTCCTCTTTCTGACTTACTTCACTTGGTATGATAATCTCTAGTTGCATCCATGTTGCTGTGAATGGCATTATTTATTCTTTTTTATAGCTGAGTAGTAGTCCATTGCATGTGTATACCACATCTTCTTAATTTGTTCATCTGTTGATGGACATTTAGTTTGTTTCCATGTCTTGGCTATTGTGAATAGTGCTGCTGTGAACATAGGGGTTCGTGTGTCTCTTCGAATTGTAATTTTGTCTGGATATATGCCCAGGAGTAGGTTTTCTGGATCATACGGTAGTTCTAGATTCAGTTTTCTGAGTAACCTCCATACTGTTTTCCATAGTGGTTGTACCAATTCACATTCCCACCAGCAGTGTAGAAGGGTTCCCTTTTCCCCACGCCTTCTCCAGCATTAGTTATTTGTGAACTTATTGATGATGGCCATTCTGACCAAGCATTTCTTGAGTACCTACTAATGCTTGGGAACTTTTCATACCTTTAAAGCCTCGCTGAAAATCTGCAATGTAGATATTGTATCTTGGTTTCCTTTTTCCCAAGGAATTTTATTCCACCAATTTATAAGCTAAACACACCATTCTATTGAAGATTTTCAAAGACTGAGATTTAAATACCTGCCTTATTCTGTCCAGCTGCAAGTATTAAAGAAGAGCAGGCCTTGATCTAGTCAGAGCAGAAGTGGAAGGGAGTAGCCTGGTTTTCATGGTAAGGTTGACGAGGACCTGAAAATCAGAATGTCAAATTCTGGAAAACAGTATAGCAGCATCAGAAGGTAGGATAGACTTTGATAATGGGGAAGGGACGGGCTGTATTCTAATGGTCAAAATCAAATGCTGCCTTTTCCATCATACCATTCTAAAATCTTCAATTAGAATTTAAAACTATATCCTACTAAAAAGGTCTTTATCTTTCCTCCTCTGCATTTTATCAGGAATAGTAAATAAAAACTCTCTTATCAGATATATTAGCTATGTGAGATATTGTGCCAAGTGCCTACATATATGGGCACACTCCTGTATAGGGTGCCATATAACCCTAATCCTTACACCAGCCCTAAAAATTGACTTTATCCCCCCATTTCACATACAGGAAAACTGAGGTGCAGAGATGCAGCATTACTAGCCCAAGTTTTCAAAGCCATTAAGCGTCATAGTTTTAGCATCATCAAATGATTTGATTTGTCTAGAGCAGAAGGGTTTCCTGGGATGCAGGAATTTCAGTGCTAAAGCCAGTATAGTTGTGAGAAAACCCCTGCGGTTGGTCACCCTGCATGGCTGGGTTCAGACCCCAGATCCTTTGGAATCCAGCGCACACGTTCTTCCAATGACTAAATATTTCTTTGTTGAGTTGTGTAATGTATATTTACTTCTAGTACAACAATGTTGAGCGCAGTGCTTTGTATATAACAGCACTAAGTAAATATTTATTCAATGAACGAAGGGATGGGTAGACAATTTCTGTAAGTATGGCTGTGTAATGATAATGTTTATGGTATGGGTGGGAGAAGTTAAAGTCATGGGGCTTTGTTGTTGTTGTTGTTGTTGTTTGGTCCAATTAGCTTTAAATGGAAAGCTATTAAATGTGCTGACAAATGCTTAATAACTCTTAGGGAAGAGAGGATGAGTGTATGGGAGAAGGAGTGGGTAGGCGGCTCTAAACTGTAATGTTTGTTGGTTTCCTTTGATGGCCAATTTTGACTACTCAGGGAAGGTCGCTGAACATGGAGTTGGGAGGGGATGAGTTAGCACATCATTGTATTTCCATCCTACACATAGGGCAAATGTTAATAACCTCAAAAAGGATAGGTAGTAGGAAATGATAAGCTTTGATGTATTGCCTTTGTTTGAATATAATTTAATTATAAATTTACATAATTTAATTTTTAAGAATGACTACATTTAGCATCCAGGTCACCAAGTTCTAAAAACTGAACACTCATTTCTTGGAAACAATAGGTTGCAGTGGTTGGAATGCTCCTGGCCTGTATGGTGTCCCTGAAAATTTTTTCCCACTGGAGAAATTACTAGTAAATGAGTTGGTTCAGGCCAACATCATCATCATGCCTTGGACTGAAAAGAGAAAATTCAGAGCAGGTATCTCTCTGATAGAGAAAAAGAGCAGGACGTATTTCCCAGAGATAAAGTGCCAAAATCAGTGAGTTGAGACTTGAGAGAATTTTAGAAATTTGATGGGCAATTAAGATTTATGAAAGTATTTCTAAGGCTGGCTAAATTTTATAGAAGAAAGCAGTATCCCCACATAATTTGAGTTGACTGATGAAAACAGACTTTGGCCAATTTCCTGGAAAAAAATGTGATGATATGGCTTAACTGATGTGTATTAATGTAAATAGTACAGAGATTTTAGTTATAATATTGTTACACCTGGATTTCCCACAATGGCACAATGGGATCAGCAGTGTCTCTGCAGCACTAGGATGTAGGTTCTATCCCTAGTTCAGCACAGTTGATTAAAGGATCCCATATTGCTTCACCTGCAGTGTAGGTCACAACTGCAGCTCAGATCTGATCCCTAGCCTGGGAACTCTATGTGCCATGGGGAGGCCAAAAAAAGGAAAAAGGAAAAACAGTTTTTAAATATTGTTCTATCTACTTACTAAAATATAAATAGCTGGAGAAATCCATAATGTTTGTGATATTTTGTTAGTTTTATGCCACTGTTTTTAAATGAATTTCATATAGTAATATAAATTCATAATTAGGAATAGAAACAATTAGGAAGGAGACACTATAAATACTTCTCTTGTCCAGAGGAGATTTATCTACCTTTGTCAAAACTTTGACTTCAGGTATAGTAAGATTTTTTCATTGTTGTTGCAAGCTGAACTTTATTTTGAGGAATAATGAACTCTAAAATTATGTCTCTGCAAGTAAAACCAAATGAATCCCAAAAGCAGTTACCCATCACTAAGGGGGAGTCACAATACTTGAACAAACATGCTTTTGCATGTAGATAAACTTTGCTCCCCATTTTTTTCCAGACTAGGCTCAAGGCACACACGACTTTGTATTTGGTGAAAGTTATGTCCCGGTTCTCAGCCACGGGGAAGATGGGCTTCTAGAACATCTCTGTAACCACTCTCGAGATGAAAGAGTATCGAAACTGTCCAGAAGATCGAATCAAGGTCAGGTCCTGGTACTGAGCAGCACATGACCAGTGCCACAAATACCTATAAAGATCTTGAGGACCCTGAAAAACAGACAGGTTTATAGGGTGCCTCTGGCTCAAGAACAATGTCAAGGTAACAGGGCCACCTAGGGCTGTGCCCTTGTGGACTAGTCAGTAGGTACAAATGATTCCTGGACACGTACCTAGTACTCAACTAGGCACAGGGTTTCTATCTCGAATCAGCCAGCTGAGTCCCCCACTCATTGTGTTTCAGGGAAACAATCAGACCCCTCCTGTACTTGACATTCTTCAAAGGACTCAAACAAGTTTTAACAGTATCTTCAGGGAGTTCCCTTCGTGGCTCAGTGGTTGACGAATCTGACTAGGAACGATGAGGTTGCAGGTTCAGTCCTTGACCTTGCTCAGTGGGTTAAGGATCCAGCATTGCCATGAGCTGTGGTGTAGGTTGCAGACTCGGCTCGGATCTGGTGTTGCTGCGGCTGTGGTGTAGGCCATCGGCTACAGCTCTGATTAGAGCCCTAGCCTGCGAACCTCCATATGCCTTGGATGTGGCCCTAGAAAAAGATGAAAAAAACAAACAATATCTTCCAATAAGTTTATATAGTCCTGGGAATATACTGACATGATACCAATCTTTCTTAAATTCAGGGTTATTGAGGTGGTTTTTATACTTTAAAAAAATCACCATTTTTAAGTGTACATTTGATAAATTTTGACGGATGCATACAGTTGTCTCACTACTACCATCACCCTCCTTTAAGCTTACATCATAGTACTGGACCTGTGAGTGAAAATGTTTTTAATCCCAATGAATTGCACAGATAGGATCTGATTTAATATTTTGAAGATAGAAGCATGAAATGTGTTCAGTGTTCATTTCTAAATATTCTTTAAAGTTTTTAAGCCTGTTTTGGCAATTTTTCATTTTTAAAAATTATAGCAAGACCATCAAAAAAGCAAGGACTCCTGGTCTCACTCCTCCATTGAGAGGATTGGATGTAATTATGTGGTAGAGTCTATGAACAGCTAAAACACTGTGAAAAATACAGCATGTGCTCACAAAGCTTTTGTACAGAAAACTGAGTTGGATTTCACTTGCACTGTCTTTGTTGAACCCCTCTTCTTTCATTATTAGCAGTATCAAGAAGCTAAGTTTCATAAAGTAGTTTTTGAAAGCTAGTCGTGCTACTGAGTCCAAGCCCACAATGCTTACCACACAACACGTCAATAAATTGAGAAATGAGTTGTTCAGGCAAGTGTTGACTTTATTCAGAAAGCAAACAGGGCCAGAAGATGATGCGCTAGTGTCCCCAAGACCCACCTTACCAAATTAGAATTCAGGCTTCTTTTAGGCTAAAGGGGGATGGGGTATGACTGGTTGGTGTAACTTTCTTGGTGTTGGAATCCTTTGTTCTTGCAGCTGTCCAAGTAGGCCTGGTCACAATGTTCCTATAAACCTCCAATAAGACAATCATTATTGTCTGTTCTGCAACTTTTTATCTGTATATGAATGGATAAAGTGTTACTATCTTTAAAGGTCATAGCCTTGAGAATAGGCTATCCTATATATTTCAGCCTATGGGCAACATTATTTTTACAAAGGTAAAGAGCTAGCTTGACTAAGCACAGGCAACAGAGCACAAGTGTTACAGCTAAAGGATTAGATCTGGTTTGTTCTTTTCTGTTATAGTAGGTCCAGGCATTTGAAATATCTGAGAACACAGGGAAGGGCCTATCAGTTTCTCTTCCTCTCTGCCTGGCCCTTCTCACTTCCCCCTGCTTGAAACTAAATGAGGCCATGTTACTGCATATTATTGAGAGTTTTCAGGCCTATTCCATGTCTACACCAGAGCAATACTCCACCACAAAGAAACTGGCCCCAGCATAAGGGGGGAAAAAAAAATCACTTGAGCAAAATAGCAGGCAGAAATTATGCAAAATATTTGACAAGGAATAGCAGGTATGGATAGTTGTGGAAAGATATGACCTTTTGCTGAATTTTCTCCGATTCAGTTCCCAATGACTCACTGTGAATCAATGTTGTGTACTTTTTTTTCCATGCTTCGATGTGTTCATTTGTAAGATGTAAATAGAACACAGCTTGTGGGGTTGGTGGGCAAATTTAATGATAATAACCTGTTTACCAAGCAGAGCATGTAGCACATAGAAGAGGCTCAATTATTTTAGTTCCTCCCTCCCATCCTTCTTAAAAATTGGTAACAAACCCCACCTGAAATATTCAAGGCCATTTATAGGCCCCTAAATCCACATTTAAACTCAAATACATTTAGTAAGAAGACCGTCAGTAATGCTGACCCTTAGCGAAAGTATGAAACTATTTTGAAAGTACACATCCCCTCTGGGTGGATTTTGTGTCTCATAGCTTCTTATTTTAAGTAAACAAGGGCCTTTTGTGGTAATCTCTCCCACGTGAGCAATGGGAACAGCTTGTCTTCAATCTAAAGCCAACGAGAAATTGCTTAAGTAAAAGTAGTGACTTATGGTTATGAATCATAAACCTCTTTCTCAGATAACAGCCATTAAGTAAGTCTGTGTACAAATTTGACAATTTTTATTTCACTGCCTTTTGACAGCCCTTTAGAAGAGTTTAAGGGAACACAATCTGACGACAGCTTCCAGAAATTCATCACTGAATATTTGTTAACCTTGCTCTCTGATAGCTGAAGAACTAAGATAATGCCCTTCAAATGGAGATAAATTACCATCTTTCAAAAGATTATCATGGTCTTAATCGAGTTTGCTCCCGCAGCTAAACAGCCTGTGACCTTGTTAGTTATACAACAAACATTATCTGTTACTTTATGTTTCCATAGGGAGTAGGGTAGAACCTTTAATGTAAATGTTGGCTATATACAGAAGGATGTATTTACTTCAGGTAATGCTTTTGGAGAAAAAACAGAAGATTCAGCATGTTTCAAAAGAGTTTATGAAGCCAGTTCAGATATGGTTCCAATTTTTTTTTTTTAATGTTTCATGTTGACATAATTTCAGAATTAGAGAGAAGTTGGGAAAAAATGCAAAGATTGTCTGGATACCTCTCACTCAGATTTCTCAAACATTACCGTTTTCTAGATGTGTGATGTGATTTAAAGGCAGAGGAAGATTATTTCAAATTCAGAAATAAGCATTATCATATAATTCTCTGATTGGTTTGCTCTTATAGGTATGGTAAAAGCATAGGGATTTCACAATTAAAATATTCAGGAGAATGTTAGAGAATCCATATTCTTAATTTCTTTGAAAGAAACCATTTGCCAATTTTTATATATAAGTGTAACTAACTGCAGGTATATGAGCAGATTCTAACATATGGCCCCAGTTTATGAAAACTACAATAACTACATCTTGGGAAATTAAAGTACTTTTATCCTGAATATAATGTTACAATAGCATGGAAACCAGCATGCTGGGTGTTCCAGGATGTCAGCACATCAGCAGTTATGCCATAGTGCCAACTTTCAACAGAAGGAAGGGGGAGTTTGAATGGTATTAATTATTAAATGGTAACATTTAATCCTAGAGCCTTATTATCTGTGCCAAGAGAAAACATCTGTGGGTGCTTAGAACAGGCAGATTTCAGAGCATCCATACAGATTCTTTTAGGTTTTGATGACGCCTCCCAGGGAACAAGGTAATTTGGGAAGCTAAGCATTTATTCTCCCACTTACACTCTTAGCCCCTCCGCAAATGGATGACTCTGTTGTCCCAAAAAGGACTTTATGACTTAGCCCATGTGGCAGAGAAGGAAAGGGGAGGCATTTCCTGTCCACTTGTGCCCTCTCAGGGCTATGTGGAATGAGTTCCCTGTCAGTCGTCACGTAAGAGAAAACTTGGTATCCCTGTATCGGCTGCTCTAGCAGTGGCCGCCATCTGTATGACAATATCCATTCATTCTGTTTCCTGCCGCCCCTTGCCTCTCTGTTTTAGTGTTCTTTTCTAAGTGTTCCTGACATTTTGTTTATCTTTCTTTTAAACATTCTGCCAAGATTGTGTCGGAAAATGAAACAAAACAAAACAAAAAGCCCTCCATTTTTCACTTGTTAGATCTGTCGCAAGGAAAACAATTCAGCACCATTCTCAAAACACTAAGAACATTTCAGGACACACAAAGGTCTCCAGCAAATGACTGGGCACAACCCGGGCTGTGGTACAAATGTGAAGGGGACAGAATGAATTCTCCTACTTCATGCTACTTAGATGAAATCAGACTTCTAATTGATATTCTGTTTTCTCCTTTGTTGAAGTGACAGTCTTAAGGAAAAAAACACATTTTCCCTCTTAGCCTCACAAGCAGACACAGACATAAGCCCCCATCCTCCTCTTTTGAAAGACATGTATTAATGTTCATTAGATTTCAGTGACTTGCCTAGCCATGGATTCTCCAAATGCAGTGGGTAATGATTCTGTACTAAAAATGTTACAGCTTATCAACACAACAAAGTTTATGAGGAAGTCAAAGAAACACATGTTTTACAAGAGAATCTAAAGACTGCTTTTGAATTTTAGACTTAATTCTCCACTGTCAGTCTGATTTCCATGTTTATCAGATTTCTTGTCTGTGCTTTTCATTGGCTAGATTAGTGGGGTGCCCAACCCTTCCCCCATTTCTGACGTTGCCTTGATCTTCTCACCTTGTAGTATTTGAATCATGCTTTTCCTCACAAGATTTGGATAATACTTAAACGATATAAAGGTTCCATCCAGCACCATGTCCAGAATTTTTCACTCATGTCTATATAACCTTTGTGTAATATTTAAAAATCCATGACTAAGACTTGGGCCATTTTTGCAGATGTATCTCAACTAAAGAAGCACTCCCCAAAAATGTAATTCATCATCTTTACTGACATCCTTATTAAACATGTAAGAATATCCACACGTGCAGTTTTAATTAATTCACTTAAAATCTCTTACTCTCACTTCATAAGCCTATAAACTCCTGGATGCCTGTGTCTTCATGGCCCCAACATTAAGCGCTCTGTTATCACAGTATGTCGTCATGGTCATCCTTGTCGTTCCACATCTTCTCACTCTTCATACCATTTTTTGTCCCATGTGACTTTCTCTCAGTACATCAACCCCTGTCTTAAGGAAAAATAAACAACCACTATCCCAACAAAGCCCTTAAGACAAGTTTCTTTTGCTCCTATTGTTCAACAAAAAATGTTCATGTGGCTTTTATCATTTTTACACTACTCTATCTGTTAGACAAGGTACCTAAACAGAGCCACATTAATTGTAATAAATGTTTTCTCCAGCTTTCCTTTCTACCTGCTATTATAAGCTCTAGACCCCCATGCAAAGTCCACCCCTTAACAATGGGAGTCCCCAGAGGTTGCATCTAAACTTCTCATAAACAAGACTTAGTATTAAATAAGAATAGTTTGCAGTTGGATCTTGAGACCTTAGAGAAGTATGATCTTAAGCATATTACTTCCTGACCTGCTTCAGTGGATTAAACAGTATCCTTCAAAAATTCGTGTCCACCCACAACCTTGGAATATGATCTTATTTGGAAGTAAGACCTTTGCAGAAATAGTTAAGAGAAGGATCAAAATGAGATCCTACTGGATTAAGGTGGGCCCTAAATCCAATGAGAGAGTCCCGATAAGGATAGAAAAGGACACAAGAGACACAGGGAAGAAGGACATGAGAAGACAGAGGCAGAGGTTTGATAGCTGCTACCATAAGCCAAGAAATACCAGGAGCCACCAGGAGCTAGAAGAGGCAAGGAAGGACTCTCCCCCAGAGCCTGTAAAGGGAGCATTATCCTGCTGACCCCTTGCTTTTGGACTTTTGGCCTCCAGAACTGTGAGAGAGTAGTGCCTACCTCATCACAATGCTGTGGAATTAAATGAGATGATGCATTGAAGAACCTAGTATAAGACCAAGCTCATGTTTCTACTTAGTCTACTTAGCTAGTGGATGGTAGGGAACACGGCTCAAATTCTCTGAGCTCAGTTACTTTTCCTGTAAAACCAAATAGAAGTAATAATTTCCATGGACCTTCTCTGAAGAGATTTTTGTGATGATCAAATGAAGTATAAATCGAAAAATTCCTGACATACAAGACCTGATCCATGATCCATTCCACAAGGCATGTGGGAATCTGTGCCCTTCCTTCCCCCTTTCCCCTTTAAATTGCAGGAGGTGGTGGGAAGCGGGCAGAAACTAGATTATCAGGATGTCTCTTCAATAAGTTGCTTCTGCAAGAATAACCAATCAGCACATGGCAACAGCAAAGAACACTGGCAGTATCTTTGGGTGGATTTCTGGGTCTTGTTAAGCTATTATCATCGAAATCTCATTTTCAGAAATGTTGATATTGACATCACTAAGCCAACCACAATCTCTGTGTCGACAGAATTGGTAACAATCTCATCTGCATTTCCATCAGTTCAGCCAGGCCCGTCCTCCCTTCCTCCCTCTCTTTTTTCTTTGCGTTTTGACATTTCTTCCCCTCCACTCACTCTCTGTATTATCACACAACTCTGAAAAGGGGGGCAGCCTCAATCGGCTCATGATGATGCGTCAGACTCCAAGCCTGACTTGTCAGCAAGTGCCTGGGCGCTGTGGCAGACTTTGCTAAGATCTGGACAGATCAAGAGAAAATATGCCTCATCCAAACAGCGTAGGAGGAATTTGAAAATGATTCACTTCATCACAATGATCCATAGAACCAGGTTGGTGGCTGTAGCCAGCGCTGTCATTTCACACATGGTGGTCACCACGAGACCACCAAACTGTCACAGAGGAAACAAGCCAGCGACACACGTGACAGGAGCACAGCCTCATTATCAGCCATTTATGCAGTGACCTTGACTTTATAGCAGTCACATGGGAGAGGGGCAGCACATGGCTGGCTTCAGAGGGCTTGAGAAGAAACATGAGAAACACCCATAGATGGAAAATCCAAAAAGCCCGATGCCAGAAGGCTACACAGGTGACAGTCTTGTTCAACAAAGAGACAGCCTGAGGGATTGCAAAAATCTGAAGCCCTTCCAGCAGGGACAGATAAAGGGCTAATAAATGTCGAAGGTTTAGAAAATAGATGGCTTTGGTATTGCGTGGTCCTTGGTGTACATCAAGTTGGATGCGCACTTGAATGACCTTGTAAAAATTATTTCTTTAAGCTTCAGTTGCTCCAAATGTTAAGTGGAGATAAAAATAACCTACCCTGGTGTTGCATAGAGTTGAGGATGCAGTGTTGTCATGGCTGTGGTTTGATCCCCCGCGTGGGAACTTCCATATGTGGCGGGCTCAGCTTTAAAAAAAAAAAAAAAAACCTACTGCAGGTTTGTTGTAAGATTTAAGTAAAGTTATATATGAAAGCACCCTGGGACATAATGTTAGGAAAAAAATGATTCTTTCCTTCTTTGCTTCCTTCCTTCTTTTTTCTCCCTCCCTCTTTCTTTCCGTCCTTCCCTTCTTCCTCTCTTCTTTTCCCCTGAGTTCCTATAAAATCGCCTTCCCAAGATAAAGACGAAAAAGCTTGATGTTGCACATGAAGAGAATAGTCTATTTCTTGTTCATTTAACATTGATTCAAATGGTCCCTTTCTTAATCAAACCTAGAAAGGGAGGTTGGAAATAGCTCTTACAGAGACCCCCTAAATTTCTAAAACTGATGAGCATCTGGATGTAAGGTCCCTCTTCACTTGTCACTGATAAAGCTTTCCCTTGCTGTGAACAGAACTGGGCTACATATATAATATATATACACTCTGATGCCCCTAAATGCTAATTTGTGATGGGCCAACAGTAAACAGAGAAGAAATGGTAAAAATGGCAAATTAATAGTCACTAAGTTACCTAGGAGTCATAAAGCTGAGGAAGATATAAAGAGAGACAAGGTAAATGGCCAAGAAGTTAATGAAACTTACCTGAGAGCAGAGATTGAATTAAGGCCTCGAGGGAGAGATTTAGACTTTAAGGAAGATGGATTACTTAGGGAGATTTCAGCTTCAGGTAACAGAAAACTCAGCTCAAAATTGCTGAAACAATAGATTTATTGGCTCATCTCTCAGGAAGTTCAGATAGAGTGAGGGCTGAAGCACTGTTGGATTCTATGGTTCAATATATCGACGTGGGCTTAGTCTTTCTACTCCGCAGACTGAGTGCCAGCCCATCACCAGGGCTCAGTCCATAGGATGGCAGCTGCCACATCCACAATTAGTGGGAGAGAGAAACAGGCTCCTCACAGTTCAGAAACATCCCACCCATATATCTTCATAGCGTCTTAACTGTATTTGGGTTGCATACCCATTTCTGAAGAGGGAAGGACTTAGCCCTTTACCAGCCAGGCTTTCCCCTGGGTGCTGTGAGGGTCAGCTTATTTGGGAGAATCTGAGCTGTGTCACGGGCTTAGATCCCGGAACAAAACTGGAATTGGTCAGGAAAAAGAAAATATGAATAGGTCCATGTAGGCCACCAACCTATAGAAGATTAGAGAGATGAAACTGACAAATTTCTGAGAGCCCCTTCTTCATATGTGGGGGCCGGGTCACACAGGGAGTTACTGGCACAGCCAGATTAGGACAGGCAGTACGTTTGCTTTATTGTTGTGTTGTTTTGTTTGAACTCTACTATACTGCCTCTTAAGTAGTACAAAATCTCTCCCCAACAAGTACATGCAAGAAGGGATTGCCCGTTCTGAAGTCCTTTTCCCTCAGGCAGTTCCCAAGTCTGTGCATCGCATCATCATGCACCCACTGCAACAGGAGGCCCTGGGAGTGTCTTCTCCCTGTCAAGTTCAGTGATTCTTAATCTGACCGAGCAATAAGATCATCTGGGCAGCTTATTAAACACACATCTGCCAGACATAATGATTCAGGAGATATGAGATGAGGACTGGACATGTACATGTATTTTTCTTTTTTTTTTATTAAAGCATAGTTGATTTACAATGTTGTACCAATTTCTGCTATATAGCAAAGTGACCCACGTTCCCTTTCTTATAATTCCCTGTGGTATACAGTAGGGCCTCATTGCTTATCCATTCTAAATGTAATAGTTTGCATCTACTAACCCCAAATTCCCGATCCCTCCCACTCCCTTCCCACTCCCCCTTGGTGACTACAAGTCTGTTCTGTATGTCTGTGAGCCTGTTTCTGTTTCCTGTATAGGTTCCTTTGTGCTGTACTTCAGATTCCACATGTAAGTGATATCATATGGTATTTGTCTTTCTCTTACTAACTTCACTTAGTCTGAGAATCTCTAGTTGCATCCATGTTGATGCAAATGGCATCATTTTGTTCTTTTTTATGGCTGAGTAATATTCCATCGTGTCTATGTACCACATCTTCTTAATCCATTCCTCTGTCCATGGACATTTAGGTTGTTTCCATGTCTTGACTATTGTGAATAGTGCTGCAAGGAACATAGGGGTGCATGTATTTGAATTGTAGTTTTCAGACATCTGTGTTTAATCTCAGAAGAGTGGGAGCTGGAAACTAGAAAACTGAAGGCTGGGATGGGAAAGAGCATCATTTCACTGTGTACTTTTTTGCATGGTTTGCATTTCTTTTATCAAGTGTATGCTATTCTCTTCCTTTCCCTTCCTTTCTGATGTTTCCCTTCCCCTGATGTTTCTAAGGCACAGCCAGGGCTAAGAACTTTTCATCACTGTGGTCCAATATTAAGCTTTGGATTGAATACTCTGGAGGCCATTTTTCAGAGTCAAAGGGGATCACTGCCTCATGGACTCAACTGCCTCACTAATGAAAACTCTATGGCCAGTGAGGGGGGCAGTGCTGATGCCTAACTCTCGTGCTTGGGCTCATTTCTTTTCTGGTTTCTGCAGAGATGACAGACTCTCAAATATGCCCCAATTCTTGAAATGAAGAACTGTAGATGAAAGAGGGTTTGGTTGACAGATGCTTTTCTGTCTGTGGAGAATTCTGCAGAAGGCTGCTCTGCTCCCTTTGGAAAGAGTAAGCAGTGGGATCTTTCTTAAGTAGAGGCAGCTCTGTGCTCTTCCCATCAGTCCACTGACACATATGTCTCAAAGGCAGAGACTGGAGTGAGAACATGCTGTTTAGTTTAAGATCTCATGGCAAGTGTTCATTCCAAAGACCGTTCCAAGTGATTACAGGCATTGCTCCTCTTTGAATTACAACCCAAGACGTAAGAATCACTAACTGGATGTGTTAAAGCCCTTCTCACTCTCCATTTAAAAAGATTAGAAGGTTGATGGAGAGAGATGTGTTCAGAAATCATTAACATTGTAGGCATTGTTTTCTGAAAAGGACAGCCTTTGTTCACTCTTTAGTGGCTAGTTATGGTCGGATGGAAATCAACCACAAAGCAGTTCAGTGTAGCCTAATGGTCATTTTCACAAGAATAGAACATAATTCTTGTAGCACAGTAATTACTTTCTCCTTCACCTTTGCTTCATCCAGGATATTTTTTTAACCAGCATATAAATTGTCAAATCTCAAGGTATACCGTATATGGGAAGTCATTCACCCTGGAATGCCAAAGTCATGGCTTGTCCTTAATAATTGATTACAACTTTTTCAGAGGCACAGTGCCCCTTCCCCTTTCTCTGTGTCTGCACTACCCTTTCTTTCCCAAGGGCTTCCTCTCCTTCTAATACCCGTGGAGTTATTCCTCCACAGCCCAGCTTTAGAGGAAAGAGCTTGTCTATGGGCAAGATGTAAACACTGGGTGATGCTTAGGTAGGAGAGATCAGAAGATGTATCACCCATTAAATTTCTGCAGCACAGCGAGTGAGTCATTCTGAGGCAATATTGTTCTGAGTCCTTGGCAACAAACTTCCTACAGCACCATTAAAGCAGCCTAGTCTTCACCTGGGCTTGGGGCCTGGGGTTTCATCCAGAATGGACAAAAGATCCAGGTGTGTACAGGAAATGATAAGCGATTGTAGAAGGGAGACCAGCATTTACCTAAGGCCATTCACCCCATGAACCCCTGATTGAAAGGAAGCCAAATTTTATTTCCCAATTTTTTCCTGTTCGCACCCATCCTCCTGAGCCATTAATTTCTAAATATTCCAGATATGATTATTCTTTTGAGCTAAGTTGTTCAGAATACATATGTCCTATTAAGTGAAATTTGGTCTTTAGAATTCTACATGGCTTTAAAAATTAAAAAGTTTTCTTTCTTTAGTCCAAAGAAGGGTGTCAAGAACTAACCGTGGAGTTCCTGTTGTGATACAGATCCATGCTGGACTTCTATGTTACCTCATTTAATTCTTGCAACTATCCAGCAAATTAGTTATATTGTATTATTACTTAATGCTAATAACCAGATAGTATCTACTGCATGTTCTTTGATCTAAGGACCCTTGCAGGTCCTGGGGACTTTCTGATCCCACCAGGCATTCAGTCTGATGGACAAGACAACATAGAAGGGACTCATTACAATACAAACAGAAAGGTACCATAACAGATATAGGAACAGAAGGCCATGGGAGCATGCATTTTAAAAATGTAAATCTCTTGGAGTTCCCTGGTGGCCTAACAGTTAAGGATCCTGCATTGCCACTGCATTGGCTGGAATCACTGCTGTCGTGTGGGTTCAATCCCTGACCCTGGAATTTAGGCATGCTGTGGGTGTGCCTCCTCCCTAAAAATGTAAATCTCTTTGATGTATGCACCAATCAAAATGGTAGACTTACCCCCCACCCCCCGAACAAATTCTGAGGTAGTTGCCTGGGATTCTAACATTTTGACACAGGCAACTTACTAAAAATGGATAATTAACAGGAATATAAACTGCTCTTTTTTTTCTTTTAGGGAATATTGGGAAGGCTTCTGAATCTCTTTTTTTCTAATCAAGGAACTTAAAATGTTCTAAAGAGATCTCATGGATGCATTCAATATCCCACATTATTTTTTAAATAACTTAACATGGCCTTAAAAGTGCATACAACAGCATAGGGCAAGTAAAAATACTCAATACCAAAGTGACTCTATCCGTGTCAGTTTCCTCCTAATATCTATTTCCTGTTCCCCACAAATAACTGTTTCCCTTTTTCTGGTTTCAATTCCATTCTAAGCCACTGCGGCTATCCTGGCGAGCCTGGGTTTCCTCTGGAACTGATTCGGTGCCTTGCCCAGACCCCAGTCTGTCTGGCTCATCTCCACTTGGGGTCTGTTGTGTCACCCCTCACACAAGCACAATTCAGTCTCCAAACTATTTAGACAGGAACTTTTGTCCCAAACAAATCTGTTTATCAGAGAGCAGTTGGATTGCATGGACAGACGCCTCAACAAGCAGGATATCCCATTGCAAATTTATGGGCTTTAGGCACACACAAGAATGCTTCCCAAGGAAGCGTGTGACTCTCTAGACTGCCACAGCAAAGGGAACAGGCTGGGTATCCGCCTATGTGCACCTCCTGGTTGAAGTACGACAGTTAGTGCCTTTTTTTTTTAATTTGTGCAGCTTTTGGATTATTAATTTCAGGATGGGAAATCATTAGCATTCTTGATTTAAAGAGGAAACCATTGGACAAGAGTCTGCAGCTATAAATCAATACTAAAGATTTTCACTGAATTATGATGTTTCTACCTGACTCTGAGATTGGATTTTTTTTTTTTTTAACTTCCCTGTTCTTTTTTGAGCTTTTGAATTTGACTTAGCATACTGACTCTGTCAGGTCCCTGTGGTGAATTGATAATGAAATTAAGGGAGACAGGGTCCATTGACTTAGAAGACCTGTGCCATTAGTTAAGTCTTCTCTCTGTTTCTGCAGCTGGCTTGACACCCGCTTAGTCACCTTGGTTTTGGCACTTGCCTCTGACACTGACACTTAAGCAAACAGAGCTCAGAATGGGGATGAGGAAGTAGCATGGTAAATAGATGTTATAAAAAAGACAGAGGTGGAAATCAATACTTCCATTAACATCGAGAAGCAGACTTTTCAAAGAACATTTATATGTTTAGCTGACAGTATCGTGTCAAGAAGACTAGTTCCTTTAAGGATCACAAATGATTTGACTATCACTGTGATGATAGTTCTTTTTCTTTCTTTCCACAAGAAATTTCACCTATCAAATTTAAAACTCAAGCAAACAAACAAAAACCCCCAAGCAAACCAAAAAACCCTGCCTAGGAAGAATATTGAAATAAAGCTTACATTTTCCAAGAAAGTGGGTATGACAGAAAATGTTAGTTCTGTGCATCAAAATTATTAATCATGTGCCACAAAATAGATATTTTCTTAAAGTGTATCATAGCAGGCATTGATTTGTACATATATCTCCTTATGAGGTAATTACTTTTGTAATATATATAGTAGCACTGAATTGTTAATTTTCTGGCTTTGTTTTGTTGTATTATCCTCTCATCCTCAACTCACGGTTTCGTTCCTGGATTTCGCATTCCTTGGCCCTGTACTTAGAGAAGACCCTCAGCTTTTTTAGGGGGTTCAATTGCCACATTGTACATGGTATTGGGAGGAATAAATGACAGGTGAATGTAAGTGCCTGGCACAGTGCCTGGCACACAATAGAGTTTCCGAGTCTGTTGCTCCCCGACCCCCCCTCCATGTGCTACCTTTTCCATTTACCCCATGTTGGTTCCCTTACCTCCTCTGCTTTACCACCTCCGCTCTGCACCTTCGGAGGAATAGTTCTGGACAAAGGATGATGACCTTCAGTGACTTTGTTTATTTATTTTTTTAATGATTTTTATTTTTTCCATTGTAGTGGGTTTACAGTGTTCTGTCAAATTTCTACTATACAGCAAAGTGACCCAGTCACTCACACACACACACACACACACATACACACATATTCTTTTTCTCACATTATCCTCCATCATGCTCCATCACAGGTGACTAGATATAGTGACTTTAAATAAGGGATTGACCTGGTGGCTTTGCCGCCAGTGCCGGAGGTTGGGTACCTTTCCTGAGGCTGCCACCACTCCTACTCCTCTGTCATTCTCTCCTATGGCCTGTGCATAGGAACCAAAGCTTGGTGGGATCACCCATCGTCATTAGGCAGTGTGGGGCTTGGGGGGGGTTTCTCTGCCTTTGAGGACAGAAGTCTTCAATCCAGCAGATCAAGAGATGTAGATTGTCAGCTTGGATGTGAAGGACACCGTTACTCCAAACTTGATTCTGATCTTCAAGATAGGGCAGGTTTAGGACAAAGTGCTGAGAACCTTGGGAGAAAAATGAGAGCTTCTTAGAATTCAAATGAGCAAAAGACAGGAATGTTAATCAGTATCTGGCATGCATCCTAGACTCTGGAAGAGCAAATTTCACAAAGTTCAAAGAAAATATATGCTTGGTCTCTTGACTGGAGGATTTTCTGAAAGGGTATAGGATAGGTCCAGAAGGAGTAGAAAATGAAATTCCAACTACGTAATAAAAATAAGCCGAATATGGAAGAAGAACTACAGAAATCAATATGGTTGCACTGAGAACTCTCCTTTGAGCTCAGCTTTTTAAAAGCGTGTTTGAAAGATCAAAGAACTTGCAGCCAAGAACAAAAGCAAGGCAATAGCGCAAACTTAGAAGAATAGTGTCATAAGGAATAAACTGAAAAAACAAGCTCAATTTGGCTAGGCGAAAAAAGGGTAGCAAAAATGACTTTTACCACTGTGTAAGGAGCAGGAAGAACAAGAGCTGTTAGTCACGTGTCTAAGAGATTATGATGTAATGTTAACAAGACAAAGAGAAAATAGAATTCCTCAGCTCCTATTTTGCTCTGTCTTCTCTACCACAAGAATGACCTTCAGCCTGAAAATGGAAAGATGCCTGGCAGACGTGCCAGAGAACTGAAAACAAAAGGTGTAAAATGCCAGGCAGGGAGCCCCCGAATGATACCCCAGGGAGAACTCAGTGGTGTGGAGGATCAGAGCTGGGCCACCATGCCACGGTCCTGACAAGGGCTGATGCAGACCCAAAGGGAGGCAGAGCAGAGGGGCAGAGAAAGGAGGTCTAGTGGAGAGAGGCGGAGGAGACAGAATTGATGGAAGAACCCACTGCAGAGGCTCTGGAAAAGAAGCGGATGTGCCGTCTGGGGTGAGCCCAGAAAAGGAAAGGATTGCACAGCTCTTCTGTGAAAACGGAAAGCGGGGGCGATGTGGGGGTGGAGAACGCGGATGGAGAGCAATCGCATGAAACCAGTCACAGAGACACAAAGCTGGGGAGAATCCAGATTTGCCAGAATCACAGGTTATGCTCAGGAGAAGAGATGGGTATAAAGGGGATGTGGGAGTTCCCTGGTGGCCTAGTGGGTGAAGGATCTGGTGTTTGTCACTGCTGTGGCTCAGGTTGCTGCTGTGGCTCTGGTTTGATCCCTGGCCTGGGAACTTGCACCTGCCTCAGGCACAGCCAAAAATGAATAAAATAGAGAGGACATGGCCAAAGGGCCAATGTCTAGGTCCAAAGAGCTTATTATCTATCAGAAAGTCCAGAATGACGGCTTGACAGTTGCTGAGGAGCTGGGGATAAATTGGGAAAAGGAAGAAAGGAGGAAGGAAGGAAGGCAGAAGAAAGGAAGGAAGAAGGAAGGAAGGAAGGAAGGAAGGAAGGAAGGAAGGCAGGAGGAAGAAAGAAAGAAAGGAAAGAAATAAAGAAAGAAAGAATAAGAAGAAAGAAAGAAGAAAGAAGGAAAGAAATAGAAAGAAAGAAAGAAAGAGAAAGAAAGAAATGAAAGAAGAAAGAAAGAAAGAAAGAAAGAAAGAAAGAAAGAAAGAAAGAAGAGAAAGAAAGAAGAGCCATTCGTGTACCTCATCCTGTGGACAGCATGTCATTGGAAAATACAACTTAAATGTAACAGAATCGGGAGTTTTGTGAATTTCCTCGTGCTTTTGTGTGAGATTGGATATTTAACAGTAAAACTGTTAAAAATGGACAGTGCTTCTCTCCCTTTCCCTATTAAAGGTGGGATATCTGGGTCATTAATTATTGAATTGCAGAGTGTTAATGCTAATAATGAAGGCTTCACGGTCCCACAAGAGTTTCTAATAAGGCTTCCTAAGGCAGCGAGAAATCAAGGAGAGCTTCCCCAAGGATGTAATATATGGGCTGAGAGCTTGCAGATGAGTAAAACTTCGCCTGAAGAAGGACTGCTCACCCTGGGAGTGTAAAAACTTTAATCAGATCTGGGTGCCTCACTTGAAAGAGAAATCTTGCCAGACTGAAACTCTGTCAGGTGAGGAACCAGAGATGTAACTAGCCAGGGTCACGGATCTAGGACCATAGCTGTTATGTCCATTCTCTGGAGCCCTGGAGGAAGAATTTCATCTAATTCTGAGACGATCTAGCCTCAGGGCCAAGCTCTGAAGCTCAAAACCCAAATAATCTGGATTTGAATACTCACTCTGCCATGAATTACATAACCTCCTATGTTTAACAGCAACAACAATACTATGTTTTTCATAGCACTGTAGGGAGGACTAAATGAATAAATACATGTCAAGTGGCTAAAACAGGGCCTGGAGTAAGTTCCCCTTTTGGCCCAGTGGTAACAAACCTGACTAGTACCCATCAGGACTTGGGTTTGATCCATGACCTTGATCCGTGAGTTAAGGATCTGGCATTGCCATGGGCTGTGGTGTAGGTTACAGATGGAGCACGGATCTAGAGTTGCTGTGCGTAGGTGCCGGCACTAAAAAGACCAAAAAAAAACAAAAACAAAAAAACAGCACCTGGAACATAGCCATCACTCAAACATGTCACCTGTTCTTATTACAAGACAGATAGGTATGTATCATTATTCAATAGAATCTTCTAGGAATCCAAGTTGTTGAACAAAATAATTGAGTTATCTGAAAATATAACCTGCTATGTTTAGCCAGAGATTAGATGATCATTGGAAGAATCCAGGAGGAGCTGATACCTGCCTTGAGTGGGTAGAAACATTGGATGACAACTGGTCTTTCTGACTTTCAGACTTCAGTTTCTTTTTTGTATTGCTTTTTAGGGCCGCATCTAAGGCATGTGGACATTCCCAGGCTAGGGGTTCAGCTGGAGCTGTGCCTGTCAGCCTATAGCACAGCCACAGCAATGCAGGATCCCAGCCAAATCTATAAGCTACACCACAGCTCAGGGCAATGCTGGATCCTTAACCCACTAAGCAAGGCCTGGGATTGATCCCACATCCTCATGGATACTAGCCAGCTTCACAACCAGCTGACCTACTGCAGAAACTACAGACTCCACAATTTCATGTGTAAGAATTGTAACTTCTAAGAGTTCTTCATTGCAACTCATAGATGTAAGTAGCTCTCTGGCATTTTCCTTGTTGAGAGCAAGTACCTGCTTTTTAAATTCGTAAGCCCATAGGGCTTCAGCAAGGTCACAGCTATGTGTGTTTCAATTTATGTTGAGTCACATCTCAGGGAAAACTGTGTTCAGTCCATAAGATGAAAACCAAGAGCACAGAATTTTTGATAGGGCTTCATTCTGAAATGTAAAATGAGAGACTTTTACTGTCACACTATCACAACTCTCTCTTAAATGCTTCTTGGTGGTTAGTAAAATGACCCTGCTTTAATCGAGTCAGCAATGAGCAGTAATGTCCAGTTAAGAAATGTTGGTTTGGTTTGGTTTGGTTTTGCTTTCTTTGTTTTGGTTTGGTTTTTTGTTTGTTTGTTTGTTTAGGGCTGCAGGTGCGACATATGGAAGTTCCCAGGCTAGGGGTCAAATTGGAGATACAGCCACCGGGCTACATGACAGACAGCAACTCAAGATCCAAGCACATCTAAAACCTACACCAAAGCTCACCCGCTGAGCAAGGCGGGGGATCAAACCAGCGTCCTCATGGATACTAGATGGGTTCATTACCACTGAGCCACATGGGGAGCTCCTGGTTTGTTTCTTTTTTTTCCTTTCAAGGATTTTCCTCAAAATTCTTGATCTCAGTGAGAGCACTGATAATCTGTGAGTTATCTGGGCTCTCAAAATGCAGAAAAGAATCAAAAAAGATTTAGAAGAAAACACTGGCCCATTTTCCTGAGAAATCAGCCAGCCTGATTTGTTCACTGGTTAAAGAGTAACAGCAACTGCACTAAACCCCAGAATGGTCAGTGCAATTAATGCAATTAAAGTAATTAGTCCTGGCAGCTGTAAGGTCAAATAGAGGTAACTTTGTAACAACAATCTGCCACTGCAAAATTACTGACATTTCCAACTAAATTATATTCTCTAAATTGTTGCCTTAATGCTAAATAAATAAAGTTATGCTAATGTAGGGACTGATTACAGATTGAAATTAGCACAATTGCTTGTTATACAGTCTGCTAGGGTTAACGTTTTTTAAAAACATAATTAATGGCCTTTGCTTACTGTCTCTGGTTATAGATCCTGCAGCTCATTTGCATTCTTTTGCAATATGCTGACAGTGCTAAATGTCTCAGAAGAAAGATCTCATCTGGAGGCGGAAAATGCGTTTTGCACGTCATCCAGCTAACACTTGTTATGGTTCCAGGCCAGCGTTAATAACAAAGATGACCAGAAAGAGAATGGATCAGAATGGAGCTGGAATCCGTTTTTGCCCTTCAGTCTCGTGATCCAAGCCTTTTCTGGAGTCAATGTGAAATGTAATTGCTCTTTTGACCTCTATCTTCTCTCTCCCCAGGTCTGAGGAAGAGCTACACTGGTTGATTATTGCAGGAATGAAAGGCACTCTGACCTTGTCGACCGAACGCCTTGCAGCTTTCAATGTTGCCCATTATACCGCAAGCAGGCAAGTCCTGGAGAGCTGCTCCCTGGGCAACCTGCCAGAAAAGGCTCCGGCGGCAGCAGTTCAGACGCGGCCAAACAGCTCAGGCAGCAAAGGAAACAGGTTGCGGGGTTGGGGGGAGGGGAGGGAAAGACAGAGTATATAAAACTATTGTTAGCATGCAGTTTAAAGAGCTCCCAGGCATCTATGCTAGAGAGCGCCGCTGCTAATTCCTCCCCGCAGCATTTGTCCGACCTCGAAACTGACCTGGAAAGGTTTGCTGAGGAAGGAAGCAGCCACCAACGGAAGTGCAGCTACTGATTTCCTAAAATAGGCTGTCCCTCACTCAAAAGGGTTTATGATAATACTCCTATGTACATAGGCATGTACCGTGAGTTTCCAGCAAAAAGTAGGTCAGGATATTTAGTTAACAATAATTGTTCTCGATTATAAATTATTCAGGGCAAACCTGGTTGGATTATTTTTAGAGTTTATGGTTCACAGAAAGATCAGAGTACAACTCAGGATGAAAACAACACGGTGGCTCCAGCAAGCTCTCTGGTTCAGGCTGACTTGTTGAAAATCAGCTGTGGGCCCTTTGCCTGTCTGCTAGTTCTCCTCCAGTTCTAGCCAACATTTTATGGAGCATTGATTCTGTGCTTTAGCAGTGTGGGAGAAATGACATGTGAAGTGTGCCCATGAATTAAGGAGACAGGTTGACCCATCAGACACCAGAGTTGGTGCCATTTGCTTTTTCATTTGATTTGATTCGTTGAGGGGAAGCCCTGAGGGCCAGCTCTGAAGGAGGTATGGTGTGGGGTTTCTTAGAGTCTGCCTTTGATGTAAGTCTTGCAATAATCCTCAGGTACATATTGTCAGCCCCACTTTAGGAAGAGTTACTGTCGCAGCAAAGGCTTTGGAATGTGGAATTAGCCAGACTTGGGTTCAAACTCCATTTTGTTACTACTCAAAATCTATGCCATCTTGAAAAAAAAAAAAATCTTCTTTCTGTGCTTTGATGGGCTTCGTTCCTGGTGAAAAAGACTAGATTGACCTAAGACCCATTCCAGCAGTATCTAGAAGAAACAATAGTTGAGCAACCACACATCCCAGATTTTCTGGGATACCCCATCTCCAAATATTATGGCCTTTCATGCCTATGAAATTATTTATACCCATCAGATGGCAAATTCAGAAATCAGAATCACCCATCTATACATGAAAACCATCAGAGGTGGGCCAAGAATGATGAGAAAAGACTGGGGAGAATGGTGTTAAAAGATAATTTTCAAAGAAAGGTAAAATCGTGACCCTCATACAGATATAAAAATGAGTACATGTTCAAGATTTTATTCTATTCATTAATCAAAGAGGGAACCTACAGATATTGTAACTGGTTCGAGAGACTCTGAAGAGACACATTTAAAGATCAGGAATATTGAAATGAGAATGCAAATGGAACAAAACTGTTTTTTTTTTTTTCCAGGGGGAGTGGAGGGGGGAAGAATCAATTGAACCTCTACCACACAGGGAAGCATTTGCATGTCTATCAGTTACCAATGCCATACAAGTTGGAAAACAGCTCAAGGACAATGATGGCTAGAATCCAGATAAGGAAATGGGTGTGCTGTGTGCAAACAATGCGTAGTTTTCCATGTAGCACAGTTTTTTCCTACCATGGAAATAGCTTCGTGTGGAATATGGCATTTCATTGTGATTTCTGGTTCCTGATGGCTACCTGGGGAAGCATCTCCTTGGGGGCTTGGGTGTGGATGGGGGATCACCCAAGAAACTTCCAAATTAGAATCATACCTCCAATCTTCAGGGAGGGTTCTAACAAATGTCCTAAACAATTAGCCTCTTCAACTGCTTTTCAAGGTTGAATTTATGATGGAAGGAGACCTAGAAAAATTCAGCTGTGTGCAGAATTTATAGATGCAGTATTTCTTCCTGACCCTTTGAGGAGCCTTTTGTGACTTTTCTTGATGTGGTTTAAGGGTCATGAAACTGTTAAGAGTTTAGTTCACTCTGGGCTAAGGACCCATGTGAACAGGGAAGCCCCCATGAAGACAACAGGAGAAAAATGGTAATTAAATAAAAAGAGGGAAGAAGTTTTTTCACAGTGGGTTTGCTGCCAAAACACAGGGGTCATGAAAACCACCACTAAATCAGAGCCAAAATAGAAAAGGAATAGACTTGTATCAACATGGTTGTCCTTGGACATGTAAATTCAGACAAGTCTACCAGTGCTGGTCTACAAAGGTGATGGGATTGTCAAAGAACCATCAACAGACATGAAGAGGATTGAGATGGGGAAGGGCTCTTTCAAGGAGGCCTGGGTCTTGGATAAACTGAAAGCTGAAAGTGAGCTTGGTACACCATTGATACTGTTCCCAAAGGCAAGGTGCTTGTCTTGTCACAAAAGGTATCCAGAAACAAGACAGAAATTGAGAAAGAAAAGTGAGGATTTATTTGAGAAATACACCTCTTAAAGAGAGGCAGAGAAGTAAGCAGCTGCATTTCTCTGGCACGCCAGGTTTAAGAGGCATCCACATTTACAGGGACAGAACATTCACCGGAAAGGAGAGGTTTGGGGGTCATCTTTCTTTTTTTTTTTTTTTTTTGTCTTTTTGCTATTTCTTGGGCCGCTCCCGCCTGGAGGTTCCCAGGCTAGGGGTCCAATCGGAGCTGTAGCCACCGGCCTACGCCAGAGCCACAGCAACGCGGGATCCGAGCCGCGTCTGCAACCTACACCACAGCTCACGGCAACGCCAGATCGTTAACCCACTGAGCAAGGGCAGGGACCGAACCCGCAACCTCGTGGTTCCTAGTCGGATTCGTTAACCACTGCACCACGACGGGAACTCCTCATCTTTCTTAACTATCATTCCAGCCCCGCCTTCCCGAAGGAGGGAGGGATTTTTGTCCTTATTTAGCTTTGATTGTGTCATGGCGTCAGTACATGATGGGAACTTCTTATCTGCATAACTAAGTTTATAATGATTTTATTGTAGTAAGGGCATAATGAGCAACAAGGTTATATTCAGAAGCTGGAGATTAGGGCACCTTTCCACCTTTCTTTGTCTGCCTCCAGGGCACTTGTCACCCCAAAATGTATGGTTTTCTGTCGGTCTAGAGGTTCCTGCTTTTCTTTGTCTGCCCATGGACCCTGCTGTTTGCATGGTGCGTGGTTTCCTGCCATCTGGCCCCATGCCCCCCTTCGCTGCTCATACCTAGCTGTCTGCCTGCTGTAACAATACCTCCCTGTGGAAATTCAAGACGACAAGTATTATGTGACCATCACGGATATCCCAAGACACAGAGACTTTTTCAAAAACATGATTTCAGGCGCATCCCAGGCTGACTATGCTGTCCTGATTGGTGCTGCTGGTGTTGGTGAACCTAAAGCTGGGATCTACAAGAAAGGGCAGACTCGTGAGCATGCTTACACACTGGGTGTGAACTGGATCCCACCGAGCTACTCCATGGCCAGGAGTGATGCAAGGAGATCATAAAGGAAGTCAGCACCTACATTAAGAAAATTGGCTCAACCCCAACACTGGAGCATTTAGGCCAGTTTCCAGTTGGAATGGTGACAACACGCTGGGGTCAAGTGCTAACATGCTTTGGTTCCGGGGATGAAAAGTCACCTGTAAAGATGGCAGTGCCAGTGGAACCACATGGCTTAAAGCCTGGGGTTGCATCCTGCCACCAACTTGTCCACCTGACAAGACCTTGCACCTGCCCCTCCAGGACATCTAGAAAATTGGTAGGATTGGCACAGTCCCCGTGGGCCAAGTAGAAACTAGTGTTCTCAATCCTGGCACAGTGGTCATCTTTGTTCCAGTCGACTGAAGTGAAATCTATTGAAATGCACCATGAAGCTTTGAGTAAAGCTCTTCCTGGGGACGTCATGGGTCTCAGTGTCAAGAATATGTCTGTCAAAGATATTGGTCATGGCGGTGTGGCTAGTGACAGTAAAAATGACCCACCAGTGGAAGCTGCTGGCTTCATGATTTAGGTGATTATCCTGAACCATCCAGGCCAACTCAGTGCTGGATGTACATCTTTGCTCAGTTTTCACACAGCTCACATTGCTTGCAAGTTTGCTGAGCTGAAGGAGAAGACTGATTGTTGTTCGGGGCCAAAGGCCTGAAATCTGGTGATGATGCCATAGTCGATGTGGTTCCTGACAAGCCCACGGTGTTGGGAGATTCTCTGCCTACCCTTCTCCAGGCCCTTTGGCTGTTTGTGAGACAGGAAACAATAGGTTGCCACGGGTGTCATCAATGCAGCAGACAAGAGGCAGCTGGAGCTGGCAAGGTGTCCCAGTGCCGACATGCTTAGGTTGCCAAGCATGCCTAGAAAACTCAGAAGACTAAATGAATATTATTCCTCATACTGCCAGCCTGGTCTTAATCAGTGGGGGAAGAGCATTTTCAGAACGGTTGGTCTCAATCGGTCATTTAAATTTAGTAGTAGAAGACTGGTTACTGATAATGCATCATAAAACCTTCAAGAAGAAAGGAGAATGTTTTGTGAACTGTTTGTTTTGTGTGTGTGGCAGTGGTTAATAATAATAATAATAATAAAAACAACTCAACTGAATTCTATTTCAGAATTTTGAGAAGACTCATTTTAAAAAGTTTAATGAGGAGTTCCCACTGTGGTGCAGTGGGTTAAGGACCTGGTGTTGCCATAGCTGTAGTGTAGGTGGTAGCTGTGGCTCTGATTTGATCCCTGGCCGGGTAATTTACACATGCCCCAGGTGTGTTCAGAAAAAAGAAAAAAAGTTCAACAAGAAATAAAAAAACATGGAGGATGAAGAATAGGATGAAGAATTGAAATAGGGAGGAGAAGAATCAGCTGTTGCGAAGGTTGCCATGAATAACTCCGAAAAGAACTACATGGTTAATAAAAACACCATTTTAAACTCATGTCCGTAAAGAGTGGAAGTAAAGGAGTTCCTCTTGTGGCGTGGCAGAAACCAATCCGACTAGGAACCATGAGGTTGTGGTTCGATCCCTGACCTCGCTCAGTGGATTAAGGGTCTGCTGTTGCTGTGGCTGTGGGGTAGGCCGGCATCTGTCATTTCAACTGGACCCCTAGCCTGGGAACCTCCATATGCTGCGGGTGTGGCCCTGAAAAGCAAAGAAAATAGAAGAGACGCTTTATTGCCAAAGCTCAGGCTGCTTTGTAGATTTCTGACCTCCCCTGGAAATCTAATGTGGTCATAGTTTGTATGAATTTATCAGAAAGCATGTATTTCACTTAGAACACATGAAATATACACTGTTCCTGCAATTTTACACTTTGTTGGTTTTTTTTTTTCCCCCTCTCCTTCACACTTCCCTCCCTACACAAACATTGAAAATAAAGAAAATGTTCAGGAGTTCCCATTGTGGCTCAGTGGTAACAAACCCGCCTAGTATCCATGAGAATGTGGGTTTGATTCCTGGCGTCACTCAGTGGGTTAAGGTTCCAGCGTTGCCCTGAGCTGTGGCGTTGGTCACAGATGTGGCTCAGATACGATGTTGCTGTGGCTGTGGTGTAGGCCAGCAGCTGCAGCTGTGATTTGACCCCTAGCCTGAGAACTTCCATATGCTGCATGTGGGGACCTAAAAAAGGCAAAAGAAAAAGAGAGAGAGAGAGAGAAAGAGAGACAGACAGACAAAGAAAGAAAAAAGAAAGAAAAGAAAGGAAAAGAAAAGAAATGAAAAGAAAGAGAAAAAAAATGATCCATTGAATGCCGGTATTGAAGACTCTTCTATTTGTAAAAATCCAATAAGAAAAAAAGAAAGAAAATGATCCAGTGAATGCCTATGTTGAAGACTTTTCTGTTTTATTTGTAAAAACCCAATACTATATTGTAAATGTGCCAGACTAAAGGAGATAGAGTTATGTTTTGTTCTGAAAGAAAAATTTGGGAAGATACCTAGTTCGGCGACTAACATGAAATGTGCAAAAGAAATAAAACATGAAATGTGGAGAACTTTGTGGTGGAGCTCTGAAGACTGTGAGAATCCATGGAAAGTAAGAGCTTAGATGGAGGAAAGCCAGCCTGGGGTCAGGGCACACAAGACCTTCTATCTAGTAGTTTTATAACCTCCCAAGATATCATTCTGGAGTTCCTCCTGAAATAAAATTTGAAGAAACTAGGTAACGCTCACGCTCAAACAGGTCAACTCAAAATTCGAGGCAGTGTTATCTTGTTTAAATCCTTCAGTAATCGACAACGAGGAAGGAAGGGCTGTTGGGTTTTTGACATGATGCAGTGGCAGCTGGGAGATCCGTGTGTTTGGACAAGGCAAAAAGGGTTAAACCCACCAACACCACGAAACAAATGAAAGAAGGCAACTTGAGCCTCTCTGAAGTCAGAGTTTCATATAAACTGTTTGGTCCCACAAAAGAGTTTCTTTCTTTTCATTGTTTTAACCTAAGGGATGAAGAAAAATAAATCGATGTCAGATTTAAAAAAAAAAAAAAAAAAGCTTCTAGTAGCTCCAGACAGTATATTAAAAATGAAAATAATCATTTGCTTGTGGGGAGAAGACCAAGCCAATAAAACTTAGGCTTCCTTATGATAGCACACATTGTTTAAAAGGAACTTTAGAGTTATTATTCCTCTTTTGATCTTCCCCTAAAGCTAAGAGGTGTACAAAATCTCCCCAAATTGCCCTGCTTTCTTGCTGTCATGTTTTTAAGTAGTATCCTACACATACCTTCCAAGTTTTGAAAAGCCCCACTCAGTGCTTTATAGAAACGCAAGTTACCAGAAATGGGCAGAGTGCACAGCACTAAATATAGCAATGTAATTGCTGTCGTGTAAATCATCTCCTCTATATAGCAGTAGAACAATGAGATAAAAGGTTTATCTTGACAAAGTTTGAATAAGTAGAGGTGGAACTGATTCAGAATCTCTGTAACTTCTCTATCCGCAGGCAGTGGGAGGGGGGAGAAAAGAGCTCCTTTAATTTCTGTATCTGCACGTCCTTCCTGTTCATTTGCATTGAGGGAGTTTTTCCATAGTGTATTCATTTGCTACTGAGATAATATGTCCCAGCATGATCAGATAAGGGAGGGATAGAATTACTAATGATGAACGGAGTCAGCACAAGGGCAAGGAAGCAAAGCAGCCCTTCCTTTTCGTGCCTCATCTGGATGGATCTGAATTTCAACCCTCTCATTGTTTTTTTTCTCATGGTGATGGTGGGGCCATTTTTTTCAGTTTTTTTTCCCCCAAAGCTGGGTTAGGACATTTGCAAATTGAGTTCTACAGTTTGGGGTTTTTTTTAAAGTGTTATTCAAAGAAGGAATGTGATATCATGAAGCTGACTGGCTGTTCTGTTTTGGCTATTTGTATGTACTTGTCAGTTAATAAATTGAGGGCAGTTTAAATCAGCTGTCACTCAGGAGTGCCTGCTGTGGCTCAGGGGTAACAACCCAACTAGGCTTCATCAGGATGCAGGTTCGATCCCTGGCCTCTCTCAGTGGGCTAAGGATCTGGCATTGCAGTGATATATGGTGTAGGTGGCAGATGTGACTCAGATCCCATGTCGCTGTGGCTGTGGTGTAGGCGGGCAGCTACAGCTCCAATTTGAGCCCTAGCCTGGGAACATTCATATGCTGCAAGTGCGACCTTAATAATAATAATAATAATAATAATAATAATAATAATAATGAAAAACATAAATCAATCACCTGTCACTCAGTAAACATCAGCTGTTTTCCGGGTACTGTGGAGATAACAACCCAGAGGGCTTATGCTTTAAAAAAAATTCTAAATCGAAAGTTAGAAAGAAGATTCACAGAAATGTTTGATTCACAGAAATGTTTAAATTAATGACTGGAGCAATGGTGTGTTACCAGTAGCAAAGCCTTCATAAGAATGTAGATAGAAATACAGGTTAAACGTAAGCAGTGGCGGTGATGTCTCACCCTGGGCTGTCTGTGGTTAAGTGCGGGATTTACCCAGAATGCTCAGTGCATAAAGTGCAATATTCCCTAGAACAGCCACAAGTTAGGAAGCCAAAGTTAGGAGCTGAGAAGCAGAACCATGCATTTTGAGGTCAGGAATGTCTGGCCTGCACCCTAGACAGTTACTCTGACCCTTGTTTTCCTTTGCTGCAAGCTTCCAAATGTCTCCAGAATAGAACTCTGTCCTTTCAGGAAAAGTACGGAAAGCAACAGCATGATGATCAGCATTTTGTGGATACAGAAAATATAGAGGCCATGTTCAAACATTCTTACCTAAAAGGTGTAAAGGGATGTGGTGATGCACAATGGGAAAAGATGATTTGGCTTTGACTCACCTAGAAAACTTTTCAGAGATAGCTTGGAAGCCTGAAACACTCAGTGGGCTGAAACACTCAGTGGGGAAAGTCTGGCTTCCTTTCAGATATTGCCTGCTGCCTGCTGGGACAGGTACTTGCCTGGGGAAAAGGCGGGCTCTAGAGTGAGGGGAAGCATGCCAAATTTAAAGTTACTCTGCCCTAGGTCACCCAGACACACCACAACTCTTTGTTGGCTGCTAATGAATGTCTGCTCCCCTGTGCCAGCCCATGGTAGTTAAGCCTTGTTTGGTATTGAAATCCACTAGGTCAAAGAATGACATCCTGGGCCTTGTCACCCACAGAGAGCAAAAGGAACAATGAAATAGTCACAGTCTCATAATGAAAAGAGTGTTTCTTTATTGGAACCTTGGCTTTCACTGAACACTTGTTACAAAGAAAATGTAGCTCTAGAATAGGGGACATTTTTCCAGGGCAATTTGTCCAAAGCTGAGAATATAATAGCAATAGCCCTAAAAATAAGAATGCAGTTATGAAGGAACCCTTTGCATTCCTGCACCCCCGTATTCTAAATGTATTCATTTCCCAGCGCTCTCAGAACACATCCTAAATGAAGAATAAGGCACAAAGCAAAGCGGCGCTGTACCACCATTTTTGGACCCCAAGCCCTCATCCCACTGATGGGCTAAATTACGGCAATGACAGAGGAGACAGAGAAGCCAGTGGAGGGGAAACTGGCAAAGATGGACTGGATGTGGGCAGTAGGGGCAGTGATGGAAAATTTAGATCCAATCCCTAAATTTCTGAGTGGAATGACAGTGTTTTGTCTCGTTTCATTTTTTTTCTTTCTTAAAAAAATTTTTATGGGACTATAACTGATTTTCAATGTTGTATTAGTTTCAGGTGTACAGTAAAGTGAATCAGTTAGATATATACACATATCCATCTGAATTTTTCAGATTCTTTTCCCACATAGGTTATTACAGACTATTGAATAGAGTTCCCTGTGCTATACAGCAGGTGCTTGTTGCTGATCTCTTTGAAATATAGTAGTCTGTGGACGTTAATCCAAACTCTTAATTTATCCCTCTCCCCGATATTTCCCCTCTGGTGACGGTAAGTAGAGTCTGTTTCTGTTTTATAAATGAGTTCATTTGTAGCATATGTTAGATTCCACATGTAGGTGATCCTGTATGATATTTGTCTTTCAGGGTCTACCTCAGTGTGATAATCCCTAGGTCCATCCGTGTTACTGCATATGGCATTATTTCATTCTTTTTATGGCTGAGTAATATTTATATATATGAACATATATATGAATCGTTCTTTATCCATTCCTCCATTGATGGACATTTAAGTTGCTTCCATGTCTTGGCTATGATAAATAGTGCTGCAGCGAACACTGGAATGCATGTATCGTTTCAAATTATGGTTTTCTCTGGATAGATGCCCAGGAGTGGGATTATTGGATCCTGTAGTAGTTTTATGTTTGGTTTCTGAGGAATCTCCATACTCTTTTCCACACCAGTGGCACCAATTTACATTCCCACCAACACTGTAGGAGGGTTCCCTTTTCTCCTCACCCTCTCCAGAATTTATGGTTTGTAGACTTTTTGATAATGACCATTCTGACTTGTGTGAGGTGATACCTCCTTGTAGTTTTGATTTGAATTTCTCTGATTATGACTGAGCTCGAGCATCTTTTCATGTGCTTTTTGGTCATCTGTCTGTCTTGGAATGACGCTGTTTTTATTGAAATAGAAACTGCCAGAAGACCAGGTTTGGAGGAGAAGGACCATCATAGGAAGATTTAGAAGAGAGAAACAGGAGTTCCCATTGCGGCTCAGGGTTAACAAACCCGACTGGTATTCATGAGGATTTGGGTTCGATCCCTGGCCTCACTCAGTGGGTTAAAGATCTGGTGTTGCTGTGAGCTGTGGTATAGGTCACAGATGTGGCTCGGAGCTGGTGTTGCCCTGGCTATGGTGTAGGCCAGCCAGCAGCTACAGCTCCGATTAGACCCCTAGCCTGGGAACGTCCATGTGCCACAGGTACAGCCCTAAAAAGATGAAAGAACAAAAGAGAAAAGAAAGAAAACTAAAGGAAGGAGGAAAGGAGGGAGGAAAGAAGGGAGGAAGAAAGGAAGGGAGAAAAAGAAAAGAGATCCTGAAAACAGAGTGATGGGGGCAACTGATAGAACCAGGACCTGGAGGAGAGAATTAGGAGCCAACTCAGCATATGGCTGAAGGATTAATTTTAGGAAGAGGAAAGAGGGACACTCCTCCTCTAAACTAGGAAATATCTTGCTCTAAGCTAGGAGACTCCTTCCTTAAAGTTTTCGTTTAAACTAGGGAACTGGAGTTCCTGTCGAGGCACGGTGGTTAACAAACCCCACTGGCATCCATGAGGACACGGGTTTGATCCCTGACCTCACTCAGTGGGTTAAGGATCCAGCATTGCTCTGGCTGTGGTGTAGGCTGGCAGCTACATCTCCGATTAGACCCTTAGCCTGGGAACCTCCATATGCCACAGGTGCGGCCCTAAAAAAAGACAAAGGACAAAAAAAAAAAAAGATTTTATATATATATATAAAACTAGGGAACTAATGTTTACTCATGACTTTGAAGGTACCCAGATGAGGCTTCAGCCCTTTCTCCTAGGTTAGGATGCTGTTAAAAGAGAGCGGAGGCTGTTATATGGCAGCCTTTGTTCTCCCTGTGCCTACGATTTAAAAAAAATAGAGATCAGATTAAAAAGATGGATGCATTTGAGGGTGTGCATTAGGGAAGGTGAAAGGAAAATGACAAGGGCTAAAAAAGGAAGGCCAAGTAGTACTGAGAGCTGGGCATACATAGGTCAAGGTCTTAGTTTTTTTTTAGAAAAACTAAGTGCCATGAGGACATAATCCAGGGAGGTTAGCAATTAAAGTGGAAAGAAATTGCTTTCTTCATTCTTAAAATGGTTGTATTCTTTCAAAGCAAGCCTCAAAACAATTGAGGTAGTCAAAGTCTCTAGCATGGTTTCTGACCCAGTGCGTGAAAGTATGGAGGGTTCTTAAATCCATGCCTTTCCTGGGTCAATAGGTTAAACACCAGCCTGTGTTACGTTGGTTTAGAGCCCCAAGGGTTAGTACTCCCAAGGGGTTAATCCCACAAATTAGCAACACTGGGAGATAGGATTCGTCCCTAACTCCTTGAGCTCTCTTCACAGGTGTGTTTGAATCTCTCAGAGGGAGTTGCAATGGAATAAAAGGAATCTAGTCAAATTTCCTTCAATTGTTCCATATTTGAGCAAAAACAGTCACAATGAATTCTCTTGTAACAATACCCAGTTGAACCTATTGGCTTACTCATTCTAACAAACACTTACTAGGCGATTCCTAGGTGTGAAGCAGAGTTCTAGGCCCTGGGGGTATAGTGGCAGGGGACTGTGATGATGATGGTGACGATGCTAGGGGCTGCTGGTGATGAGATTACTTCATGACTTCATGCAGGGTCTACTAGGCACCAAACACCTTTCTAAGCTCCCTACGCATGTCTATCTCAGTAAACGTTTATAACAACCTGAGACTCGATATAGTAAGAGTCAAGCCTTGAGGAAAAGCTACCTGTCTTTCCTTCACTTTTCCCACTCCCACTTTATTTTTTTCTTCTTTTAATTAAAGTATAGTTAATTTACAATGTTTTGCTCGTTTCTGCTGTACAGCAAAGTGACTCAGTCATACATACATATACATTCCTTTTCCTATGTTATCTTCCATCATGATCTATCCCAGGAGATTGGATGTGGTTCCCTGTGCTCTATAGTAGGACCTCATTATCCATTCTAAATGGAATCTACTCTTGCTAAAAATATTAGCAGGGAAGTTGAACTCAAACGTCACCAAGGAGATAAAGTGAACTTTCCAGTAAGCCTAGATGTTGAGAAAATAGACCTTTTATTAACATATCATATTAAATCATATCATATCAGATTATCTTGACTGTCATAAAGGTATTTTTTTTCTTTTTTTTCAACATTTCCATGCCAGACCTCCAGCCCATCCCCCCCCTGCCCCAGCTGCTCCCCTTTGTAACCATAAGTTTTTCAAAGTCTGTAAGTCACTTTCTTTTCTGCAAAGAAGTTCATTGTACCCTTTTTTTAGATTCCACATTTAAGTGATAGCATATGACTTTTGTGTCTCACTCTCTAACTTCACTCAGCATAATTTCTAGGTCCATCCATGTTGCTTCAAATGTGACTATTCATTCCTTTTTATGGCTGAGTAATATTCCATTGTATATGTACCACATTTTCTTTATCCATTCTTCTGTTGATAGACATTTAGGTTGCTTCCATGTCTTGGCTCTGGTATATATAGTGCTGCACTGAATATTGGGTTACATGTACATGGTATTCTCTGGACAGATGCCCAAGAGTGGGATTGCTAAGTCAAATGGTAATTCTCTTTGTAGTTTTGAGGACTCTCTGTACAGTTTTAGATAGTGGTTGCACCAATTTATATTCCTACCAAAACAGTGTAGGAGGGTTTCCTTTTCTCCATACCCTCTCCAGCATTTATTGTATGTAGAATTTTTGATGATGGCCATTCTGGCTGGTGTAAGGTGGTACCTCATAGTAGTTTTAATTTGCACTTCTCTAATAAAGATGTTGAACATCTTTTCATGTGTTTTTTAGCCCTCTGTATGTCTTTGGAGAATTGTCTATATATCTTCTGCCCACTTTTTGATGGGGTTGTTTATTTTTTTAGTATTGAGCTGCAGGAGGTGTTTTTAATATTTTGGAGATTAATACCTTGTCAGTTGTTTCATTTGCAAATATTTTCTCGCTTTCTGTGGGTTGACTTTTCATTTTGTTTAGGGTTTCCGCTGCTGTGCAAAAACTTTTAAGTTTAATTAGATCCCATTTGTTTATTTTTGTTTTTATTGCCATTACCCTAGGAGGTGGATCTGAGAAGATATTGCTGTGGTTTATGTCAGAGAGTGTTTGGCCACTGTTTTCCTCTAAGAGTTTTATAGCATCTGTTTTTATATTTAAGTCTTTAATCCATTTTGAGTTGTTTCTGTTTTTTTTTTTTCTTTTGTCTTTTTGCTATTTCTTTGGGCCGCTCCCACGGCATATGGAGGTTCCCAGGCTAGGGGTCTAATCGGAGTTGTAGCCGCCGGCCTACGCCAGAGCCACAGCAACCACAGCAACGTGGGATCCGAGCCGCGTCTGCAACCTACACCACAGCTCAGGGCAACGCCGGATCATTAACCCACTGAGCAAGGGCAGGGACCGAACCCGCAACCTCATGGTTCCTAGTCGGATTCATTAACCACTGTGCCACGACGGGAACTCCATAATCCATTTTGAGTTTATTTTTGTGTATAGTGTTAGGGAGTGTATGAATTTCATTCTTTCACATGTAGCTGTTCGGTTTTCCCAGCATCATTGATTGAAGGGACTGTCTTTTTTCCATTGTATATTCTTGCCTCCTTTGTCATAGACTAGTAGGTGCGTGGGGTGTTTAATTCTGAGCTCTCTATCCTATTCCATTGATCTGTATTTCTGGTTTTGTGCCAGTACTATATTGTTTTAATAACTGTAGCTTTGTAATAAAATCTGAGGTCAGGGAGCCTGATTCTTCCAGCTCCATTTTTCTTTCTCAGGATGGCTTTGGCAATTCTGGGTCTTTTGTGCTTCCAAAGTGAAATATTTTGTTCTAGTTCTGTAAAAAATGCCACTGGTAATTTGATAGGGATTGCACTGAATCTGTAGATTGCCTTGGGTGGTATAGTCATTTTGACAATATTGACTCTTCCAATCCAGGAGCATGGTATATCTTTCCATTGTTTGTGTCTTTGATTTCTTTTCATCAGCATCTTATAGTTTTCAGAGTACTGGTACTTTGTCTCTTTAGGTAGGTTTATTCCTGGCTATTTTGTTTTTTTTGCTATGATAGTAAATGGGATTGTTTCCCTAATTGCTCTTTCTGATCTCTCATTGTTAGAATATAGGAATGCAGTCACTTCAACTTCTGTGTATTAATTTTGTATCCAGCAACTTTACCAAATTCATTGATGAACTCGATATCAATTTTCTGATAGTGTCTTTAGGATTTTCTAGATATAATATCAAGTTATCTGCAAACAGTGATATTTTACTTCTTCCTTTCCAATTTGGATTCATTTTATTTCTTTTTCTTCTCTGATTGCTGTAGCTAAGACTTCCAAAACTATGTTGTATAATAGCGGCAAAAGCAGACATCCTTGCCTTGTTCCTGTTCTTAGTGGGAATTACTTCAGCTTTTCACTTTTGAGAATGATGTTAGCTGTGGGTTTGTCATATATGGCCTTTAATATGTTGAGATAGTTTCCCTCTATGCCCACTTTCTGGAGGGTTTTTATCAGAAATGGGTGTTGGATTTTATCAAAAGCTTTTTCTGCATCTGTTGAGAGGATCATATGGTTTTTACTCTTAGGTTTGTTAATGTGATATATCACACTGATTGATTTGTGCATATTAAAAAATCTTGCATCCCTGGGATAAATCCCACTCGATCATGGTGTACAGTCCTTTCATTGTATTGCTGGATCCTCTTTGCTAGCATTTTGTTGAGGATTTTTACACCTATGATCATTGCCGATACTGGCCTATGATTTTCTTCTTTTTGTGTGTATGTGTGGTATTTTTGTCTAGTTTTGCTGTCAGGGTGATGGTGGCCTCATAGAATGAGTTTGGGAGTGTTCCTTCATCTGCAATTTTTTGGAATAGTTTCAGAAGGATAGATAATAACTCTTCTCTAAATTTTTTATAGAACTCACCTATAATGCCATCTGGTCCTGGACTTTTGCTTGTTGGAAGCTTTTTAATAGCAGTTTCAGTTTCAGCATTTGGATTAGTCCATTCATACTTTCTGTTTCATCTTGGGTTAGTCTTAGAAGATTGTACTTTTCCAATAATTTGTCCATTTCTTCTTGATTGTTCATTTTGTTGGGGAAAGCTGCTGGAGTAGTCTCTTATGACCCTTTGTATTTCTGCAGCGTCTGTGGTAACTTCTCCTTTTTCACGTCTAGCTTGATTGATATGAGTCCTCTCTCTTTTTTTCATAATGAGTCTCACTAAGGGTTTATCAATTTTCTTGATCTTTTCAAAGAACCAGCTTTTAGGTTCATTGACCTTTGTAAGGTTTTCTTCTTTTCTATTTCATTGATTTATGCTCTGATCTTTATGATTTCTTCTGCTAACTTTGGGTTTTGTCTGTTCTTTCTCTAGTTGCTTTAGGTATAAAGTTGTTTATTTGAGCTTTTTCTTATTTCCTGAGGTAGGCGTGTATTGCTACAGACTTCCTTCTTAGAATTGCTTTTGTTGCATCCTGCAGGTTTTAGATTGTTATGTCTTTGTTATCATTTGCTTCTAGGTATTTTTTAATTTTCCTCTTGATTTCTTCAGTGATCCATTGGTTGTTTAGTAGCATGTTGTTTAGTCTCCACGTTTGTGTTTTTTGCAATTTTTTTTCTTATTGTTGATTTCCAGTCATACAGCCTTGTGGTCAGAAAAGATGCCTGATATGATTTCAATTTTCTTAAATTTACTGAGGCTTGATTTGTGGTGCAGAATGTGATCTAGCCTAGAGAATGTTCCATGTGCACTTGAGAAGAATGTGTATTCGGCTGTTTGGGAATGGAATGTTCTATAAATATCTATTAAGTCCATCTGGTCTAATGCATCATTTAAGGCCTGTGGTTTCCTTGTTGATTTTTCTGCTGGATGACCTGTCCATTGCTGTAAAGTCCCCCGCTATTATTGTGCTATTGACAGTTTCTCTCTCTTTTTTTTGTCTTTTGTCTTTTTTGTTGTTGTTGTTGTTGTTGTTGCTATTTCTTGGGCCGCTCCCATGGCATATGGAGGTTCCCAGGCTAGGGGTCCAATCGGAGCTGTAGCCACCGGCCTACGCCAGAGCCACAGCAACGCGGGATCTGAGCCGAGTCTGCAACCTACACCGCAGCTCACGGCAACGCTGGATCATTAACCCACTGAGCAAGGGCAGGGACCGAACCCGCAACCTCATGGTTCCTAGTCGGATTCGTTAACCACAGCGCCACGACGGGAACTCCAACAGTTTCTCTTTTAAGGTTGTTAGCAGTTGTCGTCTATACTGAGGTGATCCTATGTTGGGTGCATATATATTTACAATTGTTATATCTTCTTCTTGGGTTGATCCTTTGATCATTATGTAATGTCCTTTTTTGTCTCTTGTAATATTCTTTAAGATCTTTTTTGTCTGATACGAGTATTGCTACTTCAGCTTTCTTTTTACTGTTTTCATGGAATATTATCTTCCATCCTCTCACTTCCAATTTGTTTGTGTCCACGACGGGAACTCCTAGTGTTGTTTTTGGATTGCTATTTCTTATTTGTGTGTATGTGTACTGTAGATTTTTGGTTTGCAGTTACCACGAAATTTGGTTATAGTAATCTACATATATATACACGAGATTGTTTAAGTTGTTGGTCTCTTAATTGCAAGTGCATCTCCAGTATCCTGCATTTGTACCCTCCTCTTCTAATGATTTCTGGTTTGGGTAGCATGTTTGTGTGTGGGTGATTTTCAACTTTACTATATGTGTGCCTTTACCAGTGAGCCTTGTCATTTGTAATATTTTTTTTTCTAGTTGTGGCCTTTTCTTTTCTACCTAGAGAAGTTCCTTTAGTATTTATTGTAAAGCTGGTTTAGTGGTGCTGAATTCTCTTAGCTTTTGCTTGCCTGTAAAACTTTTAATTTCTCCTTCAAATCTGAATGAGAGCCTTTCTGCATAAAGTAATCTTGGTTGGAGTTTTTTTTCCATTCATCTCTTTAAGTATGTCATGCCACTCCCTTCTGGCCTACAGAGTTTCTGCTAAAAAATCGCCCCTCCTACCATCTTTATGTGCCCTCCTCTTTATCTTCTTGAGCAGGATGTCTTCTTTGATAGTTTCCAGTCTATTTGGTTGAAGGTTGTTCAGTGATTGGTTGTAATTTTGTTGCTTTTATGAGAGAAGGTGAGCTCCAGTCCTTCTACTCCACCATCTTAATCCCATCTTGTCATAAAGATATATTTAGAAGTGTGACAAACAGCCTTGAAAAAATTGCCTTTTGATGGTTGATTGTATTGGTTAATGGGTAACTGCTGAAACAGCTGGAGGCAGCCATATACACAAGACAATCAATCTTTTTTTTTTTTTTTTTTGGAAACCTTAAGATGTGTGGCAGAAATGTATGTTTCTAATGAGAACATGGAAATAAAATGTGTTTTAAAAAAAGGCATGTTTAAAAACATTCTAATGTGATAATTCACATTTTATTTGAGTCTCTTCTTATTAAGAAAAAAAAGGAAATTATGTCTACTGAGAAACATCCAGAAATATTGTGTATGTATGTCCTAAGATAGAGTTAGGAGCTTCTCTATTAACAAGGTTTTAAAGAATCAGTTCCATATTGGAACCATTTCTAATTAAAACATCCATCGATCATCCCATTTAATTTTTTTTTTTTGTCTTTTTGCTATTTCTTGGGCCGACTCCCGCTGCAAATGGAGGTTCCCAGGCTAGGGGTCTAATCAGAGCCGTAGCCGCCGGCCTACGCCAGAGCCACAGCAACGCAGGATCCGAGCCGCGTCTGCAACCTACACCACAGCTCACGGCAACGCCGGATCCTTAACCCACAGAGCAAGGGCAGGAACCGAACCCGCAACCTCATGGTTCCTAGTCGGATTCGTTAACCACTGCACCACGACGGGAACTCCCCATTTAATTTTTTTAACTCCACCAAAAACATGTCAGCTTCCACTTGCAGCCTCAAGAGTGTACACAAATTTGTTATTCCATCTTTATAGAAAAGCTAGTAGATTTTTTAAGTGTTTATGCTTAATTTATTAACATTATTTAAATAGTGACATAACCAGTGTTGATTTGCTGCCACTGCCCTGGAAATGTTTAAACATTATTATAACATAGCTCCACATTCCAGTTTTATCTCTAAAATTAATGCTTTTAGGCTCAATTTATGCCTGTCAACAAGTAGTGATCAGAGATGTGAGCTGGCTCATAATCCGGAGGTACTAGGTTACAATGTGTTACCATGGAAACTGTGTTTTATTGCATTTTCTCTTCTTGATTTAAGGCATTTGACAATCAGAGCAACTGTTTGCCAGTCTTCCCACATCATAAAAAATTCAAAAACACAAACAACCAATAGGGGGGAAAAAAAAGAAAAGAAAGGAGAAGGGGATATCCTCTACTGTTCTTGGACCTCACTAGAAACATAAAAAAGAAATGACAGCCTTGTATTTAACATGGACCTTTTGTGAATAGTTTATCTCTCAGAAAGTCCAGGAGTGTTGGAAAATTCAATCAGTGGTTAGTCATCAAATGGACCTGTCTGCCTGTGGTTCATTTTGTTTATTGCATCATATATCTTTTATGATCACTGGGACTTAAGCCTGAAACAGCATTTTCTTTAACAAGAACCGTGTTTCCGTTAACGTTGTTTATTGCATCTGAAACATTACTCTTTGAAATCACCGCACATTTTCTATCGAGCAAAGGTCTGCAACCGAATCTTGCATGAATGTGTTTATTCAGAATCTAGAGTTTAAAAAAAAAAAACCTCATTCAGTTCATGTAACATTAATCACTTTGCCAGTGTTCAGCTGAGGTCATTGCCACATTCCTAGCAGTATTAAGGCAAGTCAAGATGAATCACGTACATTAAACCTTGGAAGGAGAGCACGTGAAAGGGATCTCAAATTAGACATTTCTTAAAAGACAGAGAAGGGACTGTGGCAAAACGGGCTAACTCTGCTGCAACTTGACTTTGCAATGGGCTTGCTTTTCCTGCAAGGAGTCAGTCCCACTTCTGTGAATGTGTAGGTGTCTTTCTCCCTATTTCTGGGAGTTTATAGGTCAAATTTAAGGTCTTTCCAAGCATTCACAGTGAAGACTCGTTCACCAAACGTTTTTTTTGTACAAGCCAAGGTATCATGTATCAGCTAGGAACTATCCACACAAAGATGAACCAGGCACAGCCCTCCCTTTCTCACTCCCTCTGAGAACCACGAGGTCTACCCAGAGAGATAAGTACCAGATGTGCACAGTCCGGACAGGGTTTTGTGGGAGTACAGAGAAAGGAATGGTTCGCTGTGATGGGAAGTCGGAAAAGACTTTACTGACGTTAACATTACCAGGGGAGAAGAAGAGCAAAGCAGTGCAGGCATCGACATGTGAGTGTCCCAGACTAATCAGTGATTTGATGGGACAAGAGCAGAAGGATTTTTTGGGTGAACTGAAGGGAGCAGCAGAAGATGAGATTATATGTACATTGGAGCCAGATGGCAGACTCTCTGAACATGTCCTTTATTCTAAAAGCAATGGGGGGGAGTTCTGGTTGTGGCTCAGTGGTGAATGAATCCACTAGGAACCATGGAGTTGCGGGTTTGATCCCTGGCCTTGCTCAGTGGGTTAAGGATCCAGTGTTGCCGTGAGCTGTGGTGTAAGTCACAGACACAGCTCGGATCCCACGTTGCTGTGGCTGTGGTGTAGGCCGGTGGCTACAGCTCTGATTAGACCCCTAGCCTGGGAACCTCCATATGCTGCAGATGTGGCCCTACAAAAGACAAAAAATAAAATAAAATAAAAGCAATGAGGGGCTCAGTGGGTTAAGAACCCAACTAATATCCATGAGGATGAGAGTTCAATCCCTGGCCTTGCTCAGTGGGTTAAGTATCCAGCAGTGCCACAAGCTGCCACATAAGTCACAGATACAGACTGGATCTAGCATTGCTGTGGCTGTGTTGTAGGCCGGCAGCTGCAGCTCCAATGAGACCCCCTAGCCCAGGACCTTCTACTTGTTGTGGGTGCAGCCCTCAAAAAAGACAGACAGAAAGAAAGAAAGAAAAGAAGAAAAAGCAATGAGAAGTCTTTGAAGAATTTTAAATGGGAAAATGGAGAGAATCAGCTTAAATTAGAAACTGCATACAGTTTGAGGTGGGGGCAGATGGGATGGTGGGTTAGTTGTAAAAAACTAGAATCACTGTCTTCAGGTGAGTTCCTGAAGAGAACCAAGAATAGATCATGGAGAAAAAGGAATCTAAGATGAAGTCCAGGGATCTAGCTGTGTGGAATATGCAGATGGTAATGCCATTAACCAAAGCATCTGAGGTCATGGGAATATTAAAATGGGGATTTCTCTTAGGATGTTGGACCTACTACATGGCATTCAGGAATGGATATATTGATTTGGGGGCCATGAATTTATACTTGGTTGTTGAAGTCATATGGAAGAAGAAAATGGCAAAGGGGAGAAGGTAGAAAAAGAGAAGAGATAGTACAGGGACGAGTTTCTGGGAGAGAAAATATTTCTTGTTTGTGTGGTAGTTGTCAATTTGAGGGGGAAAAAATTGGAGGCTTTTTTCTCTATCTAAATAAGTAGTAAACGTGGAAGTTCGCACTATGGTGCAGTGGGTTAAGGATGAGGGTAACTGCAGCTCTGGCATAGGTCACAGCTATAGCTTATATATGATCCCTGGCCTGGGAACTCATGTGCCATGGGTGTGGCCAAAAAAGAAAATAAGTAAACAAACAAAGAAACAGTAAAGCTGGCATGCAGAATAATAATGTCTAGGAGAAAATTTAAGAACAAATATTTGATTAAAAATATTTAACTACCATTTGCATATATATATATAAATAAAATGCAATCTGTGTTTAAGATGCTAGTGGGCTCATATTTAGAAAGAAATATTTCATATAAGAGGCTAACATTATTTTGAACCATCGCAGCTTTAAATGTTCATAATATGCATATTTAAATATGCTCTTATATTGTGTGTGACAGATTTACTTACTTCCCATGTCACCATCATACACGTCCATTAAAGATTTATTTATTTTTAAAAATACGCTTTATATTCCCATAAAAAGGAGAAATTAAATCGTAAAAATACACACAAAGTTAGTGTTTATAGTCTGCTGCTCTCACAAAAAACCATTAGAGTCAGTGGCTGTCTTTCCCATGCTGAGTAAGGAGCGAAGACCCAGGTAAGAGCTTAGTTTTTGCTCATGGAGACTTGTATTTCAAGAACTAAATTTGCCTGACAATGTAGATGAAGCAAATGCGAGATACAAAAATGTTACCTTCCAATAGAGGAGGAGGTTGACATTGTATTCATCTATGCTTGGCCTCACCTTCATTAATATTACAAATTTAGGGAGTTCCCATTGTGGCCCAGCAAAAACGAATCCGACTAGTATCCATGAGGATGCGGGTTCAATCCCTGGCCTCGCTCAATGAATTAGGATCTGGCATTGCAGTGAGCTGTAGTACAGGTCGCAGATGTGGCTTGGATCCCCCGTTGCTGTGGCTGTGGTGTAGGCCAGCAGCTGCAGCTCCAATTTGACCCCTGGCCTGGGAACTTCCATACGCTGTGGGTGCTGCCCTAAAAAGCCAAAAAACCCAAAAAGCAAAAACGAACGAACAAACGAACGAAAGGCAGAAAGAAAGAAAAAGAAAACTTAGAAATTGGTTACATCCAGTAGCAGGAAGTTATTGGAAAAATCAGTACCATATGTAGAATTCAGCAACACCATTTTGGGGAGGTTTATGCCTTCTGACTAGTTTTCTGTTTATGCATATAATCATTCATTCATTCAGTAAGAACATACTGAGCAGCCATAATGTCCCAGACTCTACGAGTAGGTGTACGATGGTTACATAGTCCTCGCATTCAAGGAATTAATAGTCTTGGCAAAAAGGTGAGATAAAGTCTCAGGTTGCTATTGACGGGCTGTGCAGGCTTGGCTGTACAACTCTACCACAGAGAGGCTACAATGTGGCCCTGGCGCAACTCCAATCCCAGCTTACGCCAATGGGCCGTCATTCTCTCTGGTCCAGTGATGAGTTCAGAGATAGGCATGTGACCCAGCGAGAGCCAATGAGAAGAGCTGTCTGCTGGGGCTCCTAGTAAAAAGCAGTTCCCTCTCTTTCTGAGAGCCAGCAAAAGGAGCCCATTTTCTGCTGGACAACATGGTGTGAAACATCAGGAATTGGTTCAGGTGTCTTGGCCCTGGGGGCTGTAAGCCTGGAGTTACTGAGCTCAATGATGTGGAGTGGGAAGAAGCAGCGATACGGTGGGCAGGATAGGGGAGGGGCCCACCCAAGTCCTTAGCGACATCATGGGAATGGCGAGTCAAGCCTCTTACAAGGCCAGGACTATGTCACTTGCATAAGCCCATACATTTCCCTTTTGTTGCGTAAACCAGATTGAATGGGATTTCTTATCACAGTCACAAGAATCTAAATGTAGTCCCCAATACTAATACCTCCCACATAATACGTAACTTTTGTGCTTATTCAGATTATCTACTGGTCACCTTCTTCCATATGCATTCTCCAGCTTAGGGTAAAGTGGATCCCAGTGGAGTTGGTGAGAGGATGGATAAAGTCAACCTGTTGGAAAGCTTGACCTCTAAGCTCAGAGAAGGAGCCATCTGCTTTCCAGTCTATCACTTCTCATTCAACCTGATAAAGAAATGATGACAAAGAAAATGGATCTTTTTAAAAAGTATTTATCAGTCCAAACTAGCCTCCTGGAATTCCCGTGGTGTTGCAGCAATGACCCCAACTAGTATCCATGAGGATGAGGGTGCGATCCCTGGCCTTGCTCAGGGGGTTAAGGATCGGCATTGCTCTGAGTTGTGGTGTAGGTCACAGACTCGGTTCAGATCAGGTGGCTGCGGAGCTGTAGCTCCAATTTGACCCTTAGCCTCAGAACATCCATATGCCCCAGGTGTGGCCCTAAAAGACGCCAAAAAAAAATTAAAGTTAGCCTCCCAAGCTGACTTTACACTATCCTCCTAGATTTGGAGGCCTTGTGTTTTTTATATCCTCAGTGACACATCAGAAATTGAATTAAATACACCTCAGTATTTAACAAAGATTTGTTTAAAAATTTTTGTGCTTTTATTGTGTAAGATATACATAACCTAAATTTACCATTTTCATCCTTTTAATTTATTGGCATTGAGTATGTTCACAAGAGTGTACAACCATCACCATTATCGCTTTCAGAGTCTGAGTCATCATTCCCCGAAGAAACCCTGTACTCAGTAGACAATAACTCCCCCTCCTCCCTGCAGCCCCTGTAACCTCTAATCTCCTTCCTGTCTCTATGATTTGCCTATTCTAGGTATGTCCTATAAGTGGACTCATACAGTGTTTCTATTTGTGTGTCTTATTACACTTAGGATAATATTTTCAAGGTTCACCCGTGTTGTAACAGAAAGATTTGCCTTCAGCTGTATTCCTCTCCTTTTCTACCAAGACTATTTAATTTATGCTATTCAAACAGTAATATGTAGGAGTTCCCATCATGGCTCAGTGGTAATGAACCCAACTAGTATCCATGAGGACATGGGTTTGATCCCTGGCCTCGCTCAGTGGATTAACGATCCAGCCATGAGCTGCAGTGTAGGCCAGGAGCTGTAGCTCTGATTCAACCCCTAGCCTAGGGACTTCTGTATGCTGTGGGTGTGGCCCTAAAAAGCAAATAATAATAATAATAAATATAGGAGTTCCCATCGTGGCTCAACAGTAACAAACCCAACTGATACCCATCAGAATGCAGGTTCCATCCCTGGCCTTGCTCACTGGGTTACGGATCTGATATTGCTGTGAGCTGTGCTGTAGGTTGCAGACGTGGCTCGGATCCCACAGTGTTGCTGTGGCTGTGGTGTAGGCTGGCAGCTGTAACTCCAATTGGACCCCTGGCCTGGGAACTTCCACATGCCACGAGTGCAGCCCTAACAAGCAAAAAATAAAAATGTTTAAATTTAAAAAAAAATGTAAATATTGGGTTAACTTTAAAAACTTAGAACATACTTAGGAAGTGATGCAGATTTTGGACCCACAGGAATCAGGAAATGTACTAAGCATTAAGCAGAGATTACATTATCCGGTGCTCACCATCCTAACAGTGACCCGGAGTCACCAATATCACATGGTATTGCAGCTAGGATACCATCTCAGTTCGTTCTGACCCAGAGGCCATGCTTTTCCCCTTTCTTCACATGGTAAAGTTCTGTGGGCTTCAAATCAGAGAATGTTCTAATCATAAGCCTATTTTTAGTTTTGAATAGCTTTAAGATTCCCAGGGTAATAGATTTATATTTCTAGTTAGGTTTTATTTGTGCTGATATAAAAACTAGTTCACACTAGCAGGGCTTACTAATATCTTTGGCATGGGCTACCCTCCAGAAACCTGCTGAGTGATAGATAGTTTCATCTAAGGATTGAAGCTTCCCATGCCCAAGCCTGAGTTCACTACACACCCTGCACACACATACACAGCTTGCTGTCTGGCTGAACGCCTGCTGTGCTTTGCACACCCTGAGTCCTCAATATATTTGCACTGAACACATGGTCTGTTTGGCTTCTCAGAGAGGATCTAGGCTCCATCAGACATTGGCCTAACAAAAATCTTAGGGCCAAGATGGAGTTCGCCTCAGCCTCTTTTGCCTTCTGGTTCCCTCTTCTTATTTTCATCCCTATCCAAAATAAATAAATGCGCATTTACCTGTGATTTTTCAGGATATGCTTATCATTCCCCTCTTTGCTACATTCTAGCTTCCCCAGAGGAATCCTGCCCAGCAGCCTGAGAGCAGGACCAGCGCCATTCTTCAGCTTCAACCTCATGTGCCTGCCTGGAGGTGTCTTTAAAAGGATGGAGAAAGGCTTCTGGAAAAGGTATTTCATTTTCTAGAGGCTGAAAAAAAAGTGGGTCAGAGGTTTTTTCCAAATTTAGGGCAAACCTAGTTCTTGGTTAAGTACTTTGAGACATTGCTCTATTTATTTATTTATTTCATTTTTTATTTTATTTTATTTTTATTTTTATGGCTGCACCCACAGCCTATGGACGTTTCTGGGCTAGGGGTTGAATTGGAAATGCAGCTGCAGGCCTACACCACAGCTGTGGCAACACTGGATCTGAGCCACATCTGTGACCCTCATGGCTACTTGTGGCAACGCTGGATCCTTAACTCAATTAGCAAGGCCAGAGATCAAATCCACATTCTCACAGAGACAATGTCAGGTCCTTAACCCACTGAGCCACAGTGGGAACTCCACATTAATCAAACAAGCAAACCACATTGCCACATAATCCAGTTCCTCTGAGAGAACTGTCTCCCTAAGTTTGGATCATTACCCAGTGTGTCATCAGGCATTCTTCAATCACATATAGCCCAAATTTGCCGATGGCTCTGCTGGAACACTTGGGGTAAATTAGTGCACATACTGGCACTGGAATAGATAGTGCAGTTAGCAGACTTGGGCTGGCATCTCGGCTCCAATGCTTTACTTTCTGTGAGATTCTGAACAATTCGCTGAACCTCCCTCTAGCAGACATTTATTTAGCGCTGTGTAACAAAGTAGTCCAAAACTTAGTAGGCTATACGCACAAATTTTTTTTTTTTTTTTTTTGCTTATTACTGTATGATCTGCAATAATTTGGACTAGGCTGCCCTGGGCAGTTCTTCTGGTTTCTCCTGGGATTACCCATTCAGACAAGTCTCACAGCAGCTCAAATGGAACTCCCCAGTCTAAGATGGTCTCATTTACATGTCCAAATAGGGCACCATATCCCACCTAAGCTGATAATCTCTGCTCTGTAGAAACTCTTTCTCACATGCAGAAGGGAACATGTACAAGAGTATTTGTGTCAGCATTGTTTACAATAGTAAAACTGGGGAATAAATCAACTAATTAACAATAAAAAAAAAAAAATAGGAGTTTCTGTTGTGGCTCAGCGGTTAACGATTCCAACTAGGAACCATGAGTTTGTGGGTTCAATCCCTGGCCTTGCTCATGGGTTAAGGTTCTGGCATTGCTGTGAGCTGTGGTGTAGGTCACGGACATGGCTCGGATCCGGCGTTGCTGTGGCTGTGGTGTAGGCCGGCGGCTACAGCTCCGATTAGACTCCTAGGCTGGAAACTTCCATATGCTGTAGGAGCAGCCCTAGAAAAGGCAAAAAGACAAAAAATTTTAAAAATTAAAAAAAAAAAAAACAGGGCACCCCTGTTCTCCACCCCATCACCATTCCAGCAGGCTAGCTGGGGCTTGTTCACACACTGGTCTCGGGGTTGCAGCCCCAGCCCAAAGAAAGTAAAGCCACATCCAAACACTTCCAAACCTCTGCTCATGTTTATCATGTCCCAATAACCAAAGAAAGTCTCATGGCCAAGCGCAGATTCAAAAGTGGAGAAATAAACTCTCCCTCTTGTTGGAGGGAAAGGTGAAATCACCTGGCGGAACAGCTTGCCTATGGGAGTAGGAGGAATTATTGCAGCCATTGTGCAAACTCCTTTCTGTACAAAATGGAGACAGTAATATATGGACTGTAGTTATTGGGAAAACTAAACTTATTCTCTACTCTTTGTTTGCTAGATCACTAGCACATAGAAACGAAAAGAGTGGGATAAGGCAAGTTCAGATCTCATTATGCGGGGCTCTGCTTGCTCCATTGAGGTGTTGGTTGATATTTGTCTCGGCCACCAATGGAAACTTGCTGCCGTATCATGCCTACGTAGAATGGCATGATCTGAATTTGCTTAGGAAATGATCACTATTTAAAATTATCTGCTTTGTTGACTTACTTCCTTGTTTATGATCAGTTTTCCTCTATCCGTGACTTCCAGACTTTTCACTGCACTCAGACATGTCAAGATACAATGTCCTCTAGTCCTTCATGTTCTCTGGCATTGTACACTTCCCCTCGTATATTCAATGAAATTCAATGACAGTTAGACAAGGAAAGATCTGCTTACTTCGCTTTTTTTTTTCATTTTTTAAAGTTTTATTGATATATAGTTGATTGTGATAATTTTTGCTGTACCACAGAGTGATTCATTTATACATGTACACACATCCATTCTCTTTCAGATTCTTTTCCCACATGGATTATCCAAGAATATTGGGTCAAGTTCTCTGTGCTATACAGCAGGTCCCTGTTGGCCAGTCATTCCACACACCACAGTGTGCATGATGTGCTAATCCCAAATCTCAGTCCATCCCCCGCCCCCCACCCCACTGGTTACTTCACTTTTGGTAATGCAAAGATTGAATTTCTTGGCTCATGTGGAACTCTTAGGTTACTGAAATTCCCAGAGTTTTCTTCCAAAAACTGTTAGTCCAAATCTTAGCATTCTCTCATCTCAAACTTGCCCCAAATTCAGATTCAATAAGCATCCATCCTCTGTCTTCAGCAAGGTAGATGGTAAGATGATGGACAGGGAAGCCTTCGGATGGAGACCACCACTACTAGACCACTAGTCTTCCTCTAGGTTTAACCAACCACACATCCGCTCAGCTCTCCTATTCTCCAGTTTTCATTTCTCTATCCTTTCTGAGTATGTCATTGCCAGTGTGTCATATGTCTTGCTAAAACTAAGATATCAAATGTTTATAGCATTATTTTTTATACCTACCTATTTAACCAGTCCCATTTAAAAAAGAAAAAGAAATTAGTTGTTTTCATCCTGTTGACTGATCTGCAAGTAGCCTTATCTGCCACCAGGTCGATTTTCTTTACTTTCCCTCTTGAGAAGAGGATGTTTCCAGGGGGAAATATCCCTAATGCACTTGGTGTTCCATCTGTCTACTAGGATTTCTCCTCTTCCCTCCTGTCTTCTTGCAGACTTCAGGCATGCACTCTCTTCTATAATATCAGTCTTCCTTCTTCATCGCATCGTAGCTGTTGCCACTGCAGCATTGGTTCTTAGACCTGAATTTGTGTTGGAATCACCTGAAGGGCTTGTTAAAACACATACTGCTGCGTCTCATCCCCAGAATTTCTCATCCAGCAGGTCTGGTGTGGGAGCCAGGCATTTGCATTTCTAACAAGTTCCAAGCTGATGCTGCTAGTCTGGGGACCACATTTTGAGAACCATCAACCTAGTATATCCCATCTCATTAAAAAACAAAATGAAGTGAAAGTTTCCCATGATGTTATAAATACCTCCAAAAATGGTGCTCCTCTTCCCTCCTCGAATTCACAGCCAAACTTCCTCACACTCCCATAACCTGCATGTTCTCACCTCCTGTTCATTCTGACACCACGGAAACATCTTTCAGCAGATTCACCTGTGGTTTTCTTATTGTTGAATTCAAAGGTTGTTTCTCTGACCTACTCTTACTCTGTCTCTCTACCACATTAAAAATGTCTTTCTTAATCTGAAAGTGATGTGTGTACATGTATAACTGAGTCACTTTGTTGTACAGCAAAAATTATCACAACATTGTAAGTCAGGTATACTTCAATAAAACTTTAAACATGGGGGAAAAAAAGAATGTCTTTCTTAAAATGTTTTTCATTTTCTTTTAGTTTCCAAGATACCGTGTTCTTTTATGTTTTGTCTCCTAATTCCCTGATTGCCTCTTACTGTCTTTTGCTGGCTCCCCCTACTCTGTCCAAATTCTTTTTTCTTTCTTTCTTTTTTTCCCTAGGGATCAGGGCACAGGTTGGTTCTTTGTATTCAGACACCCTGTAATTGGAGGGGGAGGATTTTTAATTGAAGTATAGTTGACTTACAATGTAGTGTTAGGTTCAAGTATATAGCAATGTGATTTACTTTTTTTTTTTCCAGGTCCTTTTCCCTTATAGGTTATTAAAAAAATACTGAGTAGAGTTCCCTGTGTTATACAGTAGGTCTTTGCTGTTTCTCTGTTTTTTGTATAGTAGTGTATATATTTTAATCCCAAACTCCTAATTTTTCCCTCCCTCCCATCCAAATTCTAAATGCTGGAATGCTTCAGGACCTGGTTCTAGCCCTTCTTCTCTATCTCATTCTCTCCTAAGGTGATCTCACCTAATACCATTTAGATATCACAGCTTCCACATTTATGTGTTTTAGATGTCACAATTTCCACATTTATACCTACTAGCCAAGACCTCTCTCCTAACATATATGTGACATATTTGCAAATAGAGATATATGCACACATATGCAGATAGAGATCCGTCACCCACAGTGGATGTATCTTAGTCATCTCAAAGTTAATCTTTATCGGTTTCAACTTAGTCCTTTATCCATTTTATCCTTGTGGTAGAAATGCTTATGGTCCTCCCGGAGATGTCCACATACTAATTCCTGGAACCTTAGTATATGTTGCCTTACGTGAAAAAAGGAACTCTGCAGATATAATTAAGATGAAGGACTCAGAGCTGGGAAGATTATCTTGGATTACCTGGGTGGACCCTGTTAATTACAAGGGTCCTTGAAAGCAGAAGAACGAAGTAGAAGAGAGGAGAGGTGCCAGTGGAAAAGAAAAGTAGAGATATGGCAGCGTGATGAGCCCGATGGGCCCAAGCTAATCTGAAAAAGCAGAGAAACTTTCCCAGCTATGGACTGAGCGAGATGGGATGTTGGAAGAAAGCTCAGAGAGACAAACGAAATGTGATGAGAGGAGGCAAGAAAGATGGATCATCTTTCAAAGCTGGGAATGGCAAGGAAACAGATTTTCTCCTTAACCCTCCAAAAAGGGACACAGTACTGCCAACACTTGGATTTCAACCCATTGAGACTCATTTTGGGCTTCGGACCTAAAAAACTATAAGAGAGTAAACTTGTGTTGTTTTAAGATGGCAAGATTGTTGTAGGGGCAAGACAGTTAATACAACCACCTCTCTAGAAGTAGCACCACATCTGCCCAATGGCCCAAGGTAAACCTTGCATGTCATCCCTGATACCTCCCTGTCATCTAGCTTCTGCCCGCCTAATCTAGGAACAGGTTCTGACAATTTTACTTCCAAAACAGATCTTGCATCTGTCTGTTTCTCTCCATCTTCTCTGTCAGCACCGTAGTCCAGGCCGGCATCATCCTGTGTCTGGACTATGACAGCACCTTGCTCAGTGGTCTCTTTGTTTCTGCACCGACCCCTTTCTAATCGATGCTTCATTTATTGGTGACAATGGTCTTTTGAGAAATGCGCATCATTTCTCTGCTTAAGCTTTTCAACATCTTCCCATTACAATTAGAGTAAAAGCCAAGTTTCTGAACATGGCCTCCAAGGTCCTTCATGACCTGGCTCCTGCCCACCTCTCTGATTTCCCTTTGTACATTTAGGCTAACTCACTTTGGTTACCCCATCAGCGTCATTTCTGTTCCTGTAACATAACAAACTCATGCCTTGGTATATGTTATTCTCTCTTCCCGTGAGTTTTCTCCCTTGTATATGGCTTCTTGTTTTTCACGTCTGACCTCAAACACCGTCTCCCTGGAAAGGTCTTCATTAATGCTGCAGCCAACACACCCCACGCCACTGACATAGTCACTCTCTGTCAGATAACCCTGTTTGTAATTATTGAGTTTGTTTGCCTTATTTTCTTTGTCTCCCCGTCTAGAATGCGAGCTCCAGAATGCTTGCCTGACTGATTCAACGTCCCCAGGCCCTACCACATTGCCCCATACATAATCGGTGGTGAATTAATGCTCCTCAGAGTCATGACTGAGGGAATGAGTTCAGTGAGGAAAAATGCAATCAGAGGTTTGTGTGGTTTTTTTCCCATTGAGGTGAAATACACAAAACCTAAAATTAACAATTTTAAAGTCCATAACTCAGTGGCATTTAGTACATCCAGAATGTTGGTCAACCATCATCTCTTAACGAGTTCTGAAATATTTTCATCCCTTCGAAATAAAACCCCTTTTCCACTCAAAAGTAACATCCTATTCTTTCCATCCCTCAACTCCTTACAGTCCCCAGTTGGTTTTGTGTGTCTATTCTGAATATTTCAGATAAATGGAGTCATGCATTTTGACTTTCACATCTGGCTTCTTCCACTTCACATGGTCTCAAGATTTGATACATTGTAACATGTATCAGTATTCTGATCTTTATTATAGCTGAGTAGTATTCCTGTGTGTGTGTGTGTGTGTGTGTGTGTGTGTGTGTGTGTGTGTGTGTCCCCAGTCTTCTGTTAATGGACATTTGGGTTGTTTCCACTCGGGGGCGGTTGTGAATAGTGCTGCTATGAACATTTGTGCACATTTGTTTTTAATAGGTCACAAATTCCATTTTGGAATTTGGAATGTAGGCAGTGATTTCTAGGGCAAGAGCCTCATTCATTTCTTGCCTGTTTCTGATGTTCTCCATATTCCTCATGCAGTCAGTGAGAGTAGCTTAATGATCATATTTGCTTAATTATCATAGAATTCTTAATCAAGTTGTTTATTTTATATAGATTAATACAGCAGCTTCCAAATATAATAGGGCTGGAGACAGAACCGGGGGTAGGCGGAAAGAGATTAGGGAGAATAGTGCTAGGTGTAGTTAAAATTATGACTTTGTCAAACATGCACATTACAAGAAAATTTACTCATCCAGTGATAAACTTTATGTTTCCCTCAGAAATGTTAGTAGCTACCAATGCTTTCTGAATTAGGTACTCAGAACCCTAAGTTGTATGTTCCATGCCATCTCCAATGTTAAAAAGTTTTAATCCGCAATTAGATATATATTAAGCCATTAAAATATAATTGTATTTTAATGATTTGAATCTATGAATGTATGTAAATTAGTGATGGCTTATTAAACATTACAGTTTTGGGTTATTGTACAAAAAAGATCTGTACATATAAAATGTTAGAGGGGAAAAAAAGCCTTTTGTGTATTTTATTACATCATCCTTCAGCAAGGATGACCAAAATGAAAATGCTCATGCAATTCATAATGTTAAAAAAGAAATATCATCATTCTTATGAATAGAAACTATTTCCATGAATGCCAAGTACACACAGTTGTTTGGGTCTAAACGTGTTATCTTGATCCCTGGCACTCTATTTTGTGCTTGGAAGCCTCTACTCAATTCAAAACATAAATTTGGAAAAGGCATGCTCCCTGGAACCTTCTGAGAGCCTGTAGTTATGGTGGTGACTTAAATATTATTTCCATAGCTACGCTGGCTTCTAGCCACAGCTGAAGTGCATATCAACAAGCTTGGTGTGAAAATGGGCAGGGAGAGGAAAAAAAGAGGAGACAGAGGACACTAATTTTCCTTCTTCGGAGGAGGAGGTATAATGTCTTTATAAAGTAATAATTAAAAGAAAAACAATTACTGGAGCCTTATCTGGACCATGCAGCTGTACTTCCTCCTTTTGCATTAGCAGTGTTTCTAAGGTTATGACAAACCATGAAAATTGCATCTTTAGAGGAGTTTTATTCCTTTTCCTATGATTTGATTGAAACAGACAGCTACATTTTGTGTATATATAATTAGGCAGTAAAATAGGCTTTGAAGGCAGGTTTCCATTTAGTATGTGAGTCACACGCACAACAGCCTTTCATTCACCAGCCAAGGACTGATCTTTTTAATGCTTCAACCCGCTCAACATGTTTTCTGAATGCTACATCTTGCACTGGTGGGGGCCGGGTGGGTGGGAGGGAGGGGAAAAAAAAAAATCAGCTTTTCGCCCATATTTCTTTCTTTTTTTTTTCATCTTCTTTCCAAAGGGAAAACAATCTGAAAAGCCAATCTAGGAAGTCTTTGGCGATTTAACCTCACGACAAACTGATTTTTATCGTCCTTCTTCCAGATTGTCGTCGGGCACCAGTGAAGGCTGCTCCAGTTCCTGGCGTATCTAATCCCCCTCATAAAAGGCCATTGTGGCAGTAAAACTGAGACCAATGGCTTTTTCATTCTCCACCTCTCAGTTCTACAAAGTAATGGCACTGTGTCTCCTCATCGTGTTTTTCTTTTCGGATGCATAGTTTCTCCCTTTAACAAGGTTTAAAAGGGGGGGGGGGGGACGAGGAGGAAGAATGAATGAGGGGGGAAGGGGAGAAGGAATCCAATCCCCTTTTCTTAGTGGCAGCCTCCTACGTGACACTAAGTGATTTTTTTTTTTTTTCTTCCTGAACTTGAATTAGTAACAGCATCCAGCCTGTTTGTATAAAAGAGATTGTGCTCTGAGATTTTGAATACAATGAGGACAACCCTGGGTGTATTTTTTTCTTATAATCAAAATCAAGCCTATCAAGTGTGCATCCTTGTGCCTTATCTGATTGAAAAGCAGTCGCCTATTAATCTCCATCCTTTCATCTCACTGTGTACCATTTGCTGTCTCCTGCCCCATTCTGGCAAACCCAAAGATGGAGAGAAATCATATCAAGCTCCTTGCCTGATGTATGCAAGTGACAGTTTGTGTTTATAGAATGCCTTTCATCTGAAGACCTCAAAGGGCTGGAGGGACATTATCACATTGACAGGGCCCGGCTCCAACAGAAAGGGCACAGAATGGCCATAGTCATGTAAATCTAAGTTTCTAGAGTGATTAGTACCCTGGTAACCAAGAGAGATGAACTAGGTTCTCATTTTTGATGTGCAATTTGATGTCCAGGCAGGAATTTCAATTTCCAATTCAGGCTTCCCTGCAAGATAAACCTCTCAGTATTCAATTTACCTCCTGGGATGGTCCCCTGGGGAGCCTACTCCCCAAGATGAAGGGCTTTACATGACAGGCAGGTGTATATATTTCTTCAATTGGCCTAATCTAATAAAGCTGGACATGATTTATATGTGCAAAATGTTGCCGTGTTAAATAATTCAGACTGAAACTGCCTTTCCTAGTTGTGCTACAAATAGATGTCAATCTGCATTTGATGGTGCCTGGATCCCACAGGGACTTGGGACCAACGAAAAGGAAATACATTCCTCGTGCTGGTTCGGAGGAAGAACCCTGGGGACCGCTCCCCTCCCTGAGCCCAGGGGATGTGGGCCCAAATCTTTCCAGTCTTTCAAAGTGGACTTTTGTTGCTGGTTCTGTTTTTTGTGGCGCCGTCAGAATTGCCAGGTAAATCGGACACGGAGACGTCTAATTGTTAAGAGACATATGTGTGTACATGGTCAAGGTCCAGGTTAGAACAATCGGCTTTTCTTCCTCTCCAGCTTCTCTCTCTGCTGACTTCCTCATTCCTCTTCACGGTTCTACCTTCTTTCTACCTCCCAACCTCTCTCTCCTCATCCCAATCTCATTCCCCCCAAATGTGGATTTTTTTTTTTAAAGATTTCTTTTTTTTTTTTCTCATGGAAACAGTATCTTGAGCCAAAATTTTATTGCGCATATCTCAAATGAAGTCCGAAAGTTTGCATTCATCCTTTTTCCATATTAACCATGGCGACACTTGGATCCGTATGGTTAGATCTCCACATTTCCATAGCCTTAATGCTTTTGAATTTCAGCAACAATTTGCATTTACATGATAAAACAGGAACAGGCATTATTTCCCAACTGCAGCCTTTTTGCTTATGAAAATTAAATGGCAACATGATGAAAACCACCCGGCTGGTGTCGGCAGTTTCTTGATAACTTCTGGATGCCAGTTTGTATTATTACCTTAGCCTAGTTGTGTAGATGGCTGTGATGAAACAAAGGGAAATGATGTCCTGTGCCTTTATTTGTGAACTAGTGAGACGGCAGCACTTATTTCCTGTTTTACCTTGAAAGAGGTTGCAGCAAATGGCCAGGGATGGAGTTGAAGATGCCCAGTGAGCCCTCCTCCTGTAGGTCCCTGGGTCACACAGAACCAGGACATGATTGTTCTGGGATTGGCCCTATTTTATTTTATTTTTTAAACTCATTTCTTGATTATTATTATTATTATTATTATTATTATTTTTTTTTTTTTTTTGCTTTTTAGGACCGCAGGTGCAGCCTATGGACGTTCCCAGGCTAGAGGTCGAATTGGAGCTGCAGCTTCTGGCCTATATCACAGCCACGGTGATGGGGGATCTGAGCTGCATCTGTGACCTACACTACGGGCTCACAGCAACGCTGGATCCTTAACCCACTGAGCAAGGCCAGGGATGGAACCTGCATCCTCATGGATACTAGTCAGGTTCATTTCCCCTGCGTCAGAACAGGAACTCAGGACTGGCCCTCTTTTAGATGGGCAGTGCCTCGTTAATACTCCCTATAAGGCAAGCGTATTTTGGTGCTTATTTTAAACCCCATTCAGAGGAATATTCTCCATTTAGGAAAGGAGATCCTCACTGATTTTTAAAGAAGGAATGGGGGCAGTTAAGAGAGTTAAAGTTCCTCCTGCTCTCAACATCATCCCTCCTAGCATCCTCTTCTGTTCTCTTCACAGCATTTCTCACTGTCGAAAATGACCATTTTTATGTATCTGTTTACTTACTTATTTCTCAGTTGCACTAAAATATAAACTCCATGACAGCAGGGACTTTGGTATATGTAACAGGTATCTATGGTGCCTATAACAGAGCTTGGCACACGACGGATGCTCAAGCAATAATTGTTGAAAGAATGAATGTTGGTAATATGGCGAATGTCCAGAAATACCTTCTTCTAAACAGATCTATCAACACTGAATAGAGTTCTGATGCTGTTATTCAGTAAATATTTAACCAGTATAGAAGTGACATGACAGAGTTCCCGTCGTGGCACAGTGGTTAACGAATCCGACTAGGAACCATGAGGTTGCGGGTTTGGTCCCTGCCCTTGCTCAGTGGGTTAAGGATCTGGTGTTGCCGTGAGCTGTGGTGTAGGTTGCAGACGCGGCTGGGATCCCGTGTTGCTGTGGCTCTGGCGTAGGCCAGTGGCTACAGCTCCGATTCGACCTCTAGCCTGGGAACCTCCATATGCCGCGGGAGTGGCCCAAAGAAATAGCAAAAAGACAAAAAAAAAAAAAAGAATTTGTTTGACCCACTTCTGTTCTTCCATTGGAATGGATCCTTCAACACATCTGCCTTTATTCATGGCTGTCCATGACCTTCCTTTCGTCTCCTAACCTGGCAACACCAGCATTATCCATCTTGCTCACCTCTGCAATCCCAGATTCTTTTTTTACATTTTGTTTTTTATTTTTCCTATGGAAAGACATTTCTGAATTGTGATCATTTAATCTTTTTTTAGAAATGATTTTTATTTTTTCCATTATAGTTGGGTGACAGTGTTCTGTCAATTTTCCACTATACAGCAAAGTGACCTAGTCACACATACAAATATATACATTGTTTTTGTCACATGATCCTCCACCATGCTCCATCACAAGTGACTAGATATGGTTTCCAGTGCTATACAGCAGGATCTCATTGCTTATCCATTGCAAATGCAATACTTTTCATCTATTAACCCCAGATTCCCAGTCCATCCCACTCCCTCCCCACTCCCCCTTGGCAACCACAAGTCTGTTCTCCATATCTGTGAGTTTCTTTTCTGTGGAAAGGTTCATTTGTGCCTTATATTAGATTCCAAATATAAGTGATATCATATGGTATTTGTCTTTCTCTTTCTGACTTACTTCACTTAGTATGAGAGTCACTTGTTCCATCCATGTTGCTGCAGATGGCATCATTTTGTTCTTTTTTGTGGCTGAGTAGTATTCCATTGTGTATATGTACCACATCTTCTTGAGCCACTCCTCTGTCTCTGGACATTTAGGTTGTTTCCATGTCTTGGCTATTGTGAATAGTACTACAATGAACATATGGGTGCATATGTCTTTTTCAAGGAAAATTTTGTCCAGATATATGCCCAAGAGTGGGGTTGCTGGGTCATATGGTAGTTATATATTTAGTTTTCTGAGGAATCCCAGATTCTTAATCCAACCACCACCATACACCATTCTCTCATTTTGGACTTAAAACTTCAAAGATGGTTCTAAGTAACTAGAATATTAAAATAATCTTGCTACCATCTTGAATGTGTGGTTTTGGGCAAAAACACATGCAAACTGAGTTTTCATATTTTCAGCTGCAAAATTAAGGGAGTTGGAGTAGAATATTCCATAAGGTCTTTTTTTAGCTAAAAACATTTGATTCTCATTATGTAATATTTTCTTTACTTCCATAACTGTTCAGGTTAGACCTTCCTTCCTTCCTTCCTTTCTTTCTTTCTTTCCTTCTTTCTTTCTCTCTCTCTCTCTCTCTTTCTTTCTTTCTTTCTCTCTCTCTCTCTCTCTCTCTCTCTCTCTCTCTCTTTCTTTCGCTTTTTAGAGCCACACCCGAAGCACATGGAGGTTCCTAAGCCAGGGTTCTAATTGGAGCTACTGCTACTGGCCACAGCCACGGCAACACCAGATCCGAGCCACATCTACATCCTACATGCATCCTACACCACAGCTCACAGCAACACTGAATCCTTAACCCACTGAACGAGGCCAGGGATCGAACCCGAAACCTCATGGTCCCTAGTTGGATTCGGTTCTGCTGCACCATGACAGGAACTCCAGGTGAGATTTTCAAAGAATTTCTCCCATAGCAAAACATTCAACCTCAGTATTATTTTATCAAATATTACTAACTAATCTAAATTGCTCATTTCCTGTCATGTCTTTACCTCAACATCCCCTATAGCCCTGTTTCTAACATGCTCTTGGCTCATGTGTATAGAACTAATTTGACTCCTCTATCAATTCATCCAGGAAACACAATTTCAGTATATAATATTAGCACATTTATCCTACCTATGAGTATGATCCTTAGCAGTCACAGTGGAGTATATCCAACTACAGGCTTATTTGATAGTTTCACTAGTCAACATAAAAAAAAGGAAAATGCATTGTTTTTACAGATGGCTTTATGTTATAAAAGTACATCCATACACATTAGCTCCTATGAGCCTTACAAACTAATGAGGTAAGTAGAGCAAGCCTATTGTCCCAATTTATAACCAAAACAAAACTAGGGCACAGCAGAAAATCTAAGTGGCTTGCCCTCGGCACTGCCGTTGATTAGTGACATCTAGGACAAGAACTCAGGATTCTGACTTTGAATCCAGGGTTCTTTCCGTGGCACCTGCCCCCGCTCACAGCCAGCTTGCTCTCCTACCAAGTGCAAATCACCAAATCCTCCGCTGCTGTAAGAAATCTCTCCTACCCACTAACCACATTGCTTTATTTGGGCAGAATTAGTCAAGGAATTATTACATACAAATAGAAAAGTATATGTAGTTACAGACATGCACAAACACATACATATATATGTGTGTGTGTATATATAGATAGATAGGTAAGATATGAAAAGCTGATATAGGTATTTCCAGTTTTCAATTTTAGATGTGAATTGTTGCTAGAGATAACAAAAAATTCTGGCTATTCCTAGCATTATTGTCCTCTTACCTTCTCTGGAATGGAGTTTAGTGTGGAAATCATCTATTAATCAGCTAAAAATAATAAACTCTAGGATTCTTGTGAAGAATGGGTAGCCTTGCTATTTATGGGAGGCAGAGAAAAATTCTTACCATCTGAACGGTAAAGTTCTTTCTGTTCACAGCCCCGACTGAACTGTTAGGTTAGCTGTTTACTCTTGCTGACTTCCCCTCACCTTCACAGTTTTATTGCCATAACACCAAGGCCATTGATATTAATCTCTTTCATCTTCAGAAAGCCTAGATGTCTTCAAATTTTGCCCCTTCTTCAATCTTCCCTCACTCACTTCTTTCACACCAGTGAATTTAGGTATCACAGTAGTTGTCCTTCCATTTCTTTTGATTTGCAAATTTTGTAAAATCAGACTTCATTTGTATCCTGCTCAAACAATTGACAACCTGCCCAGTGACAGCTTAAACCCTGTAAAAGGAATGTAAAAGAAGTAGAAAATACCCTCTGTCCTCTCGAGGTCTTGAAGCACAAGCTGTATTTAAGAAGGAACTAGAGAAAAAATGTATGACAACCTATGGCAAACTAGATCGTGTGGTAGGTACACAGTGCAAAGAAATAATCAAGTCGCAGAAGTAAAAAAAGTCTTTGGGTTTAGACTTGTTTTTTAACTTTGGAAGAATGGTATGATTTTTCATTATAGACACCAGTGAAAGGGATAGTGGATTATAGGTATAGTCATATGATGTTGGTTTTAGGAAGATAGCAGAGAATCACAAAAAAGAGGAGGGGAGGGGTTTTGGACTCATCCAGAGCTGGGCTCAGATTCAAGCTTGGTTTGAATCTTTCTGACTACAATAATAGGAGTTACCATTTGAATGCCTGTTTTATACCAAATTGAATTAACACTCCTTATTTCATTTAATCCTCCAAATAACTTCTCCTGGGTCTTAAGATGCCTGGCACATAGTAAGGGCTCAATAGATGTGTGTTAAACTATTTAATACTACAGTATGGTCCCAGAGTTTCTGTCCTGGCTCCATGGTTAACAAACCCAACTAGTATCCATGAGGACGTGGGTTCGATCCCTTGCCTCGCTCAGTGGGTTAAGGATCCCATGTTGCCTTGAGCTGTAGTGCAGGTCAGAGATGCAGTTTGGATCCCAAGTTGCTGCGGCTGTGGTGTAGGCCAGCAGCTACAGCTCTGATTAGACCCCTTGCCTGGGAACTTCCATATGCCGCAGGTACGACCCTAAAAAGAAAAAGAAAAAAGAAAGAATATGGTCCTGATTTCATTTAAAAGGAAGCCAAAACTCAAAGTTATATGACTTACACAAGATCACATAGCTGACAAAATTACTTTTCTGGGTTGGTTATGGGTTAAATGAAATACTCTGGCTGCAGGTTTAGCACGATGCCTGGCATGCAAAGAGTGCTTCAAGTAAATATTAGGGCAAAACATCTCACAGAAGTGAACTGATAGAGGATGAGTAAGGACAATAAGGAGAGCAGTAGTACAACTATTTTTGAATTTTCAGCAATTTAAGGCAATGTGCTCAGAGTTGATAGAACTTCAAATGATCCATGTAAAGCAAATATTTGATGAGATGTTTGCTTTCATGCTCAGTCATGGCTACTGTTACCTAGTTTCTTTCCGTCTAATAATTTGAATGCTAAGCATAAAAGAGACAACTAAATGACTTTTCCTGAAATAGCCTCCATTTTCCATATTTAATAGTGGTTTAAGATTCTTTTACATTGGGATATAAAATATAACCTGTCTTGTATAATACCTTAATAATTCTTTGAAGTGTTAAAATCAAACCATAGCGTTGCTGTGGCTCTGGTGTAGGCCGGGGGCTATAGCTCCGATTGGACCCTTGGCCTGGGAACCTCCATATGCTGTGGGTGTGGCCCTGAAAAAAGACAAAAAAACAAAAACAAAAACAAAAACAAAACAAAACAAACAAAAAAACCCATAAGCCTTTTGGAAACAACCTAAATATCCTTTGTTAGTCTGTTCAGATTTCTACAACAAAATACCAGCGCCTGCGTGGCTTATGAACAAGAGAAATTTGTATTCCAAAGTTCTGAGGCTAGTAGACCAAGATCAAGGTGACATCAGGGGTGAGAGCCCACTTCCTCTGTGTAGCAGTTCCCTAGTGATGGTCATCTTCTCAGCAGTGTAACCTCACATGGCAGAAGAGGCAAGCTAGCACTCTGGGATTTGTCAGGGCACTAATCCCATTCAGGAGAGCACCACCCTTTTGCCCTAAGCACCTCCCAAAGATCCCATCTCCAAATGCCATCACATGGGACATTAGGATTTCCACTTATGAATCCGGGTGGGGGAGGGCACAAATATTCAGTCCATGAAATCCCTCAGCTGGAGAACTGGCATAATTAGTTAGAGTATTTCCATCCTAAACATATTATGCAGCCATAAAAGAATGAGATCATTCATGTGTACTGACCTGAGAAGAGGTTTATCATTTATTCTTTTTATTTTTCTTTTTTGCTTTTTTATGTTTTTAGGGTCACACCTGTGGCATATGGAAGTTCCCAGGCTAGTGGTCAAATTGGAGCTTTAGCCGCCAGCCTACACCACAGCCACAGCAATAGCAACACGGAATCCGAACCGCATTTGAGACCTACACCACAGCTCATGGGACCACTGGATCCTTAATCCACTGAACCAGGCCAGGGATTGAACCTACATCCTCATGGATACTAGTCAGGTTCAGTTCCACTGAACCACGATGGGAACTCCCTGTTTATCATTTACTCTTAAGTGAAAAAGCAATTGCAGAAAAGTTGTAATAGTGCAATTTCAGGTTTAGCGAGAAAAACACCTGTGTATCATGTACATACTTGTAAATGCATGGGGAAAAGTTATGGAAAGGTATCTAGTAAACATTTGGGAGAAGTTTGTATCAGAGAAGAAAGTGCGGTTAGCAGGAGAGTGACAGGAAGCTTTTGCCTTTTTACTTTATACACATATGTATTTTATCCCTTTTTTTTCAGCTTTTTAAGATGAGCATGATTACTTTTATTTCTTTCATTTAAAACTCAATAGGGATTACATCAAGATAGTGGCCTAGGAGTTCCTGTCGTGGCGCATCGGAAACAAACCCGACTGGGAACCATGAGGTTTCAGGTTCAATCCCTGGCCTCCCTCAGTGGGTTAAGGATCCAGCGTTGCCATGAGCTGTGGTACAGGTTGCAGACTTGGCTGGGATCCCGCATTGGCAGCTACAGCTCTGATTTGACCCCTAGCCTGGGAACTTTCGTATGCCCCCCCGACACAAAAAGATAATGGCCTAAGCATGCTGTGTATATAACTTCTCTTACAACTTAAACTCTATGAAATAATTGAAAATCACTTTTTAAGAGGGCTGCAAAAGAACATGGGTTACCATGAGAGGACCATGTATTTTGAGAAATTCCTGGAAGATAGAAAACCAGTGAATAGAAGAAAGCTACACCAAAGGTGATCTCAGTAACCCCAACAATGTATAAAGTTCAATAGAGATCTCAGTATAACCCTTGGGGCACCGGAGGAACCACGTTTGAAAAAGCTGTACTGGTAGGGTTCACCTCCTTGCTCCTTTGTCACATCACCTGAACAGCAGGAAACAAAGGTTTTCTACTTTCAGATTATTACCCTAATTGCTTTTGAAGTAAAATAAGAAACTGAAGTGAAGACCTCTAGCAGGTGAGTTCAGGTTGGAGAGGAGCCCTAAGTAACACAACGTCTCCTGAGCAGGGGAACTGTCTGCTGGATTCAACAGCTGTCCCTTCCCTCTATGTAGTGTTGGCTACCAGAATAAAAGCATTTTGAATGAGGACCTCCGAAGTGGGAGTTCCTACAGGTGCGCCCTGGAGGCAGTACGGCAGGGAGCCCACAAAGGCTAAGAGGAGCGCCCCACCCAGAAGAGAGGCCAGGAGATACTTTTCCTTCCCATGTGGTGGGAGATAGCACCGAATATCTGAAGGAAAAACATTTGAAAAAGAGGCTCAAAATGCAGAAAGCAGAAGAAGTTAAGTCCTGAGGGAAAAGTCCCAGATAATAGAATCATGCATGTAAACTAGGAAAAAAAAAAAAAATCATTCATGCAAAAGATTTAGGAGAACATTCATAGAATAGGCTGATGTGAATTAGAAGCATTAAAAATTGCAAAAATAAAAATTATGATTATTGAAAAGGAGAGGGACATATTAGGGGTATAGGATTAACAGATACAAACTATTATATATAAAATAGATAAGCAACAAAGATATACTGTAGAGCATAGAGAATTATACCCTTTATTTTTGTCTTTTTCTTTCTTTAGGGCTGCATGTGCGGCGTATGGAAGTTCCCAGGCTAGGAGTCTAATTGGAGCTGCAACTACCAGCCTATGCCACAGCCAAAGCAACACATGATTCAAGCCACATCTACAACCTATACCACAGCTCACAGCAATCCCGGATAATTAATCCACTGAATGAGGCCAGGAATCAAAACCCTCATCCTCATGGATACTAGTCAGTTTTGTTACCTCTGAGCCACAATGGGAACTCCAATACCCTTTATCTTAAATAAACTATAATGGAGTGTAATCTGCAAAAATATTGAATCACTATGCTGAATACCTGAAACTAATATAATTCTATAAATCAAATATACTTCAATAAAATAGTGTCATTATTGAAATAAAAATCCTTGATAGGAGTTCCTGTTGTGGCTCAGTGGTAACGAACCTGACCAGTATCCATGAGGACGTGAGTTCTATCCCTGGTCTTGGCTCAGTGGGTTAAGGATCTGGTGTTGCTGTGAGCTGTGGTACAGGTCGCAGATGAGGCTTAGATTCTGTGTTGCTGTGGCTGTGATGTAGGCCAGCAGCTGCAGCTCCGATTCAACTGACCCCTAGCCCGGGAACTTCCATATGCCACAGGTGCCCTAATAAAAGCAAAAAAAAAAATTAGAAAAAATTCTCCATCTCGGTAGAAGTAGCAGAATGGATGTACTATGGTCCAGACAATGAGCAGGGAAATCAAGCCCACAGTCTTTACCAGAATGCAGTGCAAAAGTACAGTGTGATGGGCTGAATTGTGTTCCTCCCAAATTCATATAGTGAAGTGCTAACCTGTGGTATTTCACGATGTGACTGTGCTTTGAGATAGGGCCTGTAAAGAGGTAGCTATGGTTGTATTAGGTCTTAAGGGTGGAACATGACATCTGACTGGTGTCCTTATAACAAGAGGGAATTTGGACACAAAAAATGCATACCGAGGTGTTCCCGACGTGGCTCAGTGGTTAACGAATCCGACTATGAACCATGGGGTTGCAGGTTCAATCCCTGGCCTCACTCAGTGGGTTAAGGATCCGGTGTGGCCATGAGCTGTGGTGCAGGTCGCAGACACAGCTCAGATCCTGTGTTGCTGTGGCTGTGGTGTAGGCTGGCGGCTACAGCTCTGATTAGACCCCTAGCCTGGGAACCTCCATATGCCGCGGGTGTTTCCCTAGAAAAGACAAAAAAAAAAAAATACATACCAGGGATAAATGGCAACAGAGGAGAGGCCATGTGAGGGCACAGAGAGAAGGCCACCATCTGCAAGCCAAGAAAGAGGCCTTGATCACTCCAGTATAGTGAGAAAAGAAATTTCTGTAGTTTAAGTCATCCTGTATAGGATATTTTACTACAGCAGTCCTAGCAAACTAATACAGACAAACATGGAAATCATGAGAAAATAGTTAAGAAACCCAGACGATATACCCAGAAGTGTAACAGGTATTTGCTAAGAGTTCCAGATAGGTAGAAGGGAGATAAAGAAAGAAAGAATGCAATCAAGAAAAAGTCTCACAACTAAAGTCAAATAAGAGTCTGCTAATTAAAACAGTTTCGGGTTTGCTGAACAAGATTCATGCTTAAGAGACCCACAACTACACACGTTGTAAAATTTAATAAATAAATCAGAAAAAAAAAAGTGATGTGAGGGGAATTTCCTGGGGGGTCTAGCAGTTAAGGATCTGGCATTGTCACTGCTATGGATTGGGTTCAGTCCCTGGCCTGGGAACTTCTGCATGCCTTGGGCCCAGCCAAATAAAATAAATAAATAAATAAATAAATAAATAAAAGAAATAAGAGATCTGTAGAAAGCAGCTTCTAAACCTTGATCCAACTCTAAACTTTGATGCTATCAACAAGAGACAGAAAAGACGTAAAGGACCATAGTTTGGTTATAACAAACTCACTGTCTGTGCGAATAGATTATTTTATTCAAAGAGAGCTTCATATCACTTTTTTTTTTTTTTGGTCTTTTGTCTTTTTAGGGCCGCATCGCAGCATATGGCATATGGGTTTCCAGGCTAGGGGTCTAATGGGAGCTGTTGCTGCCGGCCTATGCCAGGGCTACAGCAACACCAGATCCGAGACACATCTGCGACCTTACGCCACAGCTCACGGCAATGCTGGATCCTTAACCCACTGAGCGAGGCCAGGGATCGAACCCACAACCTCATGGTTCCTAGCTGGATTCATTTCTGCTGTGCCATGATGGGAACTCCAGATCTCTTATTTCTTTTAAAGAAGGAAATTGAGTCTCGGAGAGATGAATGGGCTAGGTGTTTAAAAACATAGTCTCAAATTCTTTGGCACTCTTTCATAGACCTTCAGAGAGGTGGAATCTGTTTCTTCTCCTTGAATCTGGGTAGGCCTGTGACCACGGGGACTGACACAGTTTGGTAGTAGGGTGACCAACTGTTCTAGGTTTCCCAGGACTGTCCTGGGTCCCCAGGAAACTCCTCAGAACCATACAAACCAGATAGGTTAGTGAGTGACTAGAGACGTGATCTAGGTGCCTTCTAAGGTTGGATCACAAAAGGCCAGGTAGCTGTCACCTCATTCACTAGAACATTCATTCTTGGAGCCCTGTGGAGCCATGTAGGGAGTATGTCTATCCTGAGGCTACCAGGTCGGAATGGCCATGTGTTAGTATTTTGAGTGACAGTTCCAGCTGAGCTCAGTCCTTCAGGCACCACACCAAGGTGCCAGGAACGTGAGCAAAGCTGTCTTGGACTCTCGAAACTCGCCCACATTCAGGCGAAGTACCACCAAGTAGTTTCTGTTGACACCACACAGAACAGAAAAAATCATCAGCAAGGCCTGCCCTTATTAGTGACTCTCAGAATCATGAAATATATAAAATTAGTTATTTTAAGCCAAGAAGTTTTGGGGGTTGCTTGCTACATAGATATAGATAATGACGACAGTGGCTAAAGGTAGCTTCTCAGGTCACTTTTGTTTGGGTCCAGTGTTTGGTTGACCACAACTCAGCATTGCAATTTTTTCCCTTTCAAAATGAGTAGAGTTCCCACCGTGGCACAGTGGAAACGAATCCGAATAATAATATCCATGAGGATGTGTGTTCGATCCCTGGCCTCGCTCAGTAGATTTGGGATCTGGCGTTGCCGTGAGCTGTGATGCAGGTCGCAGACAGCTTGGATCCCATGTTGCTGTGGCCGTGGTGTAGGCCAGAAGCTGTAGATCTAATTCAGCTCCTACCCTGGGAACTTCCATATGTCTCAAGTGCAGCCTTAAAAGGAAAAAACAAACAAAACCAAATTAGTGCAGCTTCGCTTCCTAGATTGAGCCATAATTTTCTAGATATTAAATACAATTGACAAAACAGTGTAAACCAGCTGTAATGGAAAAAATAAAAATCATTTTAAAAAAGTGACTGTTACAGTAAACTGTCTTTTGACCAAGAAATGGTTATAAAGGTTTTTTTTTTTTTTAAGATATTTCTGGCTCATAGTTTATTTTTCTATCAGTCCACATCTAATCAGGGAAAGAAACCAAATGGTAATTTGAGCAGGGAAAGTTTAATATGAATAATTATTAAGTATAACAACGGATTGTAGCAATGACAGAGTGACTAGTAAGAAGTTAGGAGAACTTTAGGAGTTCCCTTTGTGGCTCAGCGTTTAACTACAACCCAACTAGGATCCATGAGGATGCACATTCATCCCTGGCCTCACTCAGTGGGTTAAGGATCCCGTGTTGCCCTGAGCTGTGGTGCAGGTCACAGAAGCAGCTCGGATCCTGAGTTGCTGTGGCTGTGGCCTAGGCCAGCAGCTACTGCTCCGATTGACCCCTAGCCTGGGAACCTTCATATGCCTCAGGTGTGGCCCTAAAATAGAAAAAAAAAAAAAAAAAGAAGAAGAAGAAGAAGAAGAAGTTAGGAGAACTTTAAAGAATATGAGAAGAAAAGATATGACATATAACATAATATCAGAAATAATACGGTACAGTATAGGCACTATCCCTAGTGCTGAAATAAAGCACCCAAGGAAGTGTTTTCTGCTCCCTTACACCCAGAGCTGAGATCCAAACCTTTTGAAGACAACAACGGCCTTGGCTCCCTGGAGGGCAAAGAGGCTTTGTGGGGCCCTGCCAGCAGAACTTGCAGAAAATCTGCTCCCTAGAGTGTTGGAGAAAGCTGGACCCAGGGAAGTATCTCACAAGAGGCAGTTAGCAATGATACTGGCCATGGAGGTGCCTATGGAAGTTGCTGGACACCATACACTGCAGGAGCTTGGTGCTGCAGGAATCAGCCAAGTGAATATGCTAAAGCCAGGCTGCAAAACTCTTCCCTTCTTTCCTCTTAACACATCAGCTTCCCAGAAAGTTACTTGATATACTGAATTATTTAGGGCTCTAGGTGTCTGAATAACAAATTCTAATTATCTCAGTTTCTATTCATCTTAGCTATTTCGCTTCTGTTGCCTTCCAAGCCTAATCTGGGTTCCACCAAGGTTCTTATGCTCCTGCTGCATGAGGGGCAGTCACCTCCCTCTGCTAGAAATACTTGTTCATGATGGAATGGGCTTGCTGCAGACACACCTGAGTGGTCTCCTTTCCTGTCGTCCTTTCTCAGCTAGGATCTGTGTTCATCGATGAATCTCGAAAACTCAACTCCTCTTTCTCCCGACTCCTTTTGCTTGAAATGGATGCTTCGTATTAACAATAAAAAGTCTCCTCCCAGACTCTATTCAAACTGTGCTTCTCTATTCCCTTTCAACAGCATGCTTCTAAAGAGTAGGCTTCGTTTGATCTCTTGATTTGCATCCCTTTGTCTGTCCTGAACCTGTTGGGTTTATGCTGTCATTTTGCTTATGTTACCCTTTCTATGATTGCTAAGTCTTTCCCCAAAATAAAAACCAATAGAGGCTTTTCAGTCTTAAACTTCCTGAATTGCCCTGATGCATTTGGAATTATTGATCACTGTTTCCTTCTTAGAGGTATCTCTAACCTGTTGGCTTTTTGCCTTTTCTTCTCTTTTTCCACCTGCGGCATGCAGAAGTTCCTGGGCCACTGTTGAACCTGCACCACAGTAATGTCCCAAGCCACAGCAGTGACAATGCCAGATCCTTAACCCACTGAGCCACCAGGGAACTCCTATTTTTCTTTTTAATCTCTCTGCTCACTTATTCGTTATTCAAGCAGTTATATTTTCTGCTCCCAATTTAGATGTTGGTATTCCCTAAGGAGACCAGTTTTGACCCTGTGTTCTGTTCGTTGACATTAACTTTTGCTTCCGTCAACTTGTTTTCATTCATAAAGACCTATCTTTCAATGGGTTTTCATTTTTCAAGACGTCTCCTTGCTCTGGTTAGTTTATTTAATTTGGATGTAGAATATTCTTTTTTTTTTTTTTTTTTTCTTTTTGGGGCTGCACCTGCAGCATATGGAAGTTCCCAGGCTAAGGTTTGGATTGGAGCTGTAAATGCCAGCCTGTGCCACAGCCACAGCAACGCCAAATCTGAGCCATGTCTGTGAACTATACCACAGCCTACAGCAACCCCAGATCCCTGACCTACTAAGCTAGGCCAGGGATCGAACCCACATCCTCATGGATACTAGTTGGATTTACTTCCACTGCGTCACAACAGGAACTCCAGAATATTCTTACAGAAACTGTTATTGCTAAGTTCAGAGTTTCTAAGTTCAACATTGGCTTACTTCATGTTGTTATCATTTGTCCACTGGATATACTTGTTGGCTTGAATATTATCCCAGTACACCTTGAGGGGCTCATTAACTATTATGATCTCCTACCTTTGGGAAGAAATCCTTTCTGCTATACTATTTTCACATATAGAAGTTCAATGAAAGTTCATTAACTTGACTTTTTCTTTTGGCCATGGCATATAGCAGCTTAATGTGGGATCTCAGTTCCAACCAGGGAACTCCCAACAAACATTTTTTTGAGCATTACGATTTCTAAGAACTCTGTGGGGCATCAGGAATGTTATAATTCATTTATTTCCTTCTGGACCTTTTTGCTTAATGTATTTATGACTATAAAGTAAGTTATAAGAAATTCAAAAGTTTTCCATAGGCCTGCTAAAGCGAGGCCATTCTTGCCTTGTGATAAACTCAAACTCCTCTTCACAGTGGGAAAAGGCCATCCTCCAATCCAGTTGGGCTGAGAGTATCTTTTTATACACTATAAAAGGCTGCCCTTTCTTAGGCTGACACAGCACAGAGCCAGGGCTCATAGCCTAGTAAGCAGAGCATGAGCTGGTCAGCTTCCACTGTTCCCTCCCCAAACCGCTGTGTGGGTTCATAATGGCCCTCTCTACAATAAGACTTCAACCAGCAGCCTGACCACTGTCTCTCCCCTTCAGGGTCCCTGTGATCTAGTTAAGCTGAACCACCATTGCAGTTCTCTTCTTTTTTGCCTCTACACCCTGTGTTCATTGTGTTTCTTCTTGGCATGACCTTCCCTCCATCTCCATCCTAATAGGGGACAACAGTTTCCCCTATTTCTTTGGCTAGAGCCTTTACTGATTCCTTAGATCATGTTAGCTCTTCATTGCCAAAGAAATACTTTCATACTTAATTATCATAAATTAAATCCTTTCTGGAGTTTGGCAAGTGTCTTATCTCAGCAATGAAATTTGAAGCATCTCTAGAGCAGAGAAGATGTCTTAACCCCTTTTTGTATCTTCTGTGAACTTATATAAGGTTTATTGAATGAATATCACAAATTCAATCCCAGGAAATAAGTTAATATTTGTAAAACGCTTAGCTCTGTACCTTTCACAGAGTAAGTGCTGTACAGGTATTTGTTAAGTAAAATGAAAGGTTGATAGGATGTGAATTTAGATTTGAGAGGACTATTGTTATTATAATTAATGATAATTGTGTCCATAATTTAGTAATGGACTCAGAGATACTTTCCTCTTTTATCACTAGACTTTTAGTAATGTGGAACCAGTGGATAGAAACATTGCTTTCTTTTTATATTCTATTCCTTTTTCTAATTACATATCATTTCTCTTACAGTCACAGTTAAATCTCATTATATTTAATGATTTATCCATTTTCTGCTATAACAATTTTATCAGTAACTCCTTGTGTTATAATCTCATTATTTCACACAATTATATCCTATTTGTTAAGAATAGTAACTGTTACCATGATTTCATCTTCTTCAATGCTCTTTTTACTCTCAATGTCATAGCCTTCTTTCCTTCTTTGTGCAAAGATTAAACACTTTTCTCTTCATTTAGTGTAATTCTGTTCAGTGCTACTCATATTATATAGTATCTTTTACTCTATGTTACGGCTTTAAAGAATTTAGTTCTGTGTCTGAACTGTTGGTTTCATTTCTACAATTCTGTTTCTTTAAATATGACAGAAAATTGGCCTTGAAGAAATCTGAATTACCAGATAATTTTTTCTTTCTTCCAGTGTGTATATACCTGAAATGAATATTAAATCTTCATTTCTTAATTTCTATTGAGTATATTTCTATGTGGGATTGATTTTTATCCTTCTTGACTGAAATATAATTTATATAGGTTACAGGGGTTCCCTGGCGGCTCAGCAGGTTAGGGACCTGGTATTGTGATTACTGTGGCTTGGCTTGCTCCTGTGGCACAGGTTTAGTCTACGGTTTGGGAACTTCTGCAAGCTGTGGGGATGGCAAAAAAAAGTTACAAAATGTTTGAATAGTGCAAGTTGAAAATATAAACAGAACATACAGACTTTTAGCAAATATGGCCCAGCAAGTGATTTTGACCTAAAATAAACAAATAAACAGAAACCTAAGTAAACAAATGGTGAGAAGCCAGCATAATCTGCCACTGCTTGTTTGTATACATAGAATTGTCATTTGAGACTATTTTACCCTATTGGGTTAATGCCAAAAATGTTCTAAAGCCAAGGAATAAATTGTCTTTCTGAACAGCTCTTCCTTCTCTGAGATCTGGTAGATTTTTTCTTTCCCTTTCAGTATAGAATTTTCCAAATATATATATGCGTGTATTACATAAAGAATAATATGATCCCAAAGAATACATCACCAATCTCAAAAATGATCAAATCTGAAGTCAATTTTAACCTCACTCTGCTACCTATTATGGGATTTTTCTTTTTTTTTTTATGTTTAAAACATTTCAACTAAGTAATAATGAGAAGTTAATTTTTTTTTTTTTTTTTAAATTCTGAGTGTTGGGTGCCATGTCTTTAGCTTGGCATAGTATTGATCTCTGGTGGAAGAATGACAAAATGGCTTTTCTTTGATTGAAATACAGTTAAATTCATTATTCTTTCAGACGCAGATGTTGCCAGTCACCTGCTAATGTCTCTGTGCTCAACACAATGGGTGGAACTCTTGTCTGGAGCCATGTTTTGGTGGCAGTCAATGCAGTGGTTGAGCATCTGGGCTCAGAAGAGCCTTCATACATAATTGAATCTGGGCTCTACCAAGACTTGGCTATAATACTTGAAAAAGCTCCTTCTCTTTTCTCCTTCTCAGTTTCCTTATCCAATGATGCTATCTTATGGGGCCTCTTTGCGACTGAATGAATCAATACACGTGAAGAATTAGGAAGAATTTCTGGAACATGGTAGGTCGCACATATATTTCTCATTATTACTACTATCTTGAATTATAGCCTCTTTTAAGATTGAAAAAGTTGTGCACCCTTAAGACATTTGTGGGTTTGAGGAGATAATGATGTAAAGTTATAAATAATTTAAAAAATTATAGGTAAGATACCTTAATTATGGAGAAAAATACATTGTCTGCTTTGCTCCTAAAATGGCTTGACACAACTACTTTTCAGTATTAAAAGTGTTTTATGTTTTGTCTTTTTAGGGCTACACCCAAGGCATTTCGATGTTTCCAGTCTAGGGGTCTAATCGGAGCCGTAGCCACTGGCCGACGCCACAGCCACAGCAATGCCAAATCTGAGCTGCATCTGTGACCTACACCACATCTTGTGGCAATGCCAGATTCTTAACCCACCGAGCGATGCCAGGGATCAAACCTGTGTCCTATGGATACTAGTCAGATTCGTTTCTACTGAGCCACGATAGGAACTAGCGGTATTAAAAGTGTTTTAGTGTCATGTTTTAAATTTTAAAAATCTCGAAGAAAAAAGTTCTAGTTGGGAGAGTAAGATACAAAAATTAAACCAATTTGTTTTCAAAACAAGCTTTTGAAACAATTTGTTCATTTAACTTTTGTGGGAATTCCTCTAAAATCTAAGGAAACACAGTGAGAATCCAAGTAAACAAAAACATTAAAATATGGTTAAAAGAAATGTCCCCCGACATAAAATTCTATTCTTAGCAGACCCCCCCCCCCAATATGATCATTAAGTTTTAAAGGTGTTTTAGAAAATACAAGGTTCTCCCCTGGAGATTTTAAAATCTTGAAAAAAAGAAGACAGAAGGAAAGAAGAGAGGAAAAAAGGAAGGAAAAGGAAAGGAAAGAAGGGAAAGGGAAAGGAAAGCGGAAACGGTGATTAAAATATTTTTGGAGGAAGAAAGTCCACGGAGCAAGCTGGCATGCACTCTTAAGTCGAGCTGTGGAAACCTTAATACTGGCCCAGGAGTCAGCCAATCAGGAGGCTGAGAACCATATTTCCATAATGATGATTGGCTGGTGGACTGGAGGCTCAGCTGAGCTGAGGATGGGAGGAAAATGCTCTGCTGAGAAAATAGCAAAACAACTTTCTGGCTTTCTGTTGTTTATTGCATATTCTCCAAATGATTGTAGTGATTCATCCTTTAGGAAAGCTTGTTTTGAAAACAAAAGAGGCACAGTTGTTCATAACAAAAGTGATACTCAGCAGCCAAGGAGCTGCGCATAATCATACTCTTTCATTTTTCTTTAAAATAAAACTTAGGTCTCCTGAATTTTTTCTAACCAAGTATGTGAAGACTTCCTAGGAGATGCTCAGAGGTTTGATCTAAATTATAAATTAGACAGGGGTTGTGATTTCTGATAAGCATCATCTTTGCTTTATTAATCTGTCAGCTTTGTGAAATATGCATAAATACAGTGTACTTTGTAAAGTGTGGGAACATCCTTAAATTCTAGCACCAAAAGTATTTGAAATACTCTCACTGTTAAGGGGATTCTACTGCTCTCCAAAAGAGCTGCATTAGGAAATCTCTTTCTTGGAGTCATGTATGTGTGAAAGCGAAATATACATTTATCAGCGTATTTGGTGTTACTCTCACAAAGGTTCACACATACATAACAGTCCACTGTCATTAAGTCAGAGAGATTTTTGAAAACAACCAAAGGAGGAGCAGAAAAAGAGAGATGGACTAGAACACGGCTGTATCCTGCTGCCTTTTGGCCCTCCGCTGCTTGGTGGTTTGTATTTTATTGTAGTTGTTTTAGATTCAAATAGAGCGGTGACAACATTTCACCTCCACAGTTTTAAATTGGGTTTTACAATTATTTTTTTCACAAACCATCTTTCTGGAAGTGAGAATAATTCCATAATGCAGATTAAGCAGAAGTATTTTTCAGTCTCTCCCAGTGACCATTCCTTGGCTGGCTAACAGACCAGCCATTCAGAAGCAATTTTCTTCAGGCTGAAATTATGTGCTGACCGTAGCAGATCACTTTCCATAATAACCCTTCCCCCACCCAACGCTAAATACAATCTGTCTCCTACTCACTGTAATAACGTGCAAATGACTGTAATTTTGCAGACAAGAAACAGCCCAAAGTGAAACGTGTCTAAACAGAGGTCGATTTGAAAAATCAGGGCTATTACCTAAATCTGTAAAATACATATTGTAATAAAACCAGCAACAGCAATCTCCAATAAGTAGTTTTTTAAAAATGTAGCTTGTGTTTTGATCTTCTTTATGCACCCGGTCTACCCTGGCATAAAAGAAAAATCCTTTTCCACAAATGGTTTCATTACATGCGATGTAAATTGCCTTACTTTGCTAACTGATCTGCAGACCCTGCTCGGGCACCCGTTCAGATAGAGTAGCACACACCACATTGTAAGGGCTGGGCCAAGAGGAGGTAAGATTTCAGATACTTAACACTGACCTACATCACGGCTCCCTCAATGTGACTAGTGTACAAATGTTTTCCTTTAGAAGAATGTGCTGCTTTGCAGTATTTGCTGGGTTCCCTGGGACTGTGAGGCATACAAGGGACAAGATCTGGATACTTCTGGATTCTTTTCAAGTTGAGGATTGTGAGAAGGAAGGGGAAAATGCCTCCATATGTAGGGAGAAACTGCCCCTTTAACTTTACATGGCTTCACTATTAAAATTCCTTGTAGTCCTGAATCAGAGCAGGGGAAATTTGTTTTATAGCATTACAATTTGTTTAAACGAAATTGTATTATAAAGATTTTTAAAAATTTTTTATTTCATGGCATATGGAAGTTCCCAGCCCAGGGATTGAATCCCAGCTGCAGTTGCAGCAACTCTGGCTCCTTAACGCACTGAGACGGGCGGGGATGAACCCCATGCCTCCTCTGCAGCCACTGCCATGGGATTCTTAACCCACTGTGCCACAGTGGGAACTCCATGGAGATTTTTGAAGAGAGACATTATTCTCCTTCCCTTGGATGTAGGGTCTCCTTGTTACACCCTAAGGAGTTTAAATTGAAGGTGAACTTAGAGGGCAAAGAAATGACCTGAAACGTTAACACAGCTGTGTTGTGCCGTGTGTATAGATGTCTATATTTACAAAACGTATCTCAGAATGTCTACCAGTCTCTCCTGACCTATCGTCCATGGCAGGGTGAACACCATCTGGGTCTTTCTTCCCTAAACACTCCCCCCATCCCCCATGGGGAAGGACTGGAAATGTTTGTGCTGGGTTCTCTCTCTTCATTAGACATCTGCTTCTTGGCACTTTATTTTGGTCCAGTGGTATTTCAGGATATGGCAAAAACGTCAGATGTTTGACCGAGAAACACTGCTCGTCACTTTTGGAGACAGTTATCTAGAGATAGATATTGTTAAAAATACTCTACAGAAACTTGAATTGGATTTAGTAAGCATGTGTGAAAAGGCAAAGTTTTCTCTAAAAGACCTTTCCTGGGTAGGCAGTTAGGATGTGGCCCCTAGGTAAAGTGAAGAAATGGTTAGTATTTGTACGGATGTCTTAATAAGTCACCAACCCCATGTTCCCTAGAAACCAGGGCAGGTCACCTGCCCACAGCTTTGAGGCAGGTCTGTTCGTGAACAACCCCAGACAGATAAGACTCCAAAATCTTCCTGGGCAGCCAGAAAGCTTCTCATTAGGTCTAAATTAAGTTCTGTTTCTCATAAAATAGGTCCATATCCAGGTAGGGTTTTTTGGTTTTGTTTTTTAGAACTTTGCTTGCCACTTTCCCCCCTTGGTCTTGAGTAACTCTCTCATGTCAAGCTTGGCATAGATTTAGAAAAGCTAGGCCCACGTATAGACTCTCTTCCAAATAAACAAAAATCCAAGAAATTCTTTCTCTTTCTTTTGGCTGCTTCCTGGCATATGGAGTTCCAGAGCCAGGGATCGGATCCAAGCCACAGTTGTAACCTACACCACAGCTGCAACAACGCCTGATCTTTTCACCCACTGTGCCAGGCTGGGGATCACGCTTGCATCCTGGCACTGCAGAGATGCTGCCAATCCCATGGTGCCACAGTGGGAACTCCAACAGCCAAGAAATAATTTCTGATCCTTAATGATATACCACAAATCGGAGAAAATAGGCACCAGAGAAAGACCACCACGTTTTCCTGTGTTACTCCTTGAAGCCCCTGGCCTCCTTGGCATTGAGGTCTCTGCTCTTAAAAAGAAGGAAATGTCTCATGCTAAGACTTGTGGAAGCAGTACTTGCAGGAGAGCCGGTGGTGATGGTTCTTAGAGATGGGGCAGCACTCTTGAACTGCTCCTTTACACTATCTATTTTTCTGCCGCTCCCACCCCGACATTCCCCCTAGACTCCTTTCCAGACAGCTCCAACCCTCCACCACATCTCTGAGGAGACACATACTAAAATGTAAAATTACAAAGTGCACAGGTTATACAATCATGTACTAGTATTATCACTTATATGCATGTGGAAATCAGTACAGAGACTAGTCTGTTCCTGTGGTCTAGATAAGCGATGAAGATAAAATTTCCTTCTCTAAAATGTGGTAGAACTTCCCAATTTTCTGAGGGGAGTAGCTCTGATTTTCTAAGCTGGTAGTTAATTATCTTAATGTCATTCATCAATTAGCTGATAGCCCTCTGGTGTCTCTTGATTGGCCCCTTTGTCAAACAAAACAAAACAAACACACACAAAGCCAGCAGAACAACTCTGGCTGATTCAAGTGTCTTGGCAGAACTTGGAGGGCAGGGGGTGGGGGTGGGTTGTGAATAGGGTGTGGAGATGTTGGAATGGAAGGAAAGTGCTTGAGTTTATCCAGAATGGTTTGGGTTACATATGTGATTGAATTTGGCAGAAGCCTTTATCTTTTACTCACTATGGGGTTTATGAAAAAGGTTTAAGAGTTAAGAGTTAGGTGTGGAAGTTAGAGCAGATTATTTGAGTATTAGGAAGCCTAAACTAGTATTAGTTTTACTAAATCTCTGTTGCAGAACCTGTGATTTGCTTTTACCCAGGGAGTGTGTTGGAGGAATGCTTCTATCCTTTTTGAACTTCATCAGGTCTTATTTTCTATGCCTTTTCAAGTCTAGTGATTTTAAGAGCTAATCATTGATTTTTTTCCAAGCTGATATCACACATGGGATATAGCCATGGTCTTCCAAAGGCTGAAATATAGATAATACTCCAAGGAGACTGGGAGTGCCTGAGTAATCTGGTTCTTTGAGGAACCGTTCTTGTGAAAGAAAGCAGCAAAGTTAAAAATCATTGTGTATGTCCTATGATCAATGGGACACACACAAATTGTAAAATCTGTACATTCAAAGATATAAAACAAACGTCATAGTTAAAATGGAGTATAAGTAGATATCAGATGTCTCATCTGCCCCATTTTATTTGTTAATGTACATCTTTGATTTGAATACAAATCTATTTAAGGAGATCTAAAGACTCATAAATTTCATTCCTCTAGTTTACATACCTCAGCAAAGTATGGAAACTGCTACTTAGTACTATTTGCAGCATCAAATCTAGGTCATCTTGGGTTGTGAAACAACTAATAGGCATTTTAAAAAGTGGAACTAAATATACTAAAAGTCCAAATATGAGTCAACAGCCATAACTTAAAACATGTAACTTAAATATTTTCATTGACCCACAAAATCATCATTGGATATTTATATCATAAGCCATCTTCTGCTAGTTCTAAGTCGCTTTATGTGTCCACTTGACTCAGTTAAGACAAATTGCAGTTGTCATGTGGAAATTACAAACCCAGTAGTGTTGGATCTTTAAAACTTGCTTTTTATTAAATTCAGAGCACCGTTTGATTTTAAAATTTCCATATTACAGCTCTTAATAGTGATGGAAAATAACAATGAAAAATTAAAACCAAAGGGACTTTAAAAGCTTAATATATATAAATACATTAGCCTAAGTATTTTCGCTGTTACAGTACAATGCTGAACTTGTTATTTCACATTAACTTTTCTTGTCCTGTGACCTCAGAGTCCCATTAACTTGGTTGTTGGCATTTGTCCTATAATAAATTCTAAAATATGTTTGTGTTTTTGGTGGACTGCACAGGTGCAGTATTCAGTGGACTCTGACACCCCTCTCTCCCCAAGGTAGGGTTAAAGATTTGGGGGAAGGAGAACTCTGACAATCCTTCCGTTTAAAAATGGTACGGGGACTGTTTAAGGGGTTAATCTTCCTAGTGTATTTATCTCCCACAAATCGATTTTTTAAAAAAAATGAGTCTGACCCGAGGTGTTAATATGGTTGGCTGGGACCTTATTTTATTTTTTATTTTTTTGGAGCGCCTAGGACCAGGTGGAAAGCTTTGTTACTAATTCCAGGGAAGAACCTTTGACGTAGTGGTGGTTAAATGGTTGCCAGTGTTCACACTTCATTGCTTGTGGACCAGAAGACTGGGAACAAAAGGGTTACTTGTTTCCTCGCCGCCGCCTTCACCCCCAGATCGATTTTTCTTATTTAATCAGCGAGTAAAATGAGAGACACAGGGATTAAAAAAAAAAAAAAAAAAAAAAGGAAGAAGGGCAAAGTGGTGGGGAAGGGTTGAAAGCCAGAAGCTTCAATACAGAAAATCAGTCTTGGGAGTTCGCGCTGCCGAGTCCTTGCAACACGGAAGGGAAGCCAGCAAAACGCTCGCAGTTATTTCCACACAGCCAGGCTCCCTTTTCGCTCGCTACGCGCTAGTGGCTCATTTGGCTTCCCTCTGCCACCGAGCGATCACATACATTATTTCCCCCAAGATAACACAATCAAACTTGTATTTACCGACATCCTCTCCTCGCGGCCTGTTTGAGATTTGTTTTAATAAATAAGTATTTTATGTGAATGATGTAGTAATTGAAACAGGCGCACCATTTTTTCCCCCATCTTACTGCAGGAGGTTCCTCAACCCCAATCCGGTTGGAAAATAAAACGCTTTGTCTCCACAACCACCCCCCACCGCACCCCCACCCGCTCTCAGTGTGTGTTTTATACGTGTGTATATCTCAACCCCCTACAGTAGCCAAGAGAAAGCAGCTAGCCAATGAGAGAGCCCAGTTTCATAAAAGCTGCTCTCTGATTGGCCGGATGAGAAAGGGCAATGGGAACAAAGAAAAGTCCCTTTCAGGTATAGAGGCTGAGAGCTCCTTTTGCTCCACTCCCCCTGTGTGTGTGTTGTGTTTCAGTCCTGATTTCAGTGTTGCAGAACAAGCTTGTTGTGTGTGTGCACCAGGGGGATTTTTCTTTTTTTTTTATTTTAATTTTTGCTTTTATAAAAAATACACAGGACGGTCTGTGACATTTGATGGTCCATCTTCTTTAATAATAAATTTGTTGAAGAGATTATAATTTCCAAAATAAAGCGGCTGCAACTAAACACATTCAATGCAGTTAGAAGGAAAAGGTCAACTCGATCCAATACAGACCGTAAGTACGGTTGCGTGGTGTGTCTCTATATAGCACTTAGCGGGGACTTCATGCAGGGGAATGTGCGAGTTTTATGCATTGAAATGAGGAACTAGTTACAGGGTTTGGCTTTTGCATTGAGAACAACAACCCAAGAAAGGGTGAATTTTTATTCAGTGGAGGGTGAAGCATTTGTAACTTCTTCACACAAATTAAGCTTGACTGGGCACTTGGGGTAACTTAGAGTAAATTACCTTTTGGGCTCTAACCCAAGGAGAATAAAAGTGACACAGTTACAAATCCTGATCTGCAGTGTCCATTCTCTAGCGCACCTCACCCCACCCTCTCCTATCCTAGCTGGGCAGGACCCTCTTCCAAACCGAGCCAGGAAAATGGGGGCAAGGGCAGAGCAAGCCGATTTCTGTCTCTTGTCACATCTAGTGCCCAATAATTTAATATTAAACAAGGGAATAGTCACCCATTACATGTAATGGTTATAATTACCGTTTTCCACCTCCTTAAAAAAGCAAGCAGCAAAAACACCATTAAGGAAAAAAAAAAAAAAAAGCCCCACCCAACCCAAACAAACCCACAAATAGTAACAATGGTGTGTTTATTACAGGACCTGCCTAGGGAGCTAGCAAAATGTTTTTCTTTGTTTAAGACATTGGTGGGGGGGGGGTCCCTAAAATCCAAGTAGCTTGGAAGTGCCCTCCCCGCTCGCCTGGTCGTCCCCATCCCGGCCCCTTGGGAAAGCCGACAAATTGGAGATAAGTTGAGGAAAGGTTTATAAGGTGTTTCTTTAAAACATCTGCTTTGCTCTTGTGCTCATTACATTTCACTCCTTCCGAACTTCCGAGCCTAGATCTGCGAGAAATGTTTCACATTCATAACTTTGTAGCTGCTCCCACTGCAAGGGCGGGGGTGGGGGGAGGCGGCGGTGGGGGAGAGTGTGTGCAGGGGGAGGGGAGAGACCTTCAGCTTTTTTTTTAAAGACCAGATCAGTATTTTCTTGATACGCTTGTCACCATTTTTGTTCTCACGACAACCAATTGAGCCCTTGATCCTCACGTGATGTGAAAGGCTTGCACTGTAACAAAATCGCTTCTTTTAGATGGTTGGTTGTTGCTAACTCGCCCATCCCCCTCTCCCAGCCCCGACATTTCCAGCAAAGCGACTCTCCACTTCCAATCCATCAACAATTCATTACTGCTTTTAGCTTCCAAACGCCAGCTAATTAAAAATACTAAGCCAAGCTCTGGGGCCATCTGACTAAACACAGAAGGGGGTGGGCGAGGGAGGAGGAGGAGAGAAAAATAAATAAAAAGGAGACGCACCGTTTGCTGCGACTATAAATGGGAAAAACTATCCTGAAAAAGGTCGCCTTAAAAAAATCTTTTTTTTTTTCCCCTCTAATTATCGAATTACCACATGACTGATTGACTTGAGCGACAGCAGATTTTTTTTTTTTTCTCCCCCTCAGGGACTTATACTAGGAACTCGGTTCCTTTTTCTTAAAACAACATAAAACAGGAAAACATCACATCCTTTAGGTTTCGAAGACTGAACCAATTTTAAACGCCGTTATTTTCCCCACCCCGCCGACCCCCGCCCCGAGCGAAGGCTGTTAAAACTGGTTTATCAGCTCCCTGAATCCTCTGCTCCCCTCCCCCTCGCACCTTTCTTTTTCTCCTCTTGCCGGGCTTCTCGTCCCCCCCCCCTTTCCTCCTCCCCCCCTCCCCACCCCCCGCGTCCCCCTCCTTTCCTCTTAAGTTAGTTCAAGAAATCAAATCTGTCAGGACGGGCGGAAAAATGCCACTTCCCGACTAACAGGCGGAATCCAGCCCAGATTTTCAGTCCTTTCTTCTTATTCTTTCTTCCCTTTCACTAATTTATCCCGATGTTAGCACATTCTGTCTTGTTACTAGCGGACGCCTGTAGGTTTGCTACATGGGATCATTACTTACTGATCACGGTGACTCTGAAGTCTGGAACTGAAGGCGGAATGAGAAGTTGGGAAAACTTTTTTCTCTAAGCTCGCTCTCTTTTTTAAAAAACTATTATTCTCGATGCTTGTTAAGAGGAAAAAACCCTTTTGGTGCTTCTGTTGTGAATGTGAAACATTATCTTCCAGCTGTACAGTGACACATTTTTTTAAGGAGAAAAGGACTGATTCGTTTGCCAAAAGGGGGATGGGGAGGTGGAATAATGTTATCGAGTGATTATTCTGGCTGAGATGTGTTATTTGGTTCCTTCCTTCTTGATCATTTGGTGTTTAAGTAAAATGAGGCACAGGCTTGTTTGCCGAGTGGAGTGGGAAAGGCATTTTGATTTGCTGGCCTAATTAAAAAATGATAAAGGATTAAAGGTAAGCAATGTCTGTGTGTGTGTGTGTGTGTGTGTATGTATATTTATTTATTTTTTCTTGACAACTGTTAAAAAGGGGCTGATCCCTTTAAAAACCGTTTTAACTGATCTTTGTCAAACACACACTCATTTGCGGTCATTGAGGCCACCTTGGCGCAGATCACTTAAAGTGTATGTCTTAATCAGTTTCCCGTACAGTCAGTAGCACCATATTTAACAGACTGAGCAAGTCTGTGACCTAGGAATACGGTAGAATTGTTGAGATGTAATTTTTTTTCTCTCCAAAGGCAGATATTTAGCCTTTTATTTAACACTGTCTTTTCTTTAATAGAGAAATGCTCTGAAAGACATGTGTGTATATTTCAAGAATAAAATTGTATTAACTGTTGGGAAAGACAGGATAGGAGAGGGGGGTATGGGTATGGGGGGGGCGTATTGGTTGTTTTTTTTTTTTTTTTTTTTCTGTTCCTTACTGGGAACAAAAACAGATTGCCCAGACAATTTGTAAAAAGAAGTAATAAAATTAGAAATGAGGAGAATTTAGTAACATCATTCTGAAACTAGTCTCAGAGAACTTCCAGGGTCTGGTCTTTTAAATTGCAAGATCTAGGACATGTTTAAGGATGTTTAAAGCGTGTTCCTTCCTCTTGTCTGAGTGTTCAGGCTGTGTTTCTGGGGTTGTTATCATGTGTATGTGCCAGAAAGAAAAAATCCTAAACTCTCTCTCTCTTTTTCTTTTTTAAACCTTTCTGGACTTGACTCAGATCCTTAAGATATTTTGATGCCTTTAAAAAAGTGATTATCCTTGTGCTGTTCATAAAGGGTTTTTCTTTTTTAGCTGCTGTGAGATGCTTACTGTCATGGGTATGTTTTTCGGGTTTGGTTATTTTCCTTTAAACCTGATATTGGACTGTGGAGACAATACATGAACCACTTTACTCTCCATCCTTCCCTGTACCCCTTACTGACTCCCCAATATTAATCGTTTTTTATTCTGGTAACACCCAGACAAGAAATATTCGACTTTTCCCCCCTTCACAGGAAAAGGTGGACCTGGACTGAAGGGTGTAAAAATCCCTGGACACATTCCTGGGGCAGGAAAAAGAAGAGGAAGATTAGAAGATTTTTTTTTTTTTTTTTAAGAGAAAGCCCAGCGGAGCTAAACGAATGTCCCCTCATCTCCAAAGGAAAGTTCATCGGATTTTTATTCTAGAGAGCTCATCTTCAGGATGTCAGTGAACATTTCTACGGCAGGAAAAGGTGTGGATCCAAATACGGTTGATACTTATGACAGTGGCGATGATTGGGAAATCGGGGTTGGAAATTTAATAATTGATTTGGACGCTGATTTGGAGAAGGACAGACAGAAATTTGAAATGAATAATTCCACCACCACCACTAGCAGCAGCAACTCCAAGGATTGTGGAGGTTTGGCCTCAAGTGGGGCCGGTGCTACCGCAGCCTTAGCTGATGGCCTAAAATTTGCTTCTGTTCAGCCCTCTGCTCCCCAGGGGAATTCACACAAAGAGACCAGCAAATCAAAAGTGAAAAGGAGTAAAACTTCTAAGGATGCTAATAAATCTCTGCCTTCTGCTGCCTTGTATGGGATTCCCGAGATCAGCGGCACTGGCAAGAGGCAGGAAGTCCAAGGGCGCCCTGGAGAGGCAACTGGCATGAATTCAGCGCTGGGTCAAAGTGTGAGCGGCGGCGGCGGCGGCGGCGGCAACCCGAACAGCAATAGTACCAGCACCGGCACCCCCGCTGCCACCGCGGGGGCGGCCTCCTGTGGGAAAAGCAAAGAGGAGAAGCCAGGTAAAAGCCAGAGCAGCCGAGGCGCCAAGCGGGATAAGGATGCGGGGAAATCCAGGAAGGACAAGCACGACCTGCTTCAGGGCCACCAGAATGGCAGTGGCAGCCAGGCCCCCTCCGGGGGGCACCTCTATGGCTTTGGGGCCAAGAGCAATGGAGGTGGCGCGAGCCCCTTCCACTGCGGGGGCACTGGGAGTGGCAGCGTCGCGGCTGCTGGGGAAGTTAGCAAAAGTGCCCCGGATTCAGGGCTCATGGGAAACTCTATGTTGGTAAAGAAGGAAGAGGAGGAGGAGGAGAGCCACAGGCGAATCAAGAAACTGAAAACTGAGAAGGTAGGATAAAGTCGCCTTCCTAGATCTCCTACTTTCCTCTTTGTGTGCATTTGTGTGGGTGTTGGGGGGGGAGTGCCTCTGTGTGCCTCACACCTCTTCGTGCTCTCTGGCTCTTTGTGAGATTTCTGTGCATCCTTTCTACGGACGGTGGGGATGGATGGGGGAGCTTACTTGGTGCAGTGTTTAGCTCTTGCTTCAGCTGCTGCTTGTGCTAGCATTTGGGTCCCCAGGTGGGAGGGCCTGAATGTTCAAAGAACCTTTCCCCCCACAGGAGGGCTCCTGGCCAGTCAGCCAATTGCGGTGTGCTTTTAATAGAAAACCTGCTCCTGTACCCACTTAACTCTTGTCCTTGTTTCTTGTTGAAGGAGAACTGTCTTCTGTTTTCCTTCACATGTCCCAGAATTTCTGGGTACTGTGTCCTTAGGTGCAAGGTTCATGTTCCCTCCTGGGAGAGGTATGTCGAGGATTCCGATTTACACTCCATCTTCAACCCATTTATTTTTTTTCATGATGTTCTCCGAAACGGTTCTATCAAAGGATATCATCCTGTTTTTGGTGCTGAACTAAACCTTGGCATCCCAGGCTCATTGGTTTCCTAACTGTGTAGGAAAGAATGGAATGGTTTTGGTGGCTGCTGGGACTCATTCTTTGCTCCCTTGCCCAGTTCTTAGCTGGAGACTTTATTAAAGAGTGTTACCGCTTGGATTTCTAGTTTGACCTGGGAGCTGAAAGGTTGGTGAGAAAAGTGAAATAGATTTGGTTGATTGGTATTCTGAAATGTGGAAACGTAGCCAAAAGATACTAGAGATCTGTGTTGCATTTAAGCAGTGGGGAGCCTTGACTTAGGCAGTTTGGATCTTTCCTCCCATCTTTGTCATTGTCTTAAAGTCCACGTAGACACACTGCCTTTGAAAAATTGGCCCCAGTGTTGTGCCATTTAGTGCTGGAGGCCTTGGACTTGCTGGTCTGGCAATTATTGTGCATTGAGTTTTGTCCCAGAATTGCAGGCACTCTGTTCATGGAGCAGGTTGGAAGTGAGCTGGTGGAGTGTGTGCTATGTCTATAAAATTAATCTTCAGATTAATTCTAGATTGTGACGTGCAGAAGCAAAATTCATACCATGTGGTTTGTGGCATGGTTGTTTGGATATATGCTTATTAAAGAAGGTGATTCTTGCTGTTTCTAACTTGATCAGAATTGCGAATGCCTTGGGGTGAATGTTTCTGTGCACAATTACTCCCTGTTGTCTGTTTACATCTTTTTATTTGTTTTCATGGGTTTCAGATTTAAATGGGCGTATGGGGATGAAGTTTTGGTTTTATGATCTTTGAAGTTGACGAAAGGTACCCGAAGATGTAGATAATGCCGACATTGCAAAAAGCCTCTGAACGTCTGGTTCTTTTATTCATATCCCCATGGTCAGACAGCGTTTTACATGGATGAACTGAAATAATCCAGGTTTCGATTCGTATGCTTCAATGTGTAGTTTCACATAATTTCTTCTAAAAGGCATTGTGAAATCTTATTCGTACAGTAGGGCATTTACTTTTGTTGCCAATAGTCTTCAAATTGCAGTTCTAATCTGCTCTAACTATCTAGATGAATTGCCCTAATCCAGTGCTCACAATGGCTGTGGTTAAGGAGTCAGAGCCATTTGATTGGATTCACTGCTGCCTGGAATGTGGGAGGTACTGCCCTTTTGCATTCCCCTTAGCCTTTTAATCTTCCAGCCAAATGTTCACATTCAACAATTTTGTTTAGCTGGCAATCGGAACATTTCAGTATCTCAAAGGCTGCTGTCATGGCAACTGAGATTAGAGCGTGGTGTCGGTTCTCCAGTTTTTGTGTTCTTTTCACTTTCCAGTCGCAGAGGAAACTGGATGAAAAATGGAAGAATTAAATTATTCATGTACTTGCAACTCGTCTTCAGTCAGAGCAGTATAAATGTGATAATGTGAGTTACCTAATGAAGAGCAAACAAGTCTGGATGGGCCTGGAGTGGAGGAGGGGAGCAAGCATAGTGCATTTAGATTCACGCCACTGCCAACCATGGCTACTGGTTGTGGGCACAGAGATCCTTCAGGGCTGGCTCTGAGGGCCTTCAATCCTGCAGTGTTGGCCATTCTCTGTCAAGCTGGGGTGTTGGCTCAGGATCTGGAGCACTGTTCCTTCAGGCTTTCCACCCCACCCCTACCCCACCCCAGAAGAACTTCTCTTCAGACGGCTTTCCTCCTTGGCACACAGAGATGGCACTCCCTTATACAAATGCCACCCAGGGAAGTGACTCTAACTCCACAAACGCTTGGTTGTATAAAAATCGCCTTCAATTTAGAAAATACGTCCTGATGATGGGAGGGTACCTATTTAGGAGGGAAAGATTTGGTAGGATAAAGTTTACCTGACAGAATCGTTCACTGAGGCATCCTTTGAGAAAGGTTTTTTTTTTTTTTTTTGCCGTTTTGTACAATATTGTAATTTCAGCCTTGCCTGATTATTTGGGCTTGTGAAGAGTAAGTGTTTCAAAAATGAAGATGATTAATTTTCAGCCATCCCATGTGGCTCATGAGGGGCCCAACATGAAAACCAAAGGCCAGGGGACTAGTGTGTAATGTGGTATGCATGTGCTTTTTTTTTTTTTTTTTCCCTTCTGGTTGGATGGTTCACAGGAGATTCATAAGACTTGCTGTCACCAGTTAATTTTCACAGCATGCTTAAATGTCTATTTTTGGTCTGTTTATTCTGTTTCTTCACTACACAAAGTCGTGTAAAACATGATAAATTGGACCTTATGAAACCTAATTAAATCAATGAGTGTTCTACTCCTTTATGTGGAAACCGCAAGTATGTTGTAAAAGTCGCCACTCCCTTAATACGTGAACAAAATCAAAACATGCCATAATTCTAAGATGTTTGAGCTATATTTCTATAGCCATTTTGTGGTTAAGCCACCAGTGACATGTCTGAATAAGTAGATTTGACGGGTTGGCTTTTGGTTGTTAAAACCTGCTTCTCCACCTGCCTACCCCCGCCTTTCTTTTGAAGCATAATAGCCTGTTTTGAGGCTCTTCTGCATGTATCCTCTTTAGCCTCAGTCTTACAGTTTTGAGGTTATCAGTTGCAGGCATTCAGCTGGGCTAAATAGGTAAATACAGTGTACGGGTTTTTTGGATGGCTGTGGATTTGAAAAATGCATGGCAGAAATCTTAAAAATAGCTGAGACTTCAAATACACACGAAAGGCCCAGGAGATCTTAAGAGTTGGGTCTTAGGGTTCTGACTTTTCAGTACACTTTCAGAAAAGAGAATGATTTCTCTAATATCATGCTGCTTTCATTAAGCTGGTCCTTAGCAGTCTAAATGTGGTGTCTACAAATGGACCTGTCCATGAAGGATATCATTCATTTTATTTTATTCTCCTGTAGAAGCCTTTTTACACTTCCCTAGGGAATGCTGGCACATTTTCTAAGTGAGTGTGAGCAGCTGAAGAACATATTTTGATTAATGAGTTTTGTGGATGATATGCTCTCCCCCGTCCTCCAAATACAGTGCCCCTGACAAATTCTGCTTAGAGAGTGCAGTTTATCTACTGTGAAATAAAAGGGCAGAAAGGTCACTTGCTATAATTAAAAAACAAAGTCCATTGTTGTTGGACAGCAAACTGTTTTGAAAGCTACATAAGGGATTTAGCTGTTAAAAATGTTGGTAACTAAGGGTGGCTCTCAGTCAGCATTGATGCAGCTGCTTTCTTTTCTGTAGGCTTCCTTGGAGGGGGACAGGGCTTTTCAGATGGGTACCCAGGGGGCTGCCCGTTCCCCAAGGAAGTTTTCTGTGAGAACCCGCGGAGGCTTGGCTATTGGGTGACCAGGCACATCGCTGGGTTCTGAGCAGAGTATTTGAGATCTGCTGTGTTTCTTTTTTCGTTTTTTTTAAAAATGCAACTGATCAAGATTGTGCTGAGATAAAAATAATGTTTAGCAACTTTTAATAACTTTGCAGATAGTCTGTTAAAAAAAGAGGCGGGGGGCAGGGATTGACCGTCCAAATGTCAATGAGGTTAAGAATGCTCTTCCAGTGAAATTGCTTGGCCGCAAGATGGTTTTAATTAGAGTGTTATAAAGACTTATTTTTCCTAAGCAGCATTTTATAGTTAGTAAATGAAATGTATGCCGAAAGTGCTAAGCAGAAATCTCCCTAACCACAGAGGTGTTCAATAACCAGGTTCAAACTACATGGAAAGAACCATCTGTTCTTCGTTTTCAGCATGAAAAACACGGATTGAATGGCTGAGATTTGCTCCAATTTTGACTGTGTGTGCGTGTTTTTTTTTTTTTTTTAATTTAAAAAAGTTCACCTGGTACTTCACAGGAACTCGAAATTGCAGTAATATGAGCAACACTGTGAAAACACATGTTCCGACATTTATTTTAACCAGTTCCACTTTTATTTAAAAGATTTCCAGAAGCCCAGCCATTGAACACTTTATAATGGTTATTCGGTTCCTGCAGGCAATCCCAATGAGGGGTCAGTTCTTCAAAGATCTGACTGTTTAGTCCGCACCTGAATTATTCTGTCAATTTTCCCCCTGGAGGCAAGGGAGGGGGGAGGCAGAGGCTCTCCCAGGCTAACTCTGGTCAGCCTTTATTGGTTAATCTAATTGTAGGTGGTAGCATCCTGGGCTGATGTTGGCTCTACACAGACGTGCTCTGGTTCAGAGCTGTGAGTCTCAGATTGTTGATAATGAGGGAAATATTCTTTGAAGGATGATAACTTTGGAGCCCTTGACTTTTAGATGCTAAGCTTCTGGGTTCTGGTTTTAGTAAGAGCCCAGGGTAAAACATTATCCCCGGCCTTTGTTTGAGGTCTTTTATAGAAGCTAATGACTGGGCTTGTGCCTCTCGGAGATAAATGACATTATCTCTGAGTGGGCTGACAGGAAACAGACATGTTAATGGTGAAGCTGCGGGGAGGATCTGCCCCGGTTCTGACAAAAGAGTGGAGAAGGGACCCCTGGTTGTGGTCATTAACACATAATGCATTCTTGCTCTTCCTAAGAGGCCCTTGATAATTGGAAAGCTATTTTAGCCACAAGCACTTAAATCATAAATCTACTCCTCCTAGTTCCTTTGCATTCTTAAAAGTAGCCAAGTCATGTGTTTTTTGTTAACAAGTGTGTGATCTGGCTTTTTTAAAAGGGTGGCAGTGCCAGGCGGTGTGGCAGTGACGTTTGGGAGGGCTACACATCCCACTGTTCCTTTATCAGATGGGATCTCTCTTTTGTCTTTCGCCCCCAGCTCAGTCGTCCCTCTACTTTAATACACAAAGAAGGGGGTCCAACAACTAAAGAGAAATCACTTTTATGCTGGAAGAGGTCTCGCGGGAGAGGGATAAAAATCTATATTTTATAAGTTGGGGAAAAGATTTCGTGCAGCGATTTGAATGTGATGAAACCTGCCTTTTGAAGTGTATGTTTAAAAAGTCATGGGTATAATTGAGTTTCAATGCAGTTTAAACTCTCTGCTTCTTGAACGGAGATAATTGCCATGTTGAACACACTCTAGAGGTGTAGAAGAGGTGGAAGGATCATGTTATTCTATTCTTTAATATTAAGCACTGGAAGTTTTTCATAGTAATTACTGTAGCACAACATAGTTTTGATTGCCAGCGCTCTGAACTTGCCAGTGATCTGAACATCAAGGGTTTTGCTTGAATACTAAACAGTTTATTCCTAAGTTACTTGGGTAGTATTCTTGTAGAACATGAAAGCTAAGGGAATTCTGGGCTATCCTTAGCAACATCAGAGTGGAAATAATGCTTCTCCACTGGGACTATTGTCATATAATAATAATACCCTCTTCATCTGTACATTTAAGGTTACAGGGAAAGTGAACAAGTGAAATTCTGTCCCAAGAATGACTTAAGTCATCCTTACAGGCTCATGCAGGGATCTTACTGGTATTTGGTGCCTGTTATTTATTTCATAGGTGTGAGTATATACATGTTATAATTGCATGTGTGGATGTTGGGTTGGGAGTGGATTGGGAGCATTTAGTTAGCATGGGCTTTGTTCTTTTAAAAAAGTCACAGTTGATTTTCTGTTCCACTCTGCTGCAAGGTAATTAGCCCCTCTTTGTCTGTGCAGTGCTCTCTCCTGGCTGAAGTTTCTTTAGTGACTTCTTGCTCTTGGCTGTACTTTCTTTTTAATTTAAGCGAAAGGTTTTGGCAGTTGGAACAAAGCCCTTGCAACTGAATGAAAGGCTGTTAAACAATTCGTAGTGGATTGATCATCAGGCTGTTTGTAATGTTATTTTGAGTGCTCTAAGGGCATCCAGAAGGGGAGATTGGTACTTTGCTCCTAAAGCTAAGTTTTGCATATCTGCTTAATTTTGGTTAGAAATACCTTTGGGAATGTATTAAAATAGATGACGAGGTTTTGCCTGAAGAATTAAAGAGATTACCAAGCAGATATTATATTTTGATAAGTCAGTGGCTCTTGAACTGCGTGGATCTCCTCTAGCACCCAGAAGTACAGCCCTATGAAGCTAAATGAGAATTTTAAAAATATGTATTTTGGTTGTAATAGAGAACTCAAAGGGGGAAGGGTGTTTCTGTTAAAACAAATGGGTTTGAAGTAATGAATAAATACGACTGCTGGTTTTTCAAAGCTACTCTTTCTTCTTTCTCATCCCCACCTCCCAGCGCAGTTTATTATTCATTGTGACTCTTCTAGCACAACTACTGAGCTTTTTGCAGCTCCTAAGAATCCTCATTCTCAACTAGCACCTTAGGAGAAATGTGCCCACAGGGACATCTAGGCATATTCCAATCATGCCATGTGAATGAAGTTTTCAGAGTTTAAAAATATATTGATTATATTTCACGTTATCCTTAAAGATTTTAGAAAGCAGATATTTAGGTTGTGGAATTGGCTTATTATGTTAACCACAGAGCAGATGGCATGGAGCCATAGACGTATAATTTTACTTAAAGGGACTTTTAAGGTTTTGATGTGTTTTCTTTTCCTCTTATTTCCCTGATGGCTTCTTTTTATTGAAGGGTAACTTAAGGAGACCTGGTAGCAATTTTACTGCCTTTCCCCTGACAGTTTGAAATAATAGCTCGGTCTTTGGTTGCACTGATCTTCTACTAGTCAACTTGATTCTGGTTTTTGTCATGTGGCAGTGAATTAAAAAAAAAAAAAGTGTTGGTAGTATGTTTTAAGAAATGGACTCTTTTATATGCTTCAATTAGCAACAGACGACAAAGTTCCAATTGGTCACACTTTCATAAACTCCTAGAAGTCCCTGTTCGTCCTTTTGATTAAAGAAAACTCCTGGTTTGGTTTCTCAGGAAAGCACATCTGGTTCCCTGGCAGCTTTAGGTCCTTCTTTTTGTCTTTTCGAATTAGTCACTGAAGGTTCAAAGGTCCTCTCTAAGTTGTTCCTTGTTAGGTTAGCAAGCTTTCCCCATCCTTGAGGGCCGTCCTTTTTTTTTTTTTTTTTTGGTTGCTACACGCACCACATGTTGGAATTTACTTGACATAAAAGTACCATTTGTTTCTGTGCCTGAGTTTTACAGTTTTACCCATTTTTCACATAGAACATCATCAGGATGAGCTGGAAAGCATCTCTTTTAACTTTTTTTTTTTTAACAAAGTGTGCATAGCCAGACCAGATTACTTTTGGATTTCCTGTCACCTCCTTGGCTGATTTATGGATGGCTCATGTTAAAAGCAACAATAATGTTTGAATTGGAAGGGTTGAAGCCTTGGGTTTTCATTCTTCATGGAGAACTGTTTATTTGTGTGTGGTTCACCACAGTACATGGATAATGCTATCAAATCTGTGCTTTATTATAGGCTTATGACTAGCACAGCAGCACTTCAGTTATGTGTTTCTGCCTTTTAGTTCTTTGCCAGCTCTTTTGTGATGGAAATGAAATTAGAACCAAATCTTTGCAGCCAAGGGGAAAATAGGCACAACAAATAGAAATTGTCCCTTGAGCCAGTTCAGAAGTAAGCAGTGGTGATTTAAGAAACATTTTTTTCTCAGAGTAAATGAATTCCATAGGAAAAAAAAAAAAAAAAGGACTCTCGATTTAACTTTTCCACAAAGATCTGTGGAAGATGAGCCGAACACTTGGACAAATGGAGGCTGTTCCAACAACGAGGCTTTCTCCCTTTATATTCTCTCACATCTGAACTGATTGCAAAGCAGTTCACATTCCCAAACCTTTCAACTGCTTTGAAGGTGGAATTTGAGTTCAGTAATATTGTTGGCTTCTGCTCCCCAAAGGGAACAACATGATTTTAGAACAGAGCAATTGAGCCTTTCCGCATCAAACTCCATTTGGCCAATTGTCTCCATTTACATTCCTTGCCCAAATCCTTCACCAGCCTTTCCCATGATGCCGCAGCAGATGCCAGACACTGAAGTAGAAAGCGAGCAGCTGTTTCCATTACTCCATTGCTGCATTATCCTCCGCAATCTGCTTGCCTTTTCGCTCCCCTCCCCCACCTGAAAAAAAAGAAAGAAACCTTCTTTCCCTCTGACGTTTCCCTGCTCGGGGGTTTATCAGCCAGCAGGTTTTCTATCTTATCAGGACCACGGATTTCTTGGGAAGGCCCAGGTTATTGTTTGCGGCGGGGGAGCAGATGGAGGGCCCTGGGCTCCCGGGGGCGTGGCCCGGCGGCGCGCTCCCGATGGTGGGGGCCCGAGGCGGGGGCGCGCGCAGCCGGGGCGCGCCCTCCTTCCCTCCCCGGACCCGTTTATAGCCCTGAGCGCTGTAAATCTGTCAGCTCTTCACAACGCCTTCACCTCTTTCTTCATTTGCTCCGGCTTCTAGTTTGACAACGTTCCCCTGAGGCGGAATTCTAATCTGCTTCCAATTAGTTGCAAAATGTGACTGAAATTTCCACGTTATGACTGCTGTTTTACTTGCACGCACACATCTAGAAACAAATTAATGCTCTTGAATATTTATTTTTTGAGTCTTTGGATTTACTTTAAGAGGAAGAGTTTCCAACTGTTTGGAATGACTTCCAGGATTTGCCTCCCCCTCCCTTATAATACCCTCAGTTTTTTTTTTTTTTTTTAAAGAAAAACACAACTACAGTGTGTCCCCCCCATCTCTTAATAAGTCTTTTCCATCTTTTCAAGATTTCTCCAAATGTATTATGTATGTTTAAGGTATACAAATAAATTTAAGAGTTCCCGTCGTGGTGCAGTGGTTGGCGAATCCGACTAGGAGCCATGAGGTTGCGGGTTCGGTCCCTGCCCTTGCTCAGTGGGTTAAGGATCCGGCGTTGCCCTGAGCTGTGGTGTAGGTTGCAGACGCGGCTCGGATCCCGCGTTGCTGTGGCTCTGGCGTAGGCCGGTGGCTACAGCTCCGATTCGACCCCTAGCCTGGGAACGCGGCCCAAAGAAATAGCAAAAAGACAAACAAAAAAAGCAAATAAATTTCGTAGTATTTCTAAAATAAAACAAGGATGTTTACCCAAGTTTAATGGAGAGGGTCTTCCTGGTGCTGTGTTTTAATGGAACACAAAGAGACTCAAATTCGCTGCCACATACAGCTTAAGTGTATTTGGTCAAAACACAAAGGACTTGGGACGCACTTTTAAATTCTTTCATTTGCTACTCAAAAAATAAATCAGGTCATTAATTGGCTTAACGAATAACAAGGGCAGCGGTAAAGATGTAATTATGGGTACTGTTACCCGACAAGTTTGTGTCTCCATCCTGAGCACACTCTCCTGAGCACACCTTCTGGAAGCTGTTGGAAATTCTGGACTGCAGTAGGTGTAGTCGATGGCTTCCTGTGACTCCAGTACCCCCTTTCCTACATAACCCACTGTTAGGAGAATTCTCTGGACTCTGGGTTTTGGGGGTGGTTCTACTTTGAGGGAACTTTTTTTTTTTTTTTTTAACGGAGTTACTGGTCCATCTCATTATATGTAAATGTTAGAGTTGTTGACGTCTTAGTTGCTGAGCAAGTCAAATTTAGCTTTAAGTTTAAAAAAGTATTTTTTCATGACTGCGAATTTAAGTACGAGGCAGTCTTGGGTGTCGTATTTGCAGAGAGGTGGTACTCTTAGAGAATGTAAACAGCCAAGTTTACTGATGTGTTTTATAGTGGTGTTCAATCCTCAGCATCTTGGCAGATTGATATCAACAGTAGTAATGGCCTTTAAAGAGGTGTGAAGAATTTTATTGATGGTGAAGTGGTTATGTTGATCACATTACTTTGTATTAGTTTTTAAATAACACCTTTACATGTAAATAGATCGATTTTTTTCCTATGGATTTTTTTCCCCCCTATGGCAGGCATCGTGGCAAGCATCATCACGTGTAATCATAAAAGCCCTATATTGATTGATTTATAATGTCCTTTTTTATGTGCTGTTTTCAGTCTCTGTAACTAGGAGGTGGGGCACTTATTTCACTCGATTTAAAGACTTACTTAAAATTATTTATTGCATATAGGATAGAGATGATTTCATTTATTTTCTTTAAAAACTTTTAGCCATGCTGAAATTCTCACCAAAGGAGTAGAAGCGCTCTTTGTATTGTTTGCTTGCTTCTTGGTCTGTGACTGGTAGTAGAAAAAATAGCCAGATTGAAATCCATAAAAATTTAAATGTGGGCCTTTCTAGAGACCTCCTGGGTTAAAAAAAGAGAGAGAGAAAAGAGTGGCCCCATAGTGAACTGCTCACAATGGGCATGATTGTGCTAGCCCCTCAAGTCCTGGGGTTCACTAATTACCCTTTAATGAGGTCGGTCTGCCCCAGCTTTCCCCCTACCTTGGGAGGAAAAGCACGCAAGACAGTTGGAGTTCAAGTGGACCTTGCTGTATTTGCAACTTAGCATAACTCCTTTGAAGGCCCCCAAGGCGCCTAATTGGGGCTGGGCATTTTTGTTTTGGGGGAGACTACACACAGCTCCCCATTGTGTGTATAGAAGCCATCGTGAGTCTTGGAAACATTATGTGCTTTTGTTGATGGTGCATAGTTTTATAAACTCCAAATGAGCTTATTGCCTTTTAACCATTGGGAGCACTAAATAATGGAAGAACCTAGAAGTCTTTGGGTTGGCAGTTTTTTTAAAAAAAGAATGAATGGTTTAATTGTAGAGCCAACCATTTGTTTACAGATTAAGAGTTATTCAGTCACCAAATCCTATGGACCAGGAGGTGGAAGAATGAGTCCGTGAGGTATAGGAATTGAATGCCCCATGTTATGTTTTTGTGACCATGCTTAGCTGCTTTTACCCTTGTTTCTCACAAAAGAAGAAGGAATTGTTGAATGGTGAGAACTGCATGGCTAAGTGTACTTTTTAAGCTGTAAAGAGAGAGGGGGGCAGGGGGAGGGCAGGCAGGTTGTCATTTCTTTGCTGCCTGCTCAGGAAGCTGAAAAAAAGTTCTTCCAACTGAGGAGGGGGACCCAGGCTGTTGCTGAATTTTCTTGTTCAAATGACGTGGACTGGTGATGGTGGTGGAAGAGGTAGGCAGTAAAAAGTGGGACGAAGGGGTGTGGGGTGGTGGTGTGAGAAATGGGGTGGTTGGTGGGGAGCCTTTGTTAGAATGGCCCTAATGCATAATTGAGACCCTCTGCAGAAATTCCCCAGTATTGCATTAGTTAGTGGCCATGGTACTGAATAGAGGGAAACTGCAGCCATGGCAGTGAAGTGGTATAGCAGTTTTGGGAGGGGAAGAGCTGTTGCCTGGCAGCCAGAATTTTAGGTTGTCTTTTCTTAATTCTTTTCTTTTCTCTTCTTTTCCTTTTTTCTCTTCTCTTCCTTTTCTTTCTTTTTTGGCTAGATTCTAACAGTAGAAGACCAGAAAATCATGGCATTTGTTCCCGCTGTGGTTGTGGTTCTTCTCCTCTGTTTATGAACAGTGGGTTTAAGGAGCTCACTAAGTAAAGTGCTGTTTTCTAGAAGTATCATTTTGAACACGCCCCAGTTCCCTGTTTTCTATTTTTACATTAATCTTCTTGGGAGTGTAACCCTTTATCTCACAGTGTTCTTTTGTGTGTAAACTGTCACCCTAAGGGTTACTTACAAGTATTGTTTCTACGTAATGTCTTTGTATGTTGTTTGGCCATGAAAAAGCCCATTCCTTCGGTAACATTAAAATTGCTTGTTACTTGATGCATATTTGATAAATTGAACTTACTGGCTTAACATGATCTTGTTTTGTTTTGCTCCTAAAAGCTCTGGTACCGATATTTTGGTATGATCCTCTTGAAATGGCTTGGTTTTCAGTTTAAATCATGGCTGGTAGCTTCATTTTACACGTCTTTCTTTTGGAGGGTAATGAGCAACAGGAGGATTATAGGCATGAGAGGAGGGAGGGTATGAAGATTAGATCTAAATGGCTTCAGCCTTGTCAGACCAGTGACCTTTTAAAATGTTCCACTGTTCATTCTGGATGCTTTTCTATTAACAGTTGTTATATTAGTGAAGAAAGAGACTGGATTTTACTTCTGTGGACATCCAACATAATTTTAAAACTTCAGGCTTTGAAGTCTCTTAAAATTTAGCCCTGTTGTAGTCACTGAGACTGAATTTAGGTAAATATGTTTTTAAACATTCATGCCCCCCTCCCCAATCAGGTTCTTTCTACCAAAGAGATAAATCCCAGCAAATGCTCACCTAAATTTGATTTCTTTGTGAGTAGTTTGACTGTTAATCTGTGCTCAACCTAGGTTTACTTTGCAAAGTAAAGCAGAAGTGCAAAGATAAGACACACAGCTCCTGCTTTGCAAGATTGAAATCTCTTTGCAGTTCTAATTCCTCTTGGAAGGAAAGCGCCCCCCTCTCTCGCCGGCCCCCTGATCTCCACCCTCTCAAATTGTTAGTGCCTCTGCTGTGTGACTCCTTCTTTAAAAAAGCACTTAAACATAGCATTTCAGTGAGTTTAGTCTTTTCACATGTTCATAGAGAACAGGGAATCTGTGCAGAGCTTCTGCCTTATACACAAGGGTGTCTGGTTCCTCCTAACTTGCTGTGTATACTGTTTTAAGTGGACGCTTTTTGTTGCCTGTGTAAAATGTGAAAGGAAAAAATGTTAACCTTCCTAAGATGCTTTGAAAATGATTTTTCTAAGCCTGCTTACCCCAGATGAGTACGTTCTATTTGAGCTCATATTAAAGGCTTAGTTAAAGTCTCCTTTGAAAGGCTAGCAGAGGCATCTGTAAGCCTGCTGTAAATTCATGTACATTATTTCCTTGTAAAAACCAGTGTTTTCCATTTACCCGCAGTTGGTACAGCTGCAGAGTTACTTCCCGCAGATCCTCCCGTCCAGTCTCAGATTGATGGGAGGTTTGTACCATCTACAGCTCTTTATGGCTCCTGACACGAAATCACTTGCCTTTGTTGAATTTCAGCTGAAAACTTGAACACATTGAATTTTCCCTTTCTGACACTTACAGTGACATCTGAAGAGATTTGTAGACTTTTGTACTGGAAAAAATCTAGAAGATGCCCAGTGTATTCAAATCACATTTTTACGGGTGTTCAACACATAAAGATCTGTTCACGTCTCTAAATTTGGTGGGCAGCTTGTCAGCACACACCAGTAGTAGGAGGAAGTTAAATGGTGGAGGAAAAACAGGTACCGTTTTATCTTTGTGTCTGTAAAAGAAATTCTGCAGGGTTTTGGAAGACGCTCATTCTGCCTCTTTTGTAACTCACCCTGGGCTCTAAAGAGGAATACTCACTGTGCAAATATTCTGTGTGACGAGGTCTAGTCGCCTCCACGTTATTTGAGCCTGGATGTGCGTGCATAATTGGAGAGATTATTGGAGAGAGAGTGTTTTGCTGTGGTGGATGTGGTTTAAATCCTAGCACTGAGCATAGCATTTACTTTCTCAGCTTACCCACAAAATCTGTGACTAATTTAGTGAATGTGAAGATTTTAGTCCAGATGGTTAGGTTTAATTGTAAAAACTGGAACGATTTCAAAGTACCCTTTGGGGAGTGCGGGAAACAACAACTAAACAACAAAAGAGAATGAGAAGTAACTGTAAGTCCCTAAATATAGCATATTTGGAGATTACACATTTATAAACACACACACACTATATGTATATACATACATATATATATATATATATATATATATATGCAGTCTGCATATACATGCATATATATTTCTGCATGCACAGTCAAGGAAAAGCTTGAAGAAGTTATTATACCAGTCAGAACAGCTCCGATCAAGAAGAAAAGTGGGGGAGTTCCCGTCGTGGTGCAGTGGTTAACAAATCCGACTAGGAACCATGAGGTTGCGGGTTCGGTCCCTGCCCTTGCTCAGTGGGTTAAGGATCTGGTGTTGCCGTGAGCTGTGGTGTAGGTTGCAGACGCGGCTCGGATCCTGCGTTGCTGTGGCTCTGGCGTGGGCCAGGGGCTACAGTTCTGATTCGACCTCTAGCCTGGGAATCTCCATATGCCGTGGGAGCGGCCCAAAGAAATAGCAAAAAGACAAAAAAAAAAAAAGAAAAGTGATTTTTAATGTTTTAAGATTTAGTGGGTTCTCTTTAAAGGGTTTCCTACTGTGTATTTGGCCTTTCTGGGCCCAAAATAGGTTTCCCCTCAAGTGTGTTAAGAAGACACCCCCTTCCTGTCACCCTCTATTCTTGGTTGGAGAGCATTGCCCATTACCTCATCAAGTTTTTGGGAAATGCCACTCTTGCCCAGGCCTTGGCAGATGTCCCCTGGCTTTGGTGCTCTCCGAGGCCTGGGCCAGCCGGTTCTTCTGACACAGCAGCTGTGAAGTTCAACAAGGGCGTGAGCTTGCAGAAAGGGGTGGCTAGGTGGTGACTATCGCCGTGGAGGGACCAGCCTCCTTTTCAAAGCATCATTTATTCCAAACAGCTCTTGTCCTAGAATGAGCACAGTCATCCGAGCTGATGCTTTTAAAGCTACTCCAGCTACTACTATTGGCTGCTTCCTATGCAGGTCTTCAAGAGCTTCAAGGATGGAAACTGTGCCCTGCTCTGCTGTAGCTGGGACACCTCTGACTTAAAACCTTGGACGGATAAATTGGCTTTGAAGTTGGTGGGCTAATAGGGCTTTAGAGTGTACTTGGTTTCAAGTACCTGGAATTATAAAGAGTGAGAGGGGGCTGGAGAGAGGGTTAGTCCGTGGGCCTGTTGGTAAGATCTGCTTGGTTCAGGTAGAATGACTTATGGTTCATGTCATAGTGGTCCACAAGGCAAGCCACTAGAAACATGCTCAAATATATATACACATTGTATAATACTCAGAAAACTTACAGAAAATGCGTTAAAATTTTCTTTTTCTTTTTTTTTCTTGGCTCTACCCATGGCATGTGGAAGTTCCCAGACCAGGGATCGATCCCATGCCACAGCAGTGACCTAGGCTGCTGCAGTGACAATGCCAGATCCTTAACCTGCTGTGCCACAAGGCAACTCCAAAATCAGTTAAATTTATATGTGTTACATTTACCCTACATCCGGTGCTTTAACATCTGATTATTAAGCCCTCAGCCTTTTAAAATGTCATGAGGAGGAGTTCCCTTCGTGGCGCAGTAACGAAACCGACTAGGAACCATGAGGTTGTGGGTTTGATCCCTGGCCTTGCTCAGTGGGTTAAGGATCCGGTGTTGCCGTGAGCTGTGGTGTAAGTCACAGACGTGGCTTGGATCCCGAGTTGCTGTGGCTCTGGCGGAGGCCGGTGGCTGCAGCTCCGATTCGACCCCTAGCCTGGGAACCTCCATATGCCGCAGGAATGGCCCTAGAAAAGGCAAAAAAGACAAAAAAAAAAAAGAAAGAAAACGGCATAAGGAACTAAGGAACACAAGCTTGAGTTTGTCTTTCAAGGTAATGAAGAAAAGTAGAAAGCCAGCCCTATGGGGCTGGTGATTTTCAGATTATGGAAAACGTGTAACACCCGCTAAGAGAAGGCACTTCTTGAGGAGAAGTGTAGATTTTGGAGCCTGTTATCATCGGTGACATGGGAGAGCAAGATAATGCAAGGTCAGCCGTGCCAAAGCAGAGCTGGTCTTTGTTTTGATCCCCTTGGCTACCTTCCTTTTAAAAATACCTTTCTTTGGGAGAGTTCCCTTCATGGCCCAGTGGTTAACGAACCTGACTAGGATCCATGAGGGTGCAGGTTCGATCCCAGGCCTCGCTCCGTGGGTTAGGATCTGGCATTGCCGTGAGCTGTGGTCTAGGTCACAGACACAGCTTGGATCCTGCGTTGCTGTGACTGTGGTGTGGGCCAGCAACTGTAGCTTCGGATTCATCCCCTAGTCTGGGAACTTCCATAGGACGAGGGTGTGGCCCTAAAAAAGCAAAAAAAAAAAAAAAAAAGTCTTTCTTTGGCTCTCTGGTGTCTCCCCACCTGCTCAGAGCCTTATTTTTCTTCATTTATCAAGGAGCTTTGCCCTATGAGCAATCCATTGAATAAGTGAATAAGTGGTGATTTTAAGATGGTGCCACTGTCTTACTATGAGTAGACTTTTAAAGGATGGAGTTCACATGTGGGGACTTTCTGGTAGGAGGAGAGGTAGGGAGCTTCCCTGGTGTCCTTATCACCGCTTTGGGGCAGTCATCTTTTCTGCTCCCAAAGCTAATGTTTTGTAAAGCTGATTTTGGAGAGAACCTCTCTATAGATGTCTCTCAGCATTTGAATCTGATATCAAGGTGTAAATAATGAGGTCGAAGCAGAGTCCAACATGGCTTTTTTTTTTTTTTTTTTTCCTTTGTCCTGATCTCATGGTGGATATTGTAAGGGACTTTGATAGCTAATGGAAGGAGTAGGGTTCAAATAGGGACGTGATAGGCAAATGAGACCCTGAGCATTGATACATGGGGTATGTCAGACTTGATAGTATGAATGTCATAATTTTTTCTTTGTCTCTGTCACTAAAATTTTATGTATTTGTACCTTCATGTAAGTTGTGTTTTCTTGGCACATTTCTGCAATACCTGATGTATTTGATTTGAGAAATGAAAATAGTGGAAATAACGTCTATAACTGAACAAGATCTGTGAGGGCAGCTGTCCAGGGTTAAGGCTCCTGGACATCTAAGGACACAGGTCAGGAAGATAATAGATGATAAACTCACCCGTGTACCTGTCACATCACCGCAGACCAGAGATCCCCACAGTTTGTGCAAGCAGTGGTACCTTTAAATTCCTCTGAAACCTTGGTTGCCTATTTTTTTTCTGTTGGAAACCCTGTCACGTCTTAGGACACAGGGGAGAAGAGTTGTTGAAAAAACAGAGTAGAAGTCTTGCCTACTTGTTGGGATCCTCCACTCTTGACTTTTCTTTTAGACCTTTGACATGAGGAGTTATGTGCAAGAGATGAATATGAAGCAGGGGCTGCTGGAGGTGTGGTTTTGAAGCCCAGGTAGAGGGTTGAGAGCTGTGGCAAGCATGAACTTTAGAAGGGAGAGAAAGAATTATGTAGGAGTTCCCGTCATTGTGCAGTGGCTAACGAATCCTACTAGGAGCCATGAGGTTGCAGGTTCGATCCCTGCCCTTGCTCAGTGGGTTAACGATCTGGTGTTGCTATGAGCTGTGGTGTAGGTTGCGGACGCGGCTTGGATCCCACATTGCTGTGGCTCTGGCGTAGGCTGGCAGCTACAGCTCTGTTCGAGCCCTAGCTTGGGAATCTCCATATGCCGAGGGAGCGGCCCCAGAAAAGGCAAAAAGACAAAAAAAAAAAGAATTATGCTGACTTGTGGGGAATCACTGCCTGTCCTCCTAACTGGATATTCGTACTGTCTGGACATACTTCCTAGTCGCTCTCTTGGCCAACCACACACGCTGCTAAATCCACGCAGATGATACACATGGACTGTGTCCTGGGCAGACCATGTCTGTACTGGGTTGGGAGTGAGGTGCAGGTCGGATCCTGGAAGGCCTTGCAGGCCGTGGTAAAGAGGTTAGTTTTTCGTTTGAATACGATGAGAAGCCTTTATGGAATTTTGAGCCAGGAAGTGACAAAATTTGCTTTGTTTTTGAAAACGTGCCCTTGACTGCTGTGTAGAGAAATGACTCCAGAGAGAAATGAGTCAACAAGACTTTTTCACTCATTCTTGCAAGAGAGGATAGACTCCTTCAGTAGTCGTGGAGGTGGTGGGAAGTGCCCACATTGTGCCAGGTAATGAGGAAAGGATTTGGTTGTGGAGTGGTGAGAGGAAGAGAGTTAAGGATTTGGGGGTAGGCGCAGTCAAGAGTTGGGACACACTTTTGCTCTACCCAGTGCGACAGGGAGAGGTTACCTGGAGAGTATAGTTGGAGAAGCCAGGGGCTCGGAGCTGAGCCATGGAGCACGGGGGGAGCCAGCACTGCGTCCATTGAGGAGGAAGAAAACCAAGCCAGTCTGGTGTTTCTGGAAAGCAAGCGAAGAAATTCTAGCAAGAGCAAAATGGAATGTGTCCAGTGATGCCAAGAAGTCAGGTTAAGGTGAGGCTCAGAACTGACTCTTGACTTTGGAAGGCTGTCTGTTATCGGTGATCTTAACACAAATGGTCCTGGAGGGAGGGGGTAAGGGATCGGGGGACTGAACGTCTGAGAGGAGCACTTGGATTTCCCGTGGAAGATGGAGGAGAACAGATCACCGTGAGTTCCCTTTTTATATAAGGGACATGATGAGGTCAAGGAATATGTATATTTGTCCTCTTTTTAAAAGTAGAACACAGTTTGGATATGCTGATGGAAATGATACAGGAGGCAGGGAAAAGCGGATCATTCCTCAGAGGGAATAAGGTACCCTGGAGTAGGCCTGGGGTTGGGGTTGGGGATCTGGGACCGGGGTGCATCTGTGAGCCTCTGGAGCTGGGGTAGCTCCTCCATTGTAATAAGAGCAAAGTCAGAAAATAAGAACAGATCTGTGTGTGTGTGGGTGGGTGGGTCGGGGGAGTTGATAGGTTTTGTGGTGGACAAATTAGCAAATTTTCATTTTGATCGTGTGCAGTATGTTGTTGCTGTGTTAAGGGGTTCTTTTTAATACAGATAGCATAGACGACCATTAAATATGCATATTTTTATTCTCTGCCACCTAGAGTTTAGAAGCTTTGACCTTCTTGTGTTCTGACAGTAGAAATACTGGAAAAGGCGAGGAGTCCATAGGGGTCTCAGTTTCTTCTTTCATTCATTCGCTTATTTGTCCCTTCACTCAGTAAATACTTTTTTTTGTCTTTTTGCCTTTTCTTGGGCCGCTTCCCACGGCATATGGAGGTTCCCAGGCCAGGGGTCGAATCGGAGCTGCAGCCACCGGCCTCCGCCAGAGCCACAGCAACTCGGGATCCAAGCCACGTCTGTGACTTACACCACAGCTCACGGCAACGCCGGATCCTCAACCCATTGAGCAAGGGCAGGGACCGAACCCGCAACCTCATGGTTCCTAGTCGGATTCGTTAACCACTGTGCCACGACGGGAACTCCAGTAAATACTTTTTAAGCACCAGTTATATGCCAAGCACAATCTGGATCCTGGAGATACCGTGGTCAACAAGCAAAGTCTCTGCCTTTGAGTGAGGACATGATAGTCTGTGAGGAAGAGCCGTATGTTTTGCTGGAGCTGAAAGCGGACAAGGGCAAGGAGCTATGAAGTTCAAGAGGGAGTGTGAGGCCAGGCTCCAGGGATCCAGGAAGAACCTAGTACGACTTTGAGCAGTGGCCAGCCAGGCTGTGACTTTGGTTCCAGAAGGATCTCAGTGAGGGGACCTATCTAAGCTGTTCCTCCAGTCTTAACCAATTTCATTCTGGTTTCTCAGTGATTAAGGGAGATGGAGCGGGGCTGTCTTGCATGAATCTTAGGAACTGATGATGTCAGGTACAAGATCGTAAATATTAAGTTGTGTAGTTTTTTTTTTTTTTTTTTTAAGCAGAGAATAGACAAAATGGTACTTTCCTCAGAAGGCATTAAAAAGAGACTTAAGGTTCCCCAGCGTGAATGTTTACTGGATGTACACACACACACACACACACACACACAGTATTAAATAGGCTATCATTGCTAAAATTACTGATAACAGATATTTTAAATGATGATGTCAGAGTATAAATAGAAATGCTACAACAACAACAACAACAACAACAAGAAAGAGACAAGGGGTTCCTGTCATGGCGCAGTGGTTAACGAATCCGACTAGGAACCATGAGGTTGTGGGTTCGGTCCCTGCCCTTGCTCAGTGGGTTGGCGATCCGGCGTTGCCGTGAGCTGTGGTGTAGGTTGCAGACGCGGCTCGGATCCCACGTTGCTGTGGCTCTGGCGTAGGCCGGTGGCTACAGCTCCGATTCGACCCCTAGCCTGGGAACCTCCATATGCCGTGGGAGCGGCCCAAGAAATAGCAACAACAACAACAACAACAACAACAAAAAAGAAATGCTTAATTTTTTTTCCTTGCACTTCCTTGGCGCTCCTGGGGCTTTAACATGCCTTCTGCCTTGGAGACTGATCTAGGGCCCTGAGAAACCAGTTGCATATATTGAATACTTTTTATTTGACTTAAAATTTAAAAAGCAGTATATAACCTGATAAACTCTATGCAAATATTATATAATGGAAAGTAGGTTTTACTTCCCCATAGACATGCTCCCCAGAGTCAACCACTTGGAACAGTTTTGTACGTCTTTGTTGAAATAGTCTCCATATGTTCAAGCATGTATATTTATATATCTTCTCCGTATACAGATCAGAGCATATTAAAGGAACAGATCTGCACCTTGCTCTTTTCACATTACTCTTATGTCTTAGATATCTTATGTTCCTCTTTTTACCTTTGATTCCATAATTTATTTAACGGATCCTCTGCTAATAGCGTTTAGGTGTTTCCTGGTCTTTTTCAGTTAGAAAATGCTCCGGTTATTGTCATTTGGAACACATTTCATAATTGGCCCCTGAGTTGATTCTGTCAGTTACATTCCCATCAACGCTGGAACATGGAATAAATGCCTGTATTCCTTCTTTCTTCCTTCCTCCCTCCCTGTCTCCCTCTTTTCCTTTCCTTTTCTCTTTCTTTCTTCCTTCCTTTTTTCTTTTCTTCTCTTCTCTTTTCTTTCTGCCTCCCCCCTCCCTCCCTCTCTTTCTCTCTTTTTGGTCTTTTTATAGCCGCACTGAGGCGTCTGGAGGCTCCCAGGCTAGGGGTTGAATCGGAGCTGCAGCTGCCCACCTACACCACAGCCACAGCATTGCCAGATCCGAGCTGCATCTTCGACCTACACCAGGGCAACGCCGGATCCTTAACCCCCTGAGCGAGGCTAGGGATGGAGCCTGTGTCCTCGTGGTTGCTAGTCAGATTCATTTCTGCTGAGCCACGATGGGAATTCCAAGTTGCCTGTATTTCTGCAGTGGAATACTGTGAAGTTTAAGTTTTTGGCTTTAGTCTGTGATAATCAGATAGTAATCCATTTTAAAAATTGGCCCTTTTCCTTTTTATAGGCCATTGTATCGCCTATATATGATAGTTTATAACCTCTGACTAATTTTCTAGTGAGTTGTTAGTCATTTCTTAGTGATTTTTAAAGTATTTCAGTGTGTATTGCTTAACTAGTTTTCATGTTTTACAGATTTTCATGTGCTTGCAGTTTTTTCACTCATCTCTTCATTTGTCTTTTGATTCTGTTTATTCTAGTTTTTTTTTTCCCCCTGTATAAATATCTCAAATTGTATAGTGAAGTTTATTATTCCTTTCATGGCTTTTGGGTTTTGAACTAGTGTAGAAAGACGATTCTCCAGGATTCTTTTAAAAATATTTTTTCTTGTACTGTTTTGATGGTAGTTGGCAATCTTTATAGTTTTCAACTCAAAGGTAAACATGATTTTCATCTCACTGACTTTAGAGGTTCAATGACAACATAAATAATATTTGACCTAGTATCCAAATCCTTGAACCCTTGAATTGGAAGCATTGTTTCCTAATCGGAGCTGTACTTCTAAGTCATCTGAAGACTACTTACTTTTTTTTCCTTTCCCCAAATACCCAGTCCCAGCTTTCCTACCCACTTAGGGGGGGCTTCTCTGGGTGATTAAATAAAAGCTTCAGCTAGCTCCTTTAGACATGTCTCCCCCCCCCCCAAAGGAATGGTTATTAGAATTTTTTGTTGTTGCTGTTGTTTTAAGGCCTCTTATAGAAAAATCACCACAGTGTTGCTTTACTTTTTTTTTTTTTATTAAAGTATAATTGACTTACAGTGTTGTGCCAATTTCTGCTGTACAGCAGAGTGACTCAGTCATACGTATATATACATTCTTTTTGAAATATTATTTTCCGTCACGCTCTGTCCCAGGGGATTGGATATAGTTCCCTGTGCTATACAGTAAGACCTTATTGTTTATCCATTTGAAATGTGATAGTTTACACCTACTACCTCCAAACTCCCACCCCTCCTATTTATTGCTCTAAAGAAGGCGTCATCACGTGTCTTAACAGGTGGTTAATTAGTGTACTTGCTCAAATGGGAGGTAGAGCAAGAAGGACTAATGATTTGCAGCTCCAGCCTTAGGACTATTTAGAGCTGGTAAATACCCTCACTAGTGTTTCTTAGACTCCTAGAGCAAAGGCATCCATGTACAATGATGCCTAAGCAGTAAAGTTGGGCCACGGTTTTGCTTGGTTAGCCATTTGCCTTAGCGGTCGCATGTAGTTAATTGCAGCAGCGGAGGCTGGAGGAGACGTTTGGGGAGTGCACAAAGCATGCAGTTTTAGTATTACTGTCGTAGAGCTGATCTGGGGAGGTCATCTCTCCAGGTCCACTGGGCTTCAGGAAATTGCCAGTTTGCTCAAGGGCCCTCTTGATCAGCAGGGCTTAGCCCATGAGCCCTGCTGACTCTGGCCCCCGTGTGGCCTTCATATCGACCGTTGCCTATGTGTGGCAGGCCCTTTCCTCTGGTGCCTGCCTGGGAGGTGATCCAGGGGCCAAGCTCTGAACTGGGGATTGAGAGACTGGGTCCCACTTGATGCTTTGGCTGTGACCTCTTTTGTGACCTTGGGCATGGTTTCTTCTTGGACTCCGAGTGTCCTTTTAGTTCCAAAATGAGGTGTAATTCCGCTCACTTGTAGTTTTTGCCCTGGAGACAAGTGTATTTGACTTGCACCTCTCCTGCTTCTCCTGCCAGCCTGACACCGTGGAGGGCACTGATGCCTTCTTACTTTGCTCCCTTTCAGCACTTAGCACGATGCTGATTCCAGCAGATGCTTGATAACTATTTGCTGAACTGGCTTCGCTCTTAGTATCATTGCAGAGAGAGGACAATCTGGGTATACGTCTTGTATCTTCCTTCCCTGTAGAGATCACAGATGAAAACGTTGCTGGGGATTATCTGGAAGTTGGTATATCTTGCATTTATGTGGCATTTTTAATTCTTTAAAGCACCATCATCTGTTTGTCATCGGTTATATCGCACCTGCTTTGCCTGGATCTGGTAGAGCGTGTCTGTTGAATTTTAAAGAATAAAGATAAAGATGCTTTACCCAGAAGGGTTATGCTGTGTCAGAATAACAGATTGCAGTGGCATCCTGTTTGCTGGCAGATTTTTGTCTGATGATTTCTTTGTCACCCGCAAAACCCTTGGGGCTAAAATGGAAGGCTACTCCTAAAAAAAGAGTCATTATTCAACTGAGAGGGAAGTGTTTATTATAACTTACAGCTTAGGCGTGACCTTGGGAAAATTGTTAAGTGGAGTTAATAATATAATTTGATTGGGGGGGGGGAGGGGAGCCAGTTCAGGAGTTTGGAGTGTAATAAGATCTTAGGAATGAATTTGGCCCCTTTATCTTTGGTGAAATTTGTCTACAAACTTGGAGCACAGCCCATCCTGACAGCTTTGGTGTATAATCGTTGATTATAATCACATGTCATTCATAGTCATAACTGTTGTTAAATAGAACAGTGGTTTGATTTTTTACCTTGAAGTTGCCCATTAAACCCAACATGTTATTAAAATATATTTTTCCAAAAATACACTTGCCAGTAGACATTTAATGAACTGAAACTCTCAGTTTATTGCGAAAGTCTTTTCCTCCTCTCTCAATGTTGGGTGGCCAGGGCATGGCTGTGGTTCTTCTAGAGGCTCTTTTAAGGTGCTATTCTGACGTTAACAAGAGAACTTTTCCGGGAAAAATGATAGAGGAAAGAAATCTCATAATCATGGGGTGGGGGGATGTGCTGGGGTTGTGGGTTGGAAATCCTATAAAACTGGATTGTGATGATCATTGTACAACTAGAAATGTAATAAATTCATTGAGTAATAAAAAAATCTCACAATCAGATGTAAAAACGATACGATGATGATGCACATAAATGAGAATGCTAACATCTTTTGGAGTGAACTTCTAATGTAATATCAGCAAAGCCTGGGAATAGCTTTCTTCTGAGCTCCCTGCACCCCCCCACCCCCCCTCGCTGCCCCCACCATCCATCCCTCCAGTAAGTTTTCCAGTTATTTTGTTTACTCAGAAGGCTAGTTCCTTTCTAATGTCAAAAATGCAGTCGAGGAGTTCCTGCTATGGCTTAGCAGTAATGAACCCGACTAGGATCCAGGAGGATGCAGGGTCGATCCCCGGCCCTCCTCACTGGGTTAAGGATCTGGCTTTGCCTCGAGCTGTGGTGTGGGTCACAGACGTGGCTCAGATCTGGCATTGCGGTGGCTGTGTTGTAAGCCAGTGGCTGCAGCTCGGATTTGACCCCTAGCCAGGGAACTTCCATATATGTCGGTGTGGCTCTGGGGAAAAAAAAAAAAATGCAGCCAGTAATCATTAGTACTTTGTACAGTGCGTAGCATCTAGCTGCTCAAGAAGTGCTTGTTGAATTCATCAACACCTTAAGTTATGTTTACATACTTCTAAAGCCATATCCTGTAGGTTCTTATGACAGCCTTCAAAGATCATCAGAGAAGAGAACATGTTATTGCTCTGGTTTTAAGGATGAAAAAACCGGGGTTCAGAGTGACTACAGTGCCTTTACTTGAGCCAGTGTGTATTAAGGACGCACTGTAATGAAAAAGAAGCATGGCTCTTGCCCTCGACTTTACTAATAGGTAGGCCTGTGCTTCTTAAGTCAACTCTAGTCCACTCTACTCTGTTTTTTTTTTTTTTTATTTTTGGCTGCACCTGCAGCATGTGGAAGTTCCCAGGCCAGGGATTAAATCTAAGCCGAAGCTGAGACCTATGCCATAGCAGTGGCAGTGCCTGACTGGGAATCAAACCCATGCCTGAGCAGCGACCCAAGCCACTGCAGAGACAATGGCAGATCCATAACCCACTGCACCACAGCGGGCACTTTTAGGCCATGTTTTTATTGAGCATCTATGCACTCTCCTAGGGGTGGGGTGGGGGAAGTGCCCCTATGTGCAAACACAAACCTTTTCTTTTGTAATTACAGTGTTTCTCAAATTCCGCAGTCTTGGAACCCCAGGTAAGGAATCTTTTGATGTAACAGTTCCTTGTCAGCAAGCCCTGGAAGTAAGTGACTTAGTTAGGGGCCAAACAGCTTGACTACTGAGAAGCGACAGGACCCCATGCTTCTTCTTTCTCCCCTAATGATTTTTCCCCATGCTGATTTTGAAATGATGAGCAGCGAATGAAATTTTAGGAAAGCGCTCTGTAAATATAGAGTGCTCTTCAAATAAAAATGCAAACAGATCTCCTGGTGGCAGGGGAAACCCAGGCCATGGGTTTTGTAGTGTGGCTTATGTTCGTATATTAGGGAGCCTGCTGGAACCCCACTAGACCCTTTGTTGCCAGCTATTTGGTTTAACCTGATTATTTACAAAAATATAGCAGTCCTTGCTGGTGTGTATATTAAAAACTGATAGAACTGAGATTAATGCTGTGCCTGTGGCTGTGTGTGTGTGTGGGGGGGGGGGGTTATGAGAGCCACCTTAATTCTAACTGCAGAAATATCATTGGGTTTTATACCTGACTTCCTGAGATAGTTGGAAAGAAGGAATTTCAGTACTTAAAATTAGAGACTGCACATTTTTATTTTTTGTTCTGCATTGGAGAGAACCATGTTGATTGGAAGAAGCTTATTCAGGTGCAGGTTAGTACCAGAAGTTTCTCTTAGTTAATTGAATGTTGGTGGCTGGGGGAAGTGGAAGAACAGCGTGAGGTTTTACAAAATTTCTGATTGCAAGGTCGGATACTTCTCTCATGCGTATTAATTCAAAATAATTCACTAATGCAATCATGCCTCCATTTGTTTCATTCCAGCATTTAAAAAAGGGACATGAAGAAGGCTTGCCTGCCTTTCTTCACCAAATAGCAGTTTTGCAGACCCTTGCAAGTTCCCATATGTTAGTGAAAAACATTTCCCAAGAAATTGGCAGCATTGCACTTTGTAGCTGATGTCAGCTTCCTCCTTGGGCCAATTCAACAGAGAGGAGAGTGGGGGGAAAATGCCTTGTTTTAGTGGTGGAATTACTCTGACAAGCTTTCACATCGCCCCTCCTCTTATTAATATTCTTTTTGATGTGAGCTTGTAAAACAGAGGATTGGCTGTTAATCTCCAAGATCTCAAGGGCTCTTGGCAGTGGCCCATAATTGATGTGTTCACATGGCTGTTGTCTGACTACTAATGATTAGACAGCAGTGTTATCTACCAGCTACATCAGTGTTGCTTATAAATCACACTTGATAAACTGCAGTTTCATTTCTTCAAAGAGTCCCTGCGTGTCTCCATACTTTGATAGAACTGCCAGAGGCATCTCATGATTCTATGACAGCTTAGATTAGGTTTATTTTTCATTTCTGTTTGACACAATATTAGACTTTCTAACACATGTGAAAGAGAATTTTGTTGTTGTTGTTGTTCCTCTAACAAGACACTCGGAGGATGATAGGCAGAGAGAAATTACCTGCTCTCGATGCGAGAATGCACAGGTTGGAGTCACAGGTGGTGTTTCTGCCTTTGGTCCTCATGCCTAGGTGAGTGGAGTGGGGCCTTGCTGCTTGGAGCGGTGATACTCTGAAAGAAGGGCAGAAGCTGCCCAGGAGGAAGTTCTCAGAATGTGGGCCTGTGCTCAGATTGTGACATGGCTGGGGTCAGCCACCTAGAACTGTGACATTGCACTCTAACTGTTCAGTCATAGTAGGTGCTGAGCCCACGTGTCATGGTATGACTTTACCTTATAGCAGGGCAAGCCAAAGCAAGACAGTTTTACAAGAGGAAGAGGTAAGGGCCACAGAAATCTTTTCTCTTGTCCTCTTTCACTGCCCATACGGGGACACTTTGCTGGCCACCCCCCCCCCCCCTTCCCCTGCGTCTCTTTTCTGCCCAGAACTCTGGGCTCTGCAGAGATAAAATCAGGTTGCATGTTGCGTACACACAAGGAGCTTAAATTGGGCAGCTCTGCTGAGTCTTGGGCTCTTACTCTGCCATAAACTCCAATGTCCTTGAGCTAACTTTCCTCATGCATAAAATGGGGGGGACAACACACAGACTTATTTCCACTATCGTTTTGCATATCCTTGGGGGCTGTTATTTCAGAGCCTCTCAAAGTTTTTTTTTTTTTTTTGCTATTTCACGTAAATTTTGAGATCATATATTAGATTTCAAAGGAGTACTTATAACTATTTTGTGATTTTAAGAACTGGATTAAAAAAACTGGACTGTTTAAAACTTTTTAAAAACCGCATTACTTTTTAAGACACCTTCTATATTGGTTTCAGGTGTGTCGGAGGTTAACTATTCTATCAAATTGGACGATTTTTATTCAGAATAAAACTTTGCGGCAAACATTGGGAGTAGAGGTTTTGTTGCTAAAAGATTATGGTTTAAAGAATTACCAGAGTTTTAGAATATAAGAATGCAGAATACACAATACCAACGCTACCTGAAACAAATTCCGCCCACCCTATCCCACTAAAACAAACCAAAACCGAAGTCACATAAGATACCAGAGTGCTTCAGAGTTGTTATTAAAGAAATTTAAAATTGTTATTTAGGAGTTCCTGTTGTGGCTCAGTGGTTAACGAATCCGACTAGGAACCATGAGGTTGCGGGTTCGGTCCCTGCCCTTGCTCAGTGGGTTAACGATCCAGCGTTGCCGTGAGCTGTGGTGTAGGTGGCAGACGCAGCTTGGATCCTGTGTTGCTGTGGCTCTGGCGTAGGCCGGCGGCTACAGTTCCAATTGGACCCTTAACCTGGGAAGCTCCATATGCTGCAGGGGTGGCCCTGGAAAAAGACAAAAAATAAATAAATGAAATTGTTGTTTAGAACAACTGCTTGATAGATGTGCTTTTTATATACTTTTTGGTATCTTGCATACATAAAACTTTTCTCTAGTTGTTTTTTAGTTGCGCCCTCACTTTTGATGAGCATGAGCATTGATGAACAAAGGTACTTAACAAGCTGCTTATCTTAAAGTGATTTGTTATGGAAGGAAATGCCCTTTTAAAAAAAATTAAACACAACAATTTAAATGTAAGTTGTCTTGGTTATGGTTATTAGATTTTAATGCACTGTGGGAAAATTTCATGATTAATTTAGAGGAGATAGTCTTTCAGCAATGTGAGTGGATGCTTCATTTAGTTTTGATATGTAAGGGAACTATATTAGGGTTTCTAATGTAGCTGTAAAATATGAAAAACTATTAAGAGGTATTGAGCCTTTGATTATACAAAATATGTGTGTATATATAAGAGCTGGATGGTAATACTAAAAAAAAATTGGTATCTTTTAAAAGGTTTTTTATACCATATTTAAATAATTTTTAAAAAGTATCATATGAATATTATCTATGAGTTTTATGAAGCTTATTGCCATTGTGGCAAAAATAAGTGTGCATTTTTTAATTTTAAAAAGACACCAGTTCTTCTTGACTAATGACTTAAATCATAATTCAAATCAACTAGATTTAAATTTAGCTTAGCCTAATGCTCACTCTCTTTGCAGATGTTTAGCAACTAACTGGAATTGACTATGAAGGGATAGCCTACTAGAAATACATGTTTTAGTATAAGTATGGCAAGCTCCATCACCCACAGGGTGCTTATAGTTTTATATTCGTGTATAGAATATCATTTACTCCATCGTTTATTTTGTTTTGGGGCATCCTCATACGAAAATTTCATGTTGATTTGGTTACATATCTACTGAAACAGTGGTGGCCTCTGTTTATTTTGGAGCTGATCTCTTTTGGGTCTCTGTGAACAATATTTAGAGCAGGTATGCTTTGATAGGTATGAGATTAAGTTAAATTGCCCCTAAAAATTATTCTCAGTAATTTGTTGTAGCCATCTAAAATCTGTTCTGAAATAAGACACATGGTAAGATTAAATATTCTGGAAATACGGCTGCTGAGATAGTGTGATCCAGTCTCCCACCCCGCCACTAGCCCTCACTAGACACTAAAGGATAACTAAACTGGTTTAATGACTGGGGTACTGTATATACATAGATGACCATACTTCTTTCTCTTTTCATTTGTGCTTTCTTTTGAGACCATTTTCACCGTTTATTTGATTCTTGAAGCACCTCTGTTGAAATAGCTAAGGGAGGAGTTCCTGTTGTGGCTCTGCGGTCATGAACCTGACTAGTATCCATGAGGACACGGGTTTGATCCCTGGCCTCGCTCAGTAGGTTAAAGATCCGACCTTGCCGTGAGCTTTGGTATAGGTCGAAGATGCAGCTTGGATCCCAAGTTGCTGTGGCTGTGGTGTAGGCCGGCAGCTACAAGCTCGGATTGGACCCCTCGCCTGGCAACTTGCATATGCCGTGGGTGCAGCCCTAAACAAACAAACAAAAGCTTGGGGAAGCCTTCTTAATGCCATGTTGTGGTGCTTACACTAGAAGATCCTCCTCTCCTTATTAGGCTTGAGATTCTCCCGGGACCAGTTTATGGAAGAGGAAAGAAAAATCATTGTTCTTCCCAAATGAAATCAAATCATAAGCTTGATTCTAAGTAACTGTAAATGTTTGACTAGGAATTTATCTCCAGATATTTTGAAATTTTTTAGTTGTTGTTTCATTTGGAAAAGCACCCTCCGGTTTTCAGAGACCGTAGGAGCAGGTTTTTAACGTGTCGCTCTAGCCACGTGACACACTGAACGAGTCCCGAAAACATTGCTTTGAGGTTGGTGGAAATAGCGGAGATGGAAGACGACAGGGGCCACTCATGCTGTCTGAGCACCGTATGGAATGGGGCTTTTATCTTGGTGCTCTCCCGTCATGGGTCTGTCACATTACATCATCATCATAGCACTATATACGATGATCCCCACTTTATAGGTGAGGAGACTGAGGCTTGGCAGAATGACATTATGATAATGAATGACATTATAGGACATTGCAGACATCCGGATGATCTGAGAATCAGACACAGACGTGTTTATGACTCCCATGCTCTTAGTTCTGAAGCAGGAGTGGGACTCTTGGCATGAGGTGCTGATCTGACTGCTGCGATGTCCTATGAGAAGTCGCTCTGGAACTCATGATCTTAGTTGTCTCATTCATGGCTGGACTTCTGGATGAAAGCATCCACGTTTCTGAGTTTGCTGGATTCATTTTGAGACCTGTAATTTCATCTCATTCGTTCACCTAGGAGGGAATTGAGATAAAATACTCTGGCTTTCAAGATTACAAATGTGGCCCAAAAACTCATTGCGGTGACACAGGATGCTTAAGATTCCCTCTATTCTTACTGGAATCAAGAGGAATAATTTATCAACACGGTTGTTATTTCAAAAAGACTTGACCTGTATATAAGCTCTTTGTAGGCAGGGATCTTGGTTGTCTTGGTTATTGTTATATTAGTGCCAAGCTGTAGTAATAAAAAGATGTATAATACATATTTATTGAGTTTTTAAAATTATGACTGCTTAAGTTAGGAGTATGCCTCCTGTGTCTGTTTTCTGGGTTATGACTCCTGAGAGTCATGATCATTAGTCCCAGTTTTACTGGGAGAGCTAAACATAGCAGTACATTAAAATTTGTTTTTTTTTTCTCTCATTCCCTCATTTAGAAATGAATCCATGTAGTTATCTCTGCTTATTCCTATACTTTTTTCATAATGAAAAAATTTTTTATTAAGGTGTAGTTGATTTACAGTGTTGTGCCAATTTCTGTCATACAGCAGAGTGACCCAGTCATATATGTGTGTGTGTATGTATGTATGTATATATATATACGCACACACATATATATATTCCCTTTCTTATGTTATTTTCCATTATGGTTTATCTCAATGGATATGGTTCCCTGTGTTGCACAGTAGGACCTTATTGCTTATCCATTCGAAATGTTTGCATCTACTAACCCCAAACTCCCGGTCCATCCCCCTGCCTTCCCCCTCCCCCTTGGCAACCACACGTCTGTTCTCTGTGTCTGTGAGTCCGTTGCTGTTTTGTAGATAGGTTCCTTTGTGCCATATTTTAGATGGGTTCATTGCAGCACTATTCACAATAGCCTCTACTTCTTCCTGCTTCCTATTTTCCCGTCCTTCCTGCACTCTTCCAGCACGTCCCCCACCCCATCCTTTCTCCCCCTCCCTGGTAACATACCTTAGTGTCCACTAGTGAACCTAACTTAGCGATTGAAAGGACAGGCGTTTCCCATTAACAGGACCAATGACCTGCAAACTTTTTCTGTAAAAGGGCCCCTAGTAAATACTTCAACGTTGTGGGCCCAGGTGCAAAATCATGACCGGTATGTAGGTCCTTGTATGACAGAGGAGGAAACAATCTCCACCGATTTTTTTTAATTGATGAAAATTAAAATCTAATGATAGTAATGGAGTACAATTTGTAATGCAGGTCTACTAATTCCCTCTTTATGGGGCGGGGTGGTGATAGCGTTTCACTTAATATGGGTTCAAAGTTAGTGGTTGCTCTCATTAAATGGATTGTAAAATTTGATTGGAAAAAACACATGCTTCACTTGTGGGCTGTACCAAAAGCTGGCAGTGGACTGGGCCCTTGAGCTAGACGGTGGGCTAAAGATACCCCACCCAGAGTAAATGGCTCCTGGCTTTCTTCCTCTGTAAAAGCTCATTGCCCAGAGGCTGGAAAGGCACAGGGTCCACACTGGGAGAGAGATTTGGGGTTTGGGGACTGGGCACAGGAACAAGGGCACATGTTTTAGGGGTATCAGAGCAGGATGACAGAAGGGAAGGCGAATGAGTTTATCTCTGCTCAGGGTCTGGCTGTGATTCTCAAGGAGAGGTAGGTGCCTTGGACCCTTCAATCGGCCCAGGGGCAGGAGCAGGTGGGGATGGATAGTCTGCAGAAGCATGCATGGGATGCTCTCTGGTTTTGTGATGCACCTTCCAGAAGCGAGGGCCTCATTATCTTTTTGGCTGCCAGCCACACAAAAAGGTGGCAGGAGCCAGCATTTAGGGGTGCCGTCTGGATTCTCACAGATCAAGTCATCCGATGGAAGAGAGGTGGCGGCAGCCCCGCTGCTGATTCATGATTTCTTCACCTAAATTGAAACAGAAGGTTCCAGGGAGGTGTTGGGGCCACATTGTGGGGCTGCCAGTGGCTGCTGGGGTGAAATGAAGGGCTCACCCTTAAAAAGCTAGCAGTCCTGCTCTTCTGATAGGTGGAGGTGCGGGGGAGGGGTCTGAGCCAGCTCCCAAGGGTGGGCATTGTCTTCCCCACTTGACTGCTCTGTGCTTTGGGCCACCAGACCCCCCAACGGTGATTTTAGAGCCTCTCCCTTTGGTTTGGGTCGCTCACTTATCCCCTTCTTTGCTGTGACCTCAACAGCCACTCCTCCCCTCTTTCTGCCTTATCCATGTTGGGGCCTGCAGGATTCAGCCCTTTGTCTCTGTACTTTCCACATTTTTCCTGAGCCATCTCGTCTACACTGCTGGCTTCACCACTTTCTCTGCCAGTGACTCCCCTCTAGCCCAGATAATGCTCTTGAGCTCCAGACAGTTCTGTGCCCCTGCGTGATAGACATCACCCCACCATCCTGTGCCCATCCTCCCCAGCCCAGGGAACGAGGCCTTCACGACCGAAACAGAAACCTGGGGCTGGTCCTTGAGTCTCCCCCGACCCCTACCACGGCTGCCACCTCTCTCCCATGGGCAGCTGTAGCGGCTTCTCCTCAGGTCTCTTCTCCTCATAGCTCCTTTTGCACCACATGATCCATCCATCTCCCATGCCCTTGCTTTAAAATCCTTTGCAGTAACTGCCCCCCACATTTTTTTTTTTGTTGTTGTTGTTGCCATTTCTTGGGCCGCTCCCGCGGCATATGGAGGTTCCCAGGCTAGGGGTCCAATCGGAGCTGTAGCCACCGGCCTACGCCAGAGCCACAGCAACGCGGAATCTGAGCCGCGTCTGCAACCTACACCACAGCTCATGGCAACGCCGGATCGTTAACCCACTGAGCAAGGGCAGGGACCGAACCCGCAACCTCATGGTTCCTAGTCGGATTCATTAACCACTGCGCCACGACGGGAACTCCTTCCCCCCACATTTTTAGCCTGACCTAGGCTCTTTATGAGTCGTCTGGTTCTTCAGCCTTCGTGGTCCATCTTCTTCCTGACACCGTAAGAGTCAAGCCCCTTCACTGCTTGTGCTGTCCAGGATGACTCAGCTCTGCCAGCATCTCCCACCTACCCCCAGGCTCACTCCGGCGATTCCTTCAGATCCATCTTGCGTGCTCCCTGCCCCACTGCTTGGTGCTCTCACAATGCCCCAGCCTGACCAACCACCCCAGCTCTGGCCACACGCTGCTCTGTGGTCACTGCTGCTCTCCGCAGCAGCAATGCTTGGCACATGTTGGCCCCTGGAAAAGATGAGGGAACAGCTTCCCCACTGGTGAGATGCCTTTAATCAGCATCCCTGGTAAAGAGGAAGGCACAGTATACCATCTCCCTGTCACACGGACTAGGTCCCAGACCACTCGGGCTTGTTTATTTCAGGGCCTTTGCACAAGGGGTTGAAATAATAAGCTCGATCATGTGCTTCCTCCTATCTGCATTAGCGTTTGTTTCCTTTTATTCTAAAGTGGAGTGGCTTAGCATCTTTTTATTAAAAATTAGTTTTTAAAAAATGATGAAAAGTATTACATGTTCATGTTAAAATTCATGCGAGCACAGAAGGTTGTAAACTGCAAATCAATCCCTCCCCATCACCCTGCGTGTTTTTATATGGATTCAGTTTTCTGGAAGGATGCATAAGAAACTGTTGGAAGAGTGGGTCTCCCTGGAGAATGACCTATTGACTTTCAAAGGCTGATTGGTTCCCAGGAGTGAAAACAGAATTCTGGGCCTGTGAGCGGTTTTTTTTTGTGGGGGGAAGTTCTACGCAGAGACACTTGTGAAAGTATGAGGTATGGTACAGAGCTTCGTAGAGGGCACAGCAGCCCTCACGGGACCGCCTATGGCCTCTTCTTTTGCTCTTGAACCTGAGAGGTAACTTAGCTCTTAGGACTTCAGTTTCCCTAGTTTACAAAATGAGATGAAAAAGCTCAGACTTACCTTTTAGTTGAGCTGAAATAAGAATGTACTTAAAAATAAACTTTAAAAAAAATTAAAAGTTTAAGGAATATAGAATTGAACATGTTTCTAAGATGTCCTTGAAAACAGGTGTGGCGAGAGCTGGGGGAGCTTTGTGATTTCCTTTCTCTTTGTATCCATCCATCTCTGTGATGAACAATGGAGAGCTTCCCTAGTTGTTCGATTTGATATGAAATTCACATTTCACAGCTTTCCTTAAGAGAGCATTTGGGTGGGGTGAGGAATAAGAGTCATGGTAGCCCACTCTGCTACAGAAAGGGGGGCTTTGACCCTTTCCAAGGTGCCAACTTAGTTCCCATCAGATGTGACTCAGGCTCTTCTTTTTTTTTTTTAATATAGCATTTTTTTTTATTACTCAATTACATTTATAGTTGTACAGTGATCATCTTGTTTGTTATTTAACTGGGTTTGACCAGCATGTATTATGTGTATAATTTAAATGTCTAAAACAGTCATTGAAAATACTCCTTTTAGATGATTGCAGATGAGATTCCCTAACCTAAAGAAGAGAAGTACTGTTAGTTGAGATGACTAAGAATAAGGTGATCCCCCCCCCCCCCACATCTCCCCCCTGCCCCCAACAGGCTTTTCTTCCCTTCTTTCTCCCCTCTTTAAATCAATCATGTCTATGGCTAGAGACAGTTGAGGATGAGAGGCTTCCAACTTTTCTCTAATTTCAGGGAGCAATTGGGGTCTTGCAAAGATGGCTAATGCCTTGATGGCCAGAATCTACTAAGATTCTCAGTAATCAGAATTTTTCAAATTGATTTGCTTCCTTATGCAGGTGCACCCATGTGAAGTAAAATTCAGAGTTAAAAATCCAGAGTTTTACCTCTGGCCTTTTTTAAAAGTTTCACCCTTAATGATCAGGGACTAGATATAATTGGAAGAAAGGGGATTTGTGTGGAACTTTGCAGTTTGGCTTTGTATAAAGGAAGGGGAGTTGTGAAAAGGCTTAATCCAAGAAGACAGACTTTTTGAGTACCTTTCCCACTGCCTCCTTTCTTTGTGGCTTGTTTTTGTTTTTCAAGTGTCTTTGGAAATAGGCAGGATTAGAGGAAATAAGAGAACCCTTTTGAACCAGATAGGAAGACACTGATCATTTACTACTATTTAAAGCGTGCCCAGCTCTCTGAGCAGCAGGGGATGTCAGCAACACTTGTAAAACAGATGAAGAATGCGTAGCTCAACACTTGGACAGGTTTTGGAGTTCCTCTCATGGCTCAGTGGTAACGAACCTGACTAGTATCCATGAGGATGCAGGTTCGATCCCTGGCCTCGCTCACTGGGTTAAGGATCCAGTGTTGCTGTGAGCTGTGGTGTAGGTTGCAGTAACCGCTTGGATCCTGCATTGCTGTGGCTGTGGCATTGGCCAGTGGCGACAGCTCCAATTGGACCCCTAGCCTGGGAACTTCCATGTGCTGCAGGTGTGGCCATTAAAAAAATATATTGGACAGGTTTATTTGTTTGCTTGTCTTTTTGAAAAACACAAATGAGGCCAAGTATGTGGCCATGGTGTGATCTGGTGGAAAGTGCCCAAGCCTGAGTCCATTGTCCCCCTCTACTTCCTCCAGCATTACTTCCCTGTGGAGTTCTGCAGGCTGAGGGCGGGCCTTCTAGGGGAGAACATGGTTTAGCTTCAAAATGGCAACACGGCTTAAGCTGTTGAATTTTGAGTAGTTTAATTCTATTCTATCCTTCCATACCCAATATCTTCTCTTTTGCTTTGAAAAATTGTCATGGCTAGAGATTGAAGTTAAAAACCATCACTGTTGTTTAAATCTATTTTACGTATGGGGCTGGCCTCTGCCTTGTGACTACACGTGGAGTCCCTTTGGAGTGATAATGTTATCAGTTAGCTGGGCTGCCACCCCTAAGCCATGCCACAGAGACCCTGGATTGGTGTTCTGTGATTTCCACATGGCTGGAGTCCGGCTGCTGTCTTGGCCCCACGGGCCTTGGGGCCAGAGAGCTGTTTCATCCCCTGATTGAGTCTTACCTGTTCAGTGGCTCAGCTTGTAAAAGTGCTCGAGCAGCTAAACCTTTGGCTTTTTACTTAGGGCTGTCTCTGGTCTTCATACCTGGGAATGAGAAAAATGAAAATACTGGCAGTGAAAGTGGAGTTCCCATTGTGGCTAAGTGGTAATGAACCTGACTAGTAACCATGAGGTTGTGCAGGTTCAATCCCTGGCCTTGCTCAAGTGGGTTAAGGATCCGGTGTTGCTGTGAGCTGTGGTCACAGATGAGACTGGGATCCTGTATGGCTGTGGCTGTGGTGTAGGCTGGCAGCTGCAGCTCTGATTCAGTCCCTAGCCTGGGAACCTCCATGTGCTGCAAGTATGGCCCTAAAAAAAGTAAATAAAATAACATAAAAATAAAATGGTCCCCAGTCATTGTACATAGTCATTGCTTTTGGAATCGGATGAATTAAAACAAGAACAAGGGCAAAACAAAACCTGAGCTTTGGTTTCAGTGAGGTTTTTCGTTGAGGTTTCTGAAAGGATTGCAGTATTTGCTTGGACATGCACCACTCTGAACTGTGTGCCAAGAAAAGAGATCAGGTGTGTGCCTTCTAACATGCAGGAAAGGGTCAGAAATTACCTGAGGAGAGGAAGGTTTCCTTCTGTCTTGTGTTCTCCTTTACATCCAAAAGCGTTTCTTTTGCCGTTTGATCAATACGAGTGCAGATTCTGGCTCAGCCAGTGACACTAAGCGACCTTTTAAGTTTCCGGTTGCTCATCTGTAAAGTACTTTCCTTCACAACCTTGTGAGGATTGAGTGCGTGGACGCACAGTCTACTCCCTCCTGTGTCATATGTGTTAAATGGTAGCTGCTGCTGTTGTTACTGTGTTTTACCAGAAAGCCCATGAACTTGGAAATCAGAGAGCTTTGGCCTGGAATTCCAACTCTTGGGTACGTTGCCCATCCTTGGAGATCTTCAGTTTCTGCTTCTATAAAATGCGGATGTTATGAGTGTCAAGGGAGGTAGAAAATATACGGGGCCGGGTGCACAACAGGCCCTTAGTAGCACTTTGCCCCTGTTGTTAGGCCGGAAGCTGTGGAGCACGAATTGTCTTGATCACAGTCTCGGAGACATGGAGGAAAGGCAGAATTAGGAATGACTGAAATGCAGTTGTTCCAGTTTTGTCTGACAGGGATGGAAGTTCACCCTTGATTGACTTTTGGGAAGAGGTCCGTGCTTAAGGAAACCATTATTTAAGCTTTCCTTGCTTTGCTAATGAAGCAGGGATGTCAGGCAGAAAAGGGTAGTTAAAATGCAAAGCGATGGACTTGGGCAGTGGTCACCTTTAAAGAGCTGTGATTTCCCCTACACCAAGTGCAGTCTCTGTCTAATGCTTTTTAAATTAAAGAGGTGACTGTGGGCAATCTCATAAAACAGCCAAATGCCAGGATATGGAGAAAACGTGAGCATTAAATAATCATGCCCCAGCGCGCTCATAGAATGTAAAAATATTGACTCTGAGCAAAATAAAACACCATTCCCCCTCTGGTTGTTGGTGACCTGAGAATCCCAGGATTGAGGGGTTAAGAGCAAGATGAATATGGCGATTTGTGGCAACAGATGGAAGAAAGCCAGGCAATCTCCCAGGCGGGGTTCAGGACCCTCCCCCGCCTCTAGGAGCCCTGGGAGGGAATCTTTCACTGAGGCTTGCCTGTCTCCTGGCTGAGAGCGTCTCCTTTGCCTGGCAGCAGAGCCACCTGACTGTCCCTTTGTTGGACAGTGCCTGCTGGAGCACCCCCAGCCCTGCCCTGGCGACCCCTCCTCATTTGTCATCAGTTTTCCAGGTCCTGGAAAAAACATCACAGTTAGTGCTCAAGTGATGCAAAGCTGCCACCGCCAGCCTTCCAGCTTGGGAGCTTCCCTTGCTCATCAGCACTCAGGGAGTTCTTGCAATAAGGTGAACAGAGAAATATTGCCAGAGTCTCTTGGCAGATTTTTTTTTTTTTTTTCCTCCCCTAGCCCTCTGATTACACACCCTAAGTGCCGCTATCTGTGTAAATAACCTTTTCTCCCCGCCTCCCTCTCCCCTCTCTGCACCCTCCACTCCCATGCTCTTAGGCCCTCTCGAGTGATAAATAGTCAGGCTACTGCTCAGCATGCACCAACACCTGGGAATAATCATGCAAAAATAACAGTGAGAGACTGCCGCGCGTCTGTTCTTGACATTAACTTTCCTCAGTTTGACAGGCTGCCACCACCAGCTGTTAGACTTATGGGTCTTTTTTTTTTTTTTTTTTAACCCCGCTGGAGATGGCTGCTTTCCTGATTTCCTCTTTGGGGATCTAGTAGGTTACATCAGTGTCCTGTCAAGATAAGAGAAAAGAGCTTTGACAAAGCTAAAACCGGTCATTTCTCTCTTCCCTTTTATTCCAGTTATCGGTATTATTTGACTAATAAATCCGTACCGATTTTTTGTTTGGCTTTTGTCTTTTTTGTTGTTGTTGTTGCTATTTCTTGGGCCGCTCCCGCGGCATATGGAGATTCCCAGGCTAGGGGTCGAATCGGAGCTGTAGCCACCGGCCTGCGCCAGAGCCACAGCAACGCGGGATCCGAGCCGCGTCTGCAACCTACACCACAGCTCACGGCAACGCCGGATCGTTAACCCACTGAGCAAGGGCAGGGACCGAACCCGCAACCTCATGGTTCCTAGTCGGATTCGTCAACCACTGCGCCACGATGGGAACTCCCGTACCTTTTTTTTTTTTTTTTCCCCCCCTGGCTGTGCTCATGGCATGTGAAAGTTCCCAGGGCAGGCTTGGAACCTGCAACACAGCAGCCACCCAAACCACTGCAATGACAATGCCGGATCCTTAACCTCCTGTGCCACAGGGGAACTTCCTCTCTACCGATATAAAAAATTTTTTTTCATAGTTGATTTACAATGGTTGTTTTCTGCTGTACAGCAAAGTGACCCAGTCATACTGGACTATCTGATTATTACTATTTTAGGGCACTTCCCTCCAGAAAGGTATTCGTAACCGTCTCTCTTGAATCATCTTTGCATGTAGCAAATCCTAGCATTTGGCTTCAAAGCAAAGTACCTATTGCTTTCTTTTCAGTGCAAATCTTGAGTCTATTTGTAATATCGATAATAATATTGACAGTGGCAGTAGCTTTTATCTGTTGAATGCAACTCCCCGCCAAGTCCCAGGCTCATATTTTTTGAATGATCTCAGGTAGTAGTCATCTCAGCAGCAAGGTATTATTTCCATTTTACAGATGAGTCCACTGAGTCCCAGAGAGACTCAAGGAATTTACCTAAGGTGACGGTGTTAGAGGTCAAGCTGGATTCCAAATCCCGAGGCTGGTCCCTGCACCACACCCAGGGGTGAGGTTCTGCAGTGACCCTTGTAATTGTGGTGGGTTTGTATGATTATCTGATGACTGCTACAGTTGCTGGTTTTGCTAGAAGCCTGTCCAGTGCCTGGCACACAGCCGGTGTGTTAGTGATTATTTATTGGGTGGCTATGGGATCAAATTTAGGTGAACCAAAGGAGACTTTGGGGGAGAGCAGAGCACAAAAAAAGGGTGTCCAACTGGAGATGAGTGGAAGGAGATTCTGTACAAGTGGAGGACTCTTCAGGACACGCTATAAAATGGGGTTGGATTAAGCTGGTGGACGGCTGCCAGATGCCAGTGTATGAAAGGAGCAGTATTTCCTCAGGCTGAGCTTCTCAGGGTTAAGCCCTTTTTCTTATACTTTTAACACACTTTAACCGCACTTAACCATGCATTTGGAGAGGATTATAGATTTATGTTAAACATAGTAGGATATAAAAAGGAGCTTTGTGAGGTTGTGTGCAGGGTTAGGGAACTGTAATATCAGACCAGGGACTTTTTTTTTTTTTTTTTCCTTGTTCAGAGCCATTGTTTACAGAGTTAAGCACTCTGCTGAGCTTTCACTTGGCATGAATTATCTCACTGCGTCTTCACTGCGTCCCTGTGCGGGTAATTGTTATTTTTACTCCCATTTCTTAGATCCAGATACCGAGCCTTAGAGTAACCAGGTGATTTGCTCAGGGTGCCCTATAAGCAAGTACTGCCAGCCAGGATTTGAACCCAGCACCGCCGGAGGTCCATCATTACAAAGTTCAAGTGTATGCTACTGTCTTACCAGACTTCCTTGTTGGAACTGTTGCTCTTCTCTGTCCTAAGGAGCCTCCTTGGGTGAAAAAATTATATTTTAGCATATGATCAGTGAGTGACCTGAGAAGTCAGGGTGCAGTGGAGGTGACCTTTTATATAAGGCAAAAATAACTCTTGGAGAGCTTTTAAAATCCTGTGTTACATATGGTGCCACGTGACTTTGTTTTAGGCCCCGTGCGATACACTAGAGAACCAAAACCTTTTTGGGGAGAACTTCTCCTGTTGGGGGCATTGCTTCCAGAAGGAAATGGCCACACTCTGAACTGTTTCCCTTTCACCCCTCGTTTTTCTCCTGGTGTAACATCAAACCCCTTTTGTAAAGGTCCTACTTGGAGGAAGCTACTTTTTTTTTTTGTCTTTTTGCCTTTTCTTGGGCCGCTTCCCACGGCATATGGAGGTTCCCAGGCTAGGGGTTGAATTGGAGCTGTAGCCACTGGCCTATGCCAGAGCCACAGCAACGCAGGATCCGAGCCGAGTCTGCAACCTACACCACAGCTCATGGCAATGCCGCATCCTTAACCCACTGAGCAAGGGCAGGGATCGAACCCGCAACCTCATGGTTCCTAGTCGGATTTGTTAACCACTGCACCACAATGGGAACTCCGGAAGCTACTTTTTTAATGCTCACCTGGGCTGACCCTAGAGATAGCTTATTGCCCTCGTACCAGTGTGGACCACAGCTTTCTCTGGAATGAGTAAGCTGAGCTAGATGACCTTCTGGCTGGAACAATGGTTGTCTCATAAAAGAGGGAAACGGCAGTTCAGCTGTCTGTGCCTGGGCAGGTCACTGCAGGCCGAGGGAGACTCACCCTTGTTAGTTGATGCCATGAGGAATAGCATATTATCCAACTATTATATTAAGAAATAGTGGAGGGAGTTCACTGAGCCAGTTGTTGTGGCTTAGCTGTAACAAACCTGGCTAGTATCCATGAGGACACGGGTTTGATCCCTGGCCTCACTCAGTGGGTTAAAGGATCCAGCATTGCTGTGAGCTGTGGTGTAGGCCACAGTAACAGCTTGGCTCCTGCATTGCTGTGGCTGTGGTGTAGCCCAGTGGCTGCAGCTCCAATTCGACCCCTAGGTTGGGGACTTCTATTAAAAAAAAAAAAAAGAGATGGTAGAAATTTAGACATCTCCCAAATTTGTGTGTGTGTGTGTGTGTTGGCAAAAAAAAAAAAAAAGAGAGAATGTTTTTAAAAGTAGCATACCTGCCAAATAAAACACCTCTGGGAGCGGCTGTAATTCACCACCTCCCCTCCAGTTGGTGAGCTGGTGAGCTCTGGGGAAGAGGGACCCCAGTAGATCACATGGATGTTCTCTGTTCTCCATTCCCAGCCCTGAAATTCCAAGGCAACAAAACGTCCTTTTTCTTTTCTCGCTGATCGTGATGATGATGCTGGTAGCTAAGGGGAATGGGAGTTTGAAGCTACATTGAGGAAGCCACTGCAGTGGAATTCACGTGTGTCCGTCAAAGAGTTGAATCTTTACCACTTCATTACTCGAGTTCCCTTGTGGTGCCATGAGTTAAGGATCTGGTGTTGTCACTGAAGCAGTTCAGGTTGCTGCTATGTCTTGGGTTCATTCTCTGGCCCGGGAACTTCCACATGCCACAGGCATAGCCAAAAACCAAAACCAAACCAAACCTGTGTTACCCATTGAGTTTTCCTATCGAGTTTAAGAGTTTTAGACTATTATTGCATTGGGGAATTGTTTATGTTGAAGTTCATATTAATAGTCAAACTTCACTGAACCTTAGTTTTCTCATTTTATTTTGTTTAAAAAAAATGGGGTTTTTTTGGAGGTCAGTTTATGGCTGCACCCTCGGCATAGGGAAGCTCCCAGGCTAGGGGTCGAATTGGAGCTGTAGCTGCTTGGCGTACACCTCATGGCAACGCCAGGTCCTTTAACCCACTGAGCGAGGCCAGGAATCAAACCCATATCCTCATGGATACTAGTCAAGTTTCTTACTGGTGAGCCACAACAGGAACTCTGGCTTTCTCATTTTAAAATGTATGTGGATAGGGCTTCAGAATCCCTTCTATAAATGTTATTATCAACTAAACTCTTTTCATGACATATGGATTGTATTCATGGGAATAGACACAGTTAACTTGCTAGCAAGCCCAAGATACCATGGCCTCTTCCTTCAAGCATCTAGATTCTTTAGAAGTTTCATCTTTGGAATGACATAAATATCCCAAATAGTATGGGAGTGTGTGTGTGTGTGTGTATCTGTGCAAATCTATTCATAAGGAGAGTTATACTGAAATAGGGATTTAGTCTAGAAATTCTCTACTGACAGGATTCATCGTCACTCTTAGAAGGTCAAAGAATACGGTTTCCTGTTGAGGCAGATGGTCCTCAGAGGTTAGTGTGGGAGGTGGGGGCAGAGTCCTGGGGTCACTGTGCCCAGTGCCTATAACTTCAGTTGTACATGCTGCCCCAGGGTGTCCTGATCTTCAAAGTGAGAGATTTGCTGCTGCGACTCCTCACCCTTTTATTTTATTCCCTTTTCTTGTTTATCTAACTGAAGCCATATTTGTTCTCTTGGAATTAATGTAGGTTGTCGACCAAGAATTTCTTGAGGAACTAACTATACAAGTTAAGAGGTTATTGGGGAGTTCCTGTTGTGGCTCAGTGGAAATGAATCTGACTAGTATCCATGAGGATACGAGTTCAATCCCTGGCCTCGCTCAGTGGGTGAGGGATCCGGTGTTGCCTTGAACTCTGGTGTAGGTTGCACATGAGGCTTGGATGTCGTGTAGCTGTGGCTCTAGCTGGCAGCTGCAGCACCACTTCAACCCCTTGCCTGGAAATTTTCATGCCATTGGTGTGGCCCTGGAAAAAAAAAAAGAGGTTTATAATTTTCCTTGGTCTATTTTTTTTTTTTTTTTAATTCTAGAAAGTGATTTCAATCTGACACAACCTTTTAACTCTGAGAAGGTCTGCAGGGTCCAGTCCCACATCCCTCCCCTCTCCCCCCTTAACGTTCTTCATTTGTCAGCTCAGTTTTAAAAATAGGAACTATCAGTGCGAACTTTGATCCACATTAAGCTGCATTTACACGAAAGCATAAATCACCACATCTGGGGTTTGGGGCTGTTAAATGCTTTTCTTTCTTGAGCTCTGTGATCAAGAGTGAAGAACAATAAAAAGCATGGAGCAAAAGGAGTTTTATGGCAGCTTTGAGAGCAGGAAATTAAGTTTCTTTAGTGTGCAGTGGGATGCAGGGTTGTTGCATTGCATCTTGGATCACCCAGGCAAGTGAACGTCAGTGTATCATTTTAGTGAAATGCAAACGGTAGAAATAGCTCCTCCAGTCATATGAACGAGGAGCCCGCACAGATGACTGCTTCCGCTGGTTAACTAGGAGCACCCTTTCTAATCTGACTTATCTTGAAATATACTCTTTTCGTGTGTGTGTGTGGGGGGTATGTGTGTTTTTAAAGAACAAAGACTATATAATATTATGTCTGGAGCCAAATGTTGATTTCCTACAAACATTAACTAAGAATATATGAACCGATCAAGATGGCGTTTTACAAGAACAACCTTCTCTGTATCCTCTTTACACTCTGAATTTGTTAGCCCAACTGATAAAACACGCCAAGTATCATCTCTTATTTGTTGGTCGCGTCTCTGCAGCCTGGGGACGTAGGTGATCTGGAATCCTGGAGCATATGTGCCCTGCATCTGTCTTTTTCACATTTGAGAACCTGTCAGCAGAGCCAAATTCTGTGGCATTTGTAACAATGGGCCGAATGAAGGAAGGAAGGAAGGAAGGAAGGAAGGGTTTGGCCATCCTTGCTCTTCAGTACCTGCATAGCCTTTGGTTTCACCATGGCCAGACCTCTAAACTTTTTGCGTGAAGGACTCCGTTGCTGCTCTCCTCAGAATCTGGGTGCAAAGAAACTGTTGCACCACGGGATCTTGTTTGGGCTGTCATTTCTCTTTCTTGGACGGAGAGGGGGCTGCTGAGTCTCGGTCAGACTCATCAGGGATCTTTACAAGGTGCACCACTAAAGGGGCTTGTGCGTTAGAGAACCTCACGTTGTGTTGAGTACACACATTTATTTCTCCCCTTATATGAATTGTTAAACTTTGCGGTAGAATGCGTAATTAAAAGTTGACGCGGGACTTCCCGTCGTGGCTCAGTGGTTAACGAATCCGACCAGGACCCATGAGGTTGCGGGTTCAATCCCTGGCCTTGCTCAGTGGGTTCAGGATCTGGCATAGCCATAAGCTGTCGTGTAGGTCACAGACATGGCTTGGGTCCCGAGTTGCTGTGGCTGTGGCGTAGGCTGGTGGCTACAGCTCTGATGAGACCCCCTAGCCTGGGAACCTCCATATGCCGTGAGTGCGGCCATAGAAAAGACAAAAAAAAAGTTGATGCTTTATACATGCTAATGATATCTAGTTTCGGTGTTTCCGTGTGTGTAATCAAGTTTATGTATTGTATACATTTGGCAGAGTAAGTTAATCAATTTTAGTAGTGATTTAATTCACTGTGGTTTATCAAGTACTTTGAAAACAATTTTAGTCCATCTCCTGTGCTTAAATGTCGAGTGATGCATATGTGGGTATTTATTAGTTTCTCCTTTGGAAAAATACTGTAATTTTGAAAATAAGATTTCATGACAAGTAAGAAGTAGTCTTCATTTTGCAAAGCATCTTCATTCACATCTCTGGAGGCTAAAGGTTGTCGCTTGGTGAGTTTAAAAAGACATTGCCTGTAACTAGCAGGAAGCTAGAGCTCCATTGTTTACCTTGTGTGTCATGATAAAACGAAAATGCTTATTTCTATTCTGCTTTGTATTTTGGCACCATTAAAACACTCTAAGCATATTATAATTGCAAATGGCATTTGGAATGGTGATGTATTCTGGAAGTGATGTAAACAGATTGCATTGAAAAGAGCTCCGAGCATGCAGCACCACTGCAGTAAGCCTGTCTGTCTTTCAGGTTGACCCCCTGTTTACAGTGCCAGCACCACCGCCACCGATTTCCAGCAGTCTCACGCCTCAGATTCTGCCCTCCTACTTTTCCCCATCTTCATCCAATATTGCAGCACCGGTTGAACAGCTTTTGGTTCGGACTCGTTCCGTGGGTGTCAATACGTGTGAAGTTGGAGTAGTGACAGAGCCAGAGTGTCTTGGGCCCTGTGAACCCGGGACCAGTGTGAATTTGGAAGGGATCGTGTGGCATGAAACAGAAGAAGGTAAATACCATTTATTTTTATCTTTTTCCCCCCAATGCCCTCTTCCTGATGATGTCTCTGTGTCCACCTGTACAGGGGATTTGGTTTGTGGTATTCAGAGAGGAAAGAAGAGCAGTTTTTCTGCTCTCTTGATTTTTGTTGAAATAAGAGCTACGTTTTCCCCTTTTTGTTCACGGCTGCTTTTACATTCAGGATCGATCCGGTGTCTCTCAAAGCGGTTCTCTGCTTCAAGTGCTAACTTGGAAGGACTGTGAGAAGCAGGGTGAGGGTTACCCATTCCCCTAAGAGGTGTCATGGAAAAGAGGACAGGAGATAGAGATCAAGGTCATTTTCTTCTTGGTTTCCTGGCTCATCTGTCTTGATGTGGTTGTTTTTGTGTTGTTGAGGCTTATATGTACCTTCTGAATTGAGCCAGGGTCCTTGCATCTAGCAAAGGCCATCGCCATGATGTGGCTGTGGCTGATGCCAAGGGCAAAGGCTTAAGCCCCAGGTGAGCCACTCACTTCTCTTCTGTGGCCAGAGAAGGAGCACTTTCCCCGCCCCTTAACTCAGCAGGCCTTCTGGCAAGTGCCACCCGTTAGTCACAAGAGCACGAAGGTGCCAGGGAAAAGGGATCAGGGTGCACCTCTTGTTGCTACTGGAAATACACATCAGGCATGTGTCATACAGACGGTGGATCCAGACCGTGGTTGGACCCATCTCCTAGCGCATGATCACCAAGGGTAGCATGTTTCAGATGGGCTGTGTCCTTGGCAGAGGCCAACAGACATTACAGAGTAATCAAGGAGAGGGCTGCATTGCTGCTTGGGGAGTGATTAAAGTGGAACAGATGAGGATGACACTTGGTCCAGGGTGCCCCAGGGGACTGAAGGAAGATGAAGAATACAGGGAAACTTATTTTCTCTGAGCTAGATTGGACAAGGATAAGGAGATGACCCTTGTCAATGTCGTGGTCTTTCAGGGGAGGAGTTAAGGGCAAGAAGCATCTGAGACTCAGAATCATCGTTTCGGTTCCTCTGTATCAAGGGGAGAAATTGAGGGCTGAGGCTCAGAGGGGAGGAGGTAAATAATATAGTAAAAAGGTTGAGTGGATGGGAAAGGGGGAATATATTGGGGTAGTAATTGGGAAAGAAGTAGTTATGAGACGATAGTGAAGAATAGTGGCAAACTGGGGACTACAAGAGAATAAAAACGAAAACCGAAAATCAGGTGATGGGGTAAGCAGGGTTGTGAGAAGGCAGCAAACAGCTCAATCCATTTCAAGATAGAAAAACAGAACTTGTAAGAACAATCCTTAGAAGTCTGTATATTCCATTGACTAATATGAAGAACACAGGGAAACTTCCTTTCTTGTAGGATGGATTTTATCATTAAATTAAAAAAAAATACAGAACTGTAGATAGGCTCGGTGAGGAAAAACACAGATGGGCTTGTATGCGAAGGGAATGAAAGCAGTAGATACGGAGAGTGCTCTTCTTTGCTCGAATGGAACCGACAGTTAAATTTTACTTTTGATTTTAGACATTTTGGGGGGTTTTGGGGCTACTCCCACTTTGTACTCTTAACTGGAAAGCCATTTAAAACAGTCCTACACAACCACAGGAGGAGGGATTGGTGTCAGAGGAGCCGGAATTCAACCTCTCCCGTCTTGCTTGCCTGTTCAGCCCCCCCACCCCCTACCCCAGTGCAAAGGGTCCTGCTTGGGGACCAGTTCCTCTGTCATTGCCCCTCTGGGTTGGGCACAGTGCTCCTTCCTTTAGATTTCCCCTAGAGCACAAGTGGTGGAAGAGGGCCTCAGACTGGCATTGTGGTGAGAAACGTCTAGAAAAGACAGCAAGACCTTAATAAGGTTAGTAAGGTGGATTCGTGTAAGTGCTGATTGTCGGGAACCAAAAGGTTTGGAAAGAGTAAGGGTTCATTTCCAACAACTTGACAGTCAGATTTCCTTGTACTCAGATAATCGACTCCTTAGGGTGAAGCACGGCCTTCCCTTTCCTAGCTCTGACTCGGCGCCCGTCCGTTTATGGCTTGTCATGATTTTTATGTATTCCAGTGGGGGATAGGACACGTTCCTGTAATGTGACGTCCCCGGGGGGTAGATGTAAAGTTAGCCACCAGCTTTCTGGAACAGCTATAAAGCTTGGGTTATTTTCCTCTTTACTTAGAAGCCTGCTGGGTTTTGACTTTTAACCTTGGCTTCTAGTAAAAGATGGGGTTATTGAGACAGAAGAAAAAAGAAAAAAAATCTGTGTTTAAAAACTATAGCAAGACAAGGGCTGATAAGGAACTGTGATACTCCATTTGCTTAAAGAACTTTCATCATCGCTGTGAGGTAGTAGAGATACATAAAGCCTCTGGATCCAGTTCCTTCCTCTTCTCTGCGAATCCATTTCCTGAGTCCCACGTCCCTGATCTGCTGGGATGCGTGCATCTCTGTGGATGGCCTCCTTCCATTCACACGCAGACTCATGGCTCTAGAAGCTTTTCAGGCACAGTAGTGGAGTCCTCTGTGGCTTCAGCTTTCTTTGAATTGCCTCACATTTTCCAGGATTTGGAATGTGTAGATGTTTACTGTGGCGACAAGAAGGAGATGGAGCTGTTAACAGCGTTATTCTTGCTGCATAAACGAAACGTCTGACCTCCATAGAATTTTAAGAACTCGCCTCAGTGGAGGCCTGGGTCATAAGATGTGTGTTTAGTGGGTGACCATTTTCAAGAGCATTCCATTTGCATTTTTTCCCCCCAGTACAGTGTGTTTAAAGCTCTTGTACTGATTTAAAAATTAAACCCACTTAACCGTTAATTTTTCTGTTTTGGGAAAAGACAGAGAGAGAAACGGAACAAACACATTTGGGGCCAGTTATTTGGCAGAGCTAAGTGAGATGGATTTGGGGACAAGTGAAGGAAAGTAAGCCCTGGTGGTTTTTTAGCACGAGGTCTCAGTAACAAAGAGCTGCAAGTCCAGTGAGTATAAAACTGTCACTTGCCTTTGATTCATGTCCTACAGATTGAGTTGAATAAAATCTCTTCCTTGGTATTTTCATTTTGAGGGTTTTGTCTAACTGGTAGCGTTTTTTGCAAATCCAGTTGATGTGCATTGACGGACGTGTGAAGTGTGTGTGTGTCTGTGTGTCTGCGTGTGTTAAGATCCTAGAGGTTTTGAAAGCTCCTGTCTATAGTCTTTGGGGGGGAATATGGAGTGTTCTTGTGATTTCACTGGAAGGTGATTGGCTGAGCAAAACTGGACTATGAAATCCCCACTAAGTACCTAATTGTTTCGTTGCTTGCAATCCCTCCTTTAAAAGGAGGGTCCTTTTAATCGCAGACTTTCCCCCTTGTGTTGCTGCCAGTCCATGACGTCCTGGTTGCCTGAGAACCAGATTGTAGTCAGGAATAAAGTGTGAAGAAAGAAGTTCCCTCTGGAAGTAATTAGTGGGTTTCAGATCATGCTTAATAGGAGAGAAAAACTATTACTGCATTTGGATGTATAGTTATTCTGCTCTGATCTTTCCTCTTTAAGGTGAATGCATAGGAGCAGTGATGTAGTGTACACAATCACTCCCAGATGTTGGAAAGAATTTCCTTAGCATTTCGTTCCTGACATTTGGGACACACATGCTAATGTATAGTTATTTGTTTGAAAATGTGCTCTTTTTGTGGGGGTTTGGGGGAGGGCAGGGAAAAAAAACTGTGGTGTATACAGCAATGTGTATAAACACTTGTATATTGAACTTGGCCTTTTAGCTTTTGAGAATGTATTTTCCTTTCGATTCTTACTGAATCCTGGTTTCTTCTTCTTCTTCTTTCCCCCTACCAGAGAACATACTTGGTTCAGCTGAGTCCATTGTTTACTGTTCGGACTGTTGTTTACCAGGGCTCCGCCATCCTGTCCTCAAGCAGAGCCACTAAAGAAAGGGAAGTGAGAGAAAGAAAATCTGTATTTGCCAGTGCTGGCCTTTTAAACCTCTTGGGTTATAGATCAGTGGTGCTCAACTTTGTGTCTGTAGATCACCTCTCCAGCTTGTAAATTATGCCGATGCCCAGGTACCTACCACTCCCTCCCAGGCATTTCCCAGGTCTGGCGGGGCTGCCAGTTTGGTCTAGTTTGTGACCTGACATTGGTGTATTTTCAGATCTCCCTGGGGGATTCTAATGTGCAAACAAGGATGAGAACTACTCTCTCAGGGGAAGGCGGGGATGTCCTGGCCCTTTGCAAGCTGCCTGACTTTTTCCTTTTAAGGACGTCAGGTGGTATCATTGCCTCGTTTTCCCAGGTGTGAAATGGACAGAGACACCTGCCCTGTTTACCTCGCTGGGAGGATAACGTCTAAGGTGCTGTAAGTAGTGAGGCCGCTGAGCATAGCTGTTTAATCACTGAACTAATGAGAAAGAGGGTCCAGCTTTGACCCTGAATGTGAACTCCACACAAGTGTGGAGGGGTTTAATGAACAGCTAATGGCTACCACTTATCCTAGTTTCTCCAATAAGCCAGACACGATGACTTCATTTCTGTGTGGTCTGCTGAATTATTTTTGAACTAATTCATAAGCCCAGTGTATTAGGGAAAATTGATAAAAGAAGTGAATAAAGGTTTGTGCTCAGAAAACATTGGGAGTTTCCGGAGGCGATGGTGGGAATACAAATGGGAGCTTGTGAGAAAACACGTAGTGTGAGAGGAGGAATGCTTGTTTATGTCTGGTCCTTCACCTGATGTTCTGTGTTTTCTGAGGAAAGAAAAGGGACCTTGGGAATTCATTTTTAAATGAATCAGATGAGTAAGTGGTTCTCTTGTAAAGCACCTGAGATGTTCTTAAATTCTACTTTTTCTGCATCACCAAAGTCATAAAGAATGTGCAGCAGAGGGGGTTTCAAGCTAGTTCATTAAAAAGCTACTAAGGAGTTCCCTACGTGACTCAGCGGTTAACGAACCCGACTAGGATCCGTGAGGATGAAGGTTCGATCCCTGGCCTCACTCAGTGGATCTGGCGTTGAGGATTGAGGATCTGGTGTTGCCGTGAGCTGTGACGTCGGTTGCAGACTTGGCTCGGATTCTGCCTTGCTGTGGCTATGGTGTAGGTGGGCAGCTGTACCTCTGATTCGACCCCTAGCCTGGGAATTTCCATATGCTGCGGGTGTGGCCCTAAAAAGCAAAATAAATAAATAAATATAAATAAAATAAAGAGCAAATAAATGATCCTACCTAATTGACGATGGAGCCGACTCTGCTACTGTTATTCCTATTCAGCAGTATGTATTGACCAGTCTTTTTGAAAACAGAACCTTCTTTTAAAGTTTAGATTCAAGAGATATTGAGTATTAATCCAAGCTTATTCTGTATTTACGGGAATTGAGCACAGAGTTGGCACAGTACCTTAATAAGTGGAACAGTACTGTTTGTTGATATAGTTCCCAGTGATTGTATAAATTCGGCTTTGACTCACAAGGGCAGTAAGATGCCACTTTCACTTGTGCATTTCCTTACTGCTGTATCAGTGACGATCACAACTGTGCAGTGGTGGGGAACGTTCACCTGGCTGATGGGCGTGCTCCCTATCACTGCTGTGCCAAATGTGGGTAAACCAGCCCCCTGGATGCGAGTTTTGTAGGTGAGCGTAGTTGTTTCATCACCGTCCTAATGACAATAAGGGTCCAGCCAGGATCCTTAGCATAAACTCTTCAGAGGCTTTGAGAGACTGAAAGACCTGCTCGTTACTTCCACTCTGTACATGGGCTCCCACTCACCTTACCAGGCCGTTCCGTGGTGATGGTTGCTGGCGAAAGTGTGATTGTTTCTTGATGCGCATCCCCATTGCTGCTGGAGCAGCTCAAAGGAGGCATCTTCCAGAGTGTACAAGTGCCACCCATTTTCACAGGCAGAAGGCAGCCCAGATAGCAAATCAGATCTGTGTATTTGCTGGACCATACCCATCTTCATTGCCTCTGATTATTCTGTGTGCAATGGCGAAAAATGTTTTAATTAGGTAACATTGGTTCAGTGATATATATTATAAACGACTACAAACATATCACAAGTTTTTCTTTTTTTTCTTTCTTTCTTTCTTTTTTTTTTTTTTTTTTTGCTGCACCCGTGGCATGCAGAAGTACGTGGGCCAGGGATGGAACCTGAGCCACGGCAGCATCCCGAGCCACAGCAGTGACAACACCGGATCCCCAAACTGCTAGGCCACCAAGGGCACTCCTCATTTTTAAAAAAAAAAGATTACTGAAACTAATGTGGCCAGCTTCTGAGAAAAATACGGAAGGGCAAAATGGAGAAGAGATTTTCACACGGTAGATGCCCAAATTATGTTGACTAAAGGAGAGAGTAAGGAAGGGAGCAGGGAGGTCTTTTAGGGCCCTTTTCCTGGTTTTTGCTTTATGCTTTCTTGGACCTCTTTTATGCTTTCCTGGGGAGGAAATGTGGCCACAATCTGGATATGATGAGCGCTTGCGTGTTGCTGGAAAGCCGTAACAGAGGCAGCCCCTTCACCTCTTGTTCAGTGTGAAAAATAAGCGGTTAACTCATAGGATTCAGCTTCATGTTTCTGGATCAAGCATTTGTTCTTTTGCATTATTTGCGTATGTATTTTGGTGGTGACATTAGGTGTTAAGGAATGACGCAGTGAGTTTTAAACTCACTGTGTTAAAGGCATTTGGTTTCCTCTTTTGGTTGGTTGATCCAGAAGCTAAATATATTCTTGTATGTGAATAGAGAATGCAAAACATTTTAAACTTTTCTTAGGACTGAGGGGTGTGTGTGTGTGTAAAAAAAGATGTGAGAAGTTGTCTTAAAAATTTATGTGTGTGGTATTGTTCTGGGTGCTTGTGTATCTTTTCCCTGTAAAGGAGCTGGTAAGAAAACCGGAGGTGGAATATTATAATGACTTGGAACTGAAGGTGTTCTTTTTTTTTTTTTTTTCTTTTTCTTTCTTTCCTTTTTTGTATTTTGGGGCCACACTGGAGGCATTTGGAAGTTCCCAGGCTAGGGGTTGAATTGAAGCTGTAGCTGCTGGCCTACACCACAGCCACAGCAACTCGGGATCTAAGCTTAGTCCGAGACCTACACCACAGCTCGTGGCAACCCCAGATCTTTAACCTACTGAGCGAGGCCAGGGATTGAACCCACATCCTCATGGATATGAATCATGGTTGTTACCGCTGAGCCACAACAAGAACTCCTGAAGTTGTTATTTTCTGATTGCAAAATTCACATAATCTCATGGGTTGCTGGGAATAGCTTTTGGCCCATCTGGGAATTTGGATTAAAATATTCCATTCATTTTTTTCAAATACAATTATTATAGCAAATTTTTTTTTCCTTTTTGTCTTTTTAGGGCCGAACCTGCTACATATGGAGGTTCCGAGGCTAAGGGTCGAATTGGAGCTGTAGCTGCCAGCGTGTACCACAGCCACAGCAATGCCAGGTCTGAGCCGCGTCTGAGACCTACACCACAGCTCACGGCAACGCCGGATCCTTAACCCACTGAGAGAGGCCAGGGATCGAATCCGCATCCTCATGGATGCTAGTCGGGTTCGTTAACTGCTGAGTCACGATGGGAACTGAGATCTAATTCGCATAACATACCAGCCACCTATTTAAAGTGTACAACTTAGTGGTTTTTTTTAGGGTATTCACTGTAGTGTAACCATCATCACAGTTAATTCTAGAATATTTTTCATTACCCTCCAAGAAACCCTATACTCATTAGCAATCACTACCACTTACTCCGGGAAGCCATTTCATCGACTTTTACATCTTTGTCCTTACCTGATTCTTTGTCGTTTTTCTGTGTAAACAGGTATATTTTATGCACAAGAGAAAGGGTTGTTTGTTGAGCATTTATTCTGCGCAGGACATCATGCTGGGTTAGCTTGCCAAGTAATTTCCTTCAGTCCTCAGGACAAACTCCAAAGTAAACTCCTTATGGAGGAGCCTTAGAAAAGGATTCACCTGTGCCAGGCAGCACACCTGGTGCCGCAGTCTGAACCGACAGCGTCTGGCCTTTCACAGCCCTGCTCTTGACACCTCCTCCTGGGTATTGTGGGTTTCTATCCCTGCCCCAAAGTTCCTGGACATCTCACAAAGTGCTCTTTGGAGAGAGAGCTCTGGAGTAAGATGTGGTGTCATAAATGGAGTTTTTTTTTTTTTTTAATTATTTTCTTTTTTTGTCTTTTTGCCTCTTCTAGGGCCGCTTCCCGCGGCATATGGAGGTTCCCAGGCTAGGGGTCGAATCGGAGCTGTAGCCGCCGGCCTACGCCAGAGCCACAGCAACACGGGATCCGAGCCGCTTCTGCGACCTACACCACAGCTCACAGCAACGCCGGATCATCAACCCACTGAGCAAGGGCAGGGACTGAACCCGCAACCTCATGGTTCCTAGTCGGATTCGTTAACCACTGCGCCACGACGGGAACTCCTGGAGTTTTTATTTTTAAGCGTGGAATGATAGGAAATTCTTTATAGGTCTAACCTCAGGTTCTAGCAAGAGTAATTGGATCGGCTTTCAGCTGGGTTGCTGTGTGCAAACCATCCCTTTCAGCCCCCCTGTGCTGGATGCTTTTTTAGTGCGTGTGTTCCCTGTTGGATCCCTAGTCCCTGTCACGGCCTAGGTGCCGCCATATATGCTTGTCTAATGTTGAATAAATTTGTGGAACAAAGTAATATGGTCTTGATGCCTGTTTAAGTGTGAAGAGTGAAGCTTTCTTCTCAGAAATATGTTACCTTTAAATTGTTTGGCCCACCTCATCTGGAAGTGAGAGCTTCGGAAATTGACTTTGTCACGGATTTTTTTAAAGTCATTATCGAATCTGACAATATTCTATTATATTTCAACTTAGGACCTTGCTGTTGTTAGACTAATCTCCACCGAAAAAAGGAGAAGCAAATATTTGGTGTGCTTTTCCCTTTGAATCATTTATATCCTCCATATGCTTTTAATTTTTGATTATAAAAAGAATACATGACCATTTGAAGAAGTTTGGGGGAAAAAAAACAACAACAACAACAAAAAATTATCTGTAATCTCACCGTTCAGGTGACCACTTGAATTTGTTGATTTCTTTCTTATCTTTTTAAATATGCATTTAAAAAATGTAATGGAGATCATTTGGTTGTACACTTTTGAATACTCCTTCCCCTTTAATGTTAATATTCAAAGATAAGCTTTGCTGATGTTACTAAAGTGCTTTCTAATATGCATTTCCCACTGGTACATTACGTGGAATAGATGCAAAAAATTAAAATTCCTCTAATATTTACATTGCCTTCAGCTCCTTCGATCACCATCAGCACTGTGTAGTGTATCTTTGTGCATGAAGTTTTTGTTTTATGAATTTCCAATTATTATGCTTGGCGCCAGTTTTCAAGAGGCAAAATTGCTGAATAAAAGGCCACAGACATTTTTCATGCCCTTGAGGACATGAATCGCTGAACTGCTTTCCCAAAAGGTTGTACCAGTTGGCACCACCCTGGTGGAGGGTCTCCCTCAGTTACCCTCCCCAACTTTGGACTCATTGACATTTTGATGACAAAAGGCATGAGGTTGTAAGTCAAGGGCATAGCTTGCAGTGCCCATGTCCAGTGTCCTGTCCTAGACAGGACGGGAGTGGGACTTTGTCCTTGTCTTACAGATCAGAATGGCCCAACCTGAGAAGGCCGGTGAGTCTGTACAGTGATATTCCCTGAGAGAGAGTGTGCAGCCAGGGCGTTGCCTGGTGGAGGGCTGTGCCCTGGATGGGAGGCAGCTTTAGCGTTCACTCCTGCTTGTGTCTAGAATGACATTTTACAGCTTTTTTCCTCCCAAGTGAGTGAAGTTAAAAGAGACTTTTAGATCTGAGGAATTCAAACACCCAGGGGAGAAAATTAGTCTGTCAAGCATCCATTGTGAACTGGGGAGGAATCGAAGTCACTCTTGTTTCTGTCTCTGCAAATGTCTTTCTTTTGGGTTCTGCTCCTGCAGAATAAGGACGGACGAAGGACAGGATCTTTACAGAAAAACCTTTGCGCTGCATAGTTTGTTGATAAGATATGGTTTGTCACTTGCTGTATCTTAGCACTTTGAAGATTGCTCTGTGGCACACCCCAGCCCTGCCCTGCCCCCCACTTCTAGCATCCTTCCCTACCCCAGCCTCTTCCCTTGGCTGCCTCTGGGGATGCCAGCAGGAGGAAGAACCATCTAGGAAGTTTTTACTTTTTTTATTTTTTCATCTTTTAAGGCCACACCCATGGCGTATGGAGGTTCCCAGACTAGGGGGTCTAATCGGAGCTGTAGCCGCCGGCCTACACCAGAGCCACAGCAACTCGGGATGCGAGCCATATCTGCAACCTACACCACAGCTCACAGTGATGCCGGATCCTTAGCCCACTGAGCGAGGCTTGGGATCGAACCTGCCTCCTCATTGATGCTAGTCGGGTTTGTTAACTGTAGTTTTAAAAAGTAATATCTACCAAAGCATTCCCCTATGTACCCTTCCCCAGGCCTTCTGTTCTCAAATAAGTTGGGCTAATATTTCCCAGGCAAAAGCAAAATGAGCTGTAATATGGGAGAAGGAATAGCGTAGACTGCAAAAAGCCATTCTCAGCAAAGAAAGTTGGAGTAGAATTAGGCTCAGGGGCACAATTGCAGAGTATCTAGCAAAGCCTGGTGTAGCAGGCAGGAGACTCAAGACGGGGGTGGATAAGAAGTGGTGTGTGGTAGGCAAGACCCTTATTGCTCATTTGATAATTGCTATAACTAAATAGTAAATCGTGCAATTACATATCACCACACCCCTATATATATATATGTGTGTGTGTGTGTGTGTATATATATATATATATATATATATATATATATATATATTCATTTTTGTGATGATGCCTGCTGACTCACGTACGTTTTTGAGACACTTTCATAGCATTTCAGTCCTTGGGTGTTAAGAAATGTGGCTATTCCCTTTACATGACACATGACACTTTTGGCAGGCCTGAACAATTAAGCACTTTTGCCCGGGGAACTTTACGTTGCTCTGCCAACACCATGTAATTAGCATCTCATTTATGTGGAAAACTCCCATCATTAGACCTGTGACTCTTATAGAGAATCTGTGGTCCGGACAAAGTGAAATGAGTCTGTGTCCTTTCTGGATTTCAAGATTGTACCTAAAATGATCAGCCTTGCCTGGTTTTAAGTCTGTGTTTGTTGATGTGTGTGCGTGTCTATGAATATAACCAGTTATTTCAAAAATATGCTGAAAGGCAAATAAACATTTGCTTGTCACTTTGAGGTTTTGACGGAAATGTGGGAACTTAATTCGACTTATAGAAGGAAATGTTTTTTTAAAAAATTTAATATTCACCAAATATTTTTACAAAAATGCCGCAAATTTCGTTTTGACTCCCTCTTTCTTAAGAAAGAAAGAAGGGCTGAGCGCTTCCTGTGCGTCAGAGGCGATGCCACATGTTCTTCTGGCTCAGTGGGCAGCTGCTTCCCGCCAGCCCTTTGGGGACTTGCACGAACATCTGCACGCTTTGTACGTTGTCATGTCAGTGTTGTCTTGATACCCACGTTGACAGACAACTTTTGAAGGAAGTCAAGTTGAAAGATCTGACTACCGAGAGCATCTGATGTGTCTCATTTTCGCCTGAGTAGCAGCAGAGGCTGACTTGTTTAAAGAGAGCCAGCAAAGATGCGTTCCACCACTTTCTGCAGCTTTTGGAGAAGACCCAGGAGCGTGCTCGAAAATGAAAAGCCACCTAGTTCCAGCCAGTGCTCTCAGAGAACAGCTTCTTAGCAGCACTTTCCAGTGTACACACGGGGCATTATTTCTAGTTCAAACTAGCATTGAGAGGGGAGAGGCAGGAAAAGCAGAAATAACTATGATTGAGGCTAGGTGCATTGCATCTAGAGTCAGGGTGCTTGCAGTAAGCAAGCGTGTGAGTGGCGCTTTGAGTTCAAGAAATCTTTGAACACTCAATGGCAGACAAGTTAGGAGGCCACAGACCGGAAATTGCGGAGCTGTGCCCATTCTTCTCGGCAAAGGCTCTAGTGCCATGCTGAACTTGTCTCTTCCAAGACCTCTGCTCGTTGGGTGACTGAAAGGCATTATCACATTCATAGGGAGTTCTAAAAAGATGTTAAGTTCTAAGCTGATCGTGGGACACATGACCCAGTTAGGGGATTAGGGGAAGAGAAGGTCAGTTTTCAAAGAAGCAGCATGCAGGGAGCTCCTTAACATTATATTGATGGCACGTTCCTCTTCAGTGATTCCGAAGGAGACCGTTAACCTCAAACCCTCAGCTGCGTGAGAATCTGTGAAGTGTATGCCCTCCAGCATGTTTCATTTTATAACAAGCTTTTGAATTAAGTACCTTCTTAAAATAAATATCATCAGTTATACCTGCCCGCCTTGCATTTTCCTGCAGTAGCACGTTGCCAAGTATGCAGTTTCAACAAAGCGTGACATATGTTGAGTGTGACTCGTGAGTATTTGAGGCTGTGGTTGGCACAACCTTCCTCGTTTTCTCAAATGGAAAAAAATGGAATACGGGGCATTTATGACTGGGGTAGAAATCGAGGCAGGGTCTAACGGAGAATCAAGTGCCACAGAGGTCTCGTCACTTCCGTGATGCCTTGGGAACGAGGCTTGCCCATGTTTGCTCACCCCAAGGTTTCAGAAGAAGATGGGCTGGACCATTCCAGGCTCCTCCTCTGGGGAGTCATTCAGGGCTGACTAACCCTGGTCCCCTGGGGTCTGGGTGTTCTGGCTCATTGATAGGCCTCCCCCCACCCCCACCCCAGATTTGACTCCCACCCTGACCACGCCTGACTGGTGCGGTCAGGCTTTACTTTTCATCCAAGGGGGATGCAGATCCTCTGCCAAGAGCATCCACCCTGAACTTGGGTACATTGACTCTGTGTAAAAAACCTTTGCGCGTTCTGGACAGTAGAAAGAGTAGTCTGGTGTCTAAAGAGGAATGTCAGGGAATGGTCAGGGAGCCGAAATTTGTGGTGTTCATTTGCTGCAAAAATCCTGGCAGCTTCACCTGGTTTGGTGTCCTTGCCGTGTTTATTTCCTTCTGATTGTGAATGAAAAGTGACGAGATAGCAGGAGTGTGCCAGGCCACTTGGTAAGCATAAGATGATCAGTTAGAACCAAATGAAAACATTCAAAGAGTCAGTTTTTAAAGGAGGCAGCCAAAGCCTTTCTTCTATTACACATGAACTTTTTTGTTTGTTTGTTACTTGAATTGTAAAAAGTACCTTGAGTGACAGTACCTGGCTAGAAAAGCATGTGAGAAGCAATATACCTTTATAATCCTCCATGGTAACTAAGCAAAAATAGCATTTTACATTTCATACAAAATAATTGTGTTTAGTAAGATTTTCTGGAAGGGCACAATTGCATAAATCAAGAAACACCTGTATTTTTTGTTTTTGTTTTTTGTTTTTGTTTTTCTTTTTAGAGCTGCACCCACAGCGCATGAAAGTTCCCAGGCTAGGTGTCCAATCGGAGCTGTTGCTGCTGGCCTACACCAGAGCCACAGCAATGCCAGATCTGAGCCACGTCTGTGACCTACACCACAGCTCACAGCAACGCCAGATCCTTAACCCACTGAGAGAGGCCAAGGATCAAACCTGCAACCTCATGGTTCCTAGTTGGATTCATTTCCGCTGCGCCATGATGGGAACTCCTAAGAAACACCTATATTATTTTTATTAAAGCCTTCTCCTTTATCTTTTTGGCTGAAATGGTTCTATTATTTATCCATTTAGCAGATTTTTTAAAAAGTGTATTGTTGCAGAACCCTCAAGAGTTCTTGGTGTTGCAGTTTGTGACAGCTACTAGGCAAATGGCTTAAAACGGTGCAATTGCTGTAACTTTGCAGTAACTAGAGTGTATTTTGTATTTGCCTGAAGACAAGTTTAAAGGAAAAGGAAAACTCTGTGACTAACTAATATCGGTAAGTCCAACTTCCCACTCTCCCCATTTATTATAAAAATGTGTGTGTAAATAACGAACTAATGAAGTTCTTTAAGAGTGTTCCTGTTTCTTCCTGAGCTTTTGCTGAAGTAGCTCTCGTTCACTGTGAAAGCGAATGTATTTTATGTAAGCTGAATAGTGTGTTGTAGCTCAGAAATGCCTTTGAGGAGTTCCTATCATGGCTCAGCGGAAATGAATCTGACTAGCATCCTTAAGGACGAAGGTTCGATCCCTGGCCTTGATCAGTGGGTTAAGGATCCGGCGTTGCCGGGGGCTATGGTGTAGGCCACATATGTGTCTCGGATCCCATGTTGCTGTGGTGTAGGCTAGGAGCTACAGCTCCTATTCGACCCCTCGCCTGTGAACCTCCGTATGTTGTGGGTGTGGCCCTAAAAAGACCAAAAAAAAAAAAAAAAAAGCCTTTGAACTTGTGGGGAAGCTTGACAAGCAGCTACTGGGAAAACCAGAACCCTAGAAGGTAGCACTAGACCAGGTGTCAAGAGAACTGGGCTGTTGTCCCACTTTGTTCATGTATGAAATGGGGGGGGGGTGGAGTACATCATCTCTTGAAGATACCTGAAGTTTGAGGAGCAAGGCACTGTCAATATCTTAGCGTGTTCTTGCTGGAATTAAAGCAGGCAGCCTTGATGGCTTCACCCTTAACGCATCCTTTGGGTGAGTGCAGGTTTGGTTGGATGGGCAGGTGTGGCCTGGATCTCCAGAAATGAATCTATTCCTGGAACTCTTTATTTACTCAAATCATTTATGGAACTTTTAGCTGTCGTGCAGATAAAGCGGCGTCTGGTCTGAGTTGGCTGACATTTATTTTATGCTCTGCATTGCTCCAAGGAAGGACGAGCACATCAAAGATGTTATCTGATAAGGTTCCTAAAAGGCAGAATTCACAGAGTTTCATTAGCAGGTTTTGAGCCCCTGGTCATTTGCCTGCTCAAGGTCAAAGGACTTCTGGTGCTGCTGTAAGCTGGTTAAGGCTTCCTAAAATGCCCAGGTGACCCTGCATGAGAGAGAATCAGTGAGATGCGTGAGCGTAAACACAAACACGTAGTTTAATTTTTTTTTAACGTGTTTTAAAAAAATTGAAGTATAGTTGATTTACAGTGTTGTGTTAGTTTCAAATGTACAGCAAAGTGATTCCGTTTTATAAATATGTTCTTTTCTATTCTGGTTCATTATAGGGTATTGAATATGGTCCCCTGTGCTATATAGTGCTATCTTGTTTATCTCTTTTATATGTAGTAGCTTGTATCTGCTAATCCCAAACTCCTAATTTAACTCCTCCCCCTTTTCCCTTTAGTAACCATACGTTTGTTTTCTATGTCTGTGACTCTATTTCTGTTTTGTAAATAAGTTTATTTGTATCATATTTTAGATTCCACATGTAAGTGATATCGTGTGGTACTTGTCTTTCTCTGTCTGATTTCACTTAGGATGAGACTCTCTAGTTGCATTCATGTAGCTGCACATGGCATCCTGTCATCCTTTGTTGTGGCTGAATAATATTCCATCGCATATGTATACCACGTCTTCTTTATCCATTCCTCTGTCGATGGACTTGAAGGTTGCTTCTATGTCTTGGCTATAATGCTGCTGTGAACATTTGGGTGTATGTATCTTTTCATATTATGGTTTTCTCTGGATAGATGACCAGAAGTGGGATTGCTGGATCATAGGTAGTTTTTGTTTGTTTGTTTGTTTGTTTTGTTGTTGTTGTTGTTGTTGTTGCTATTTCTTGGGCCGCTCCCGCGGCATATGGAGGTTCCCAGGCTAGGGGTTGAATCGGAGCTGTAGCCACCGGCCTACGCCAGAGCCACAGCAACGCGGGATCCGAGCCGCGTCTGCAACCTACACCACAGCTCACGGCAATGCCGGATCCTTAACCCACTGAGCAAGGGCAGGGACCGAACCCGCAACCTCATGGTTCCTAGTCGGATTCGTTAACCACTGCGCCACGACGGGAACTCCCATAGGTAGTTTTATATTTAGTTTTTTAAGGAACCTCCATACGCTTCTCCATGGCAGTTGCACCAGTTTACTTTCCCACCAGCACTGTAGGAGCGTTCCCTTTTCTCTACACCCTCTTCAGCATTTACTGTCCATAGATGTTATTTTTTTTTAATGGCTATGCACACACGGCCTATGGAAGTTCCCAGGCCAGGGATTGATTCTGAGCTGCAGCTGTGACCGACGCCATAGTCGTAACCATGTCAGATCCTTTAACCGACTGCACCAGGTCAGGGATCGAACCTGAGCCTCTGCAGTTGAATTCTTAACCTGCTGTGCCACAGCGGGAACTCCTGTAGACTTCTGATGATGGCCATTCTGACTGGTGTGAGGTCGTACCTCATTGTCTTGGGATCTGCATTTCTCTAATAATTAGTGATGTTGAGCATCTTTTCATGTGCTTGTTGGCCATCTGTATGTCTTCCTTGAAGAAATGTCTGTTTAGATTCTTCTGCCTGTTTTTTGGTTGGGTTGTTTTTTGGTTATCGAGTTGGTTGAGTTGTTTGTATGTTTTGGAGATCGATCCCTTGTCAGTCTCTTTGCAAAGATTCTCTCCCATTCTTTGAGTTGTCTTTTTTGTCTTGCGTATCTTTCCTTGGCTGTGTAAAAGCTTGTAAGTTTAATTAGATCTCATTTGTTCATTTTTGCTTGTATTTCTGTTGCCTTGGGAGACTGACCTGAGAAAATCTTTTTACCTTTTAATCAAACTATCCCCGTATATAGTTTAGAAAGCCACAGTGTTCTCCGAGGCCCAGAACAAACCCAGTAGTTTTCTTGTTCCACCTTCCCCTCACCCAGCTCCTTCTTGCCAAGGGCGACTAATTGCTTTCAGCTCTTCATTGGTATTTTTTCTCTATTTTTTGAAAGTGGATATTTATGTGGCTATTTCTTCACTTATTTTTTTCAGTTTTAGGTTTTATTAGCTTCTTGTTATAGAAGATGATTCACCAATCTTATTCCCCTGCCTCTCAACACAAAAGATGTCTTTTACTGCCTCCCATCCTCCTGGTCGAGTTACAAGTTATCTATTGCTGTGTAACAAAGACTCCAAAACATAGTACCTTAAGACAAGGACCATTTACTGTCTCGTAATTTTTGCAGGCCAAGACTCTGGGAGCAGTTTGTTAGCTGGGTGCCTCTGGCCTTCGTTGGCCCATGAGGTTGTGGTCAGTGCATGGGACTGGGGCTGCAGTAAACTGAAGGCCACACTGAGGCTGCAGAACCCACCTCTCTGCTCATATGCTTGTTGGCAGGCTTTAATTCCTCACGGCCTCTTGAACTTAGGGCCTTAATTCCCTGCAGTGCCCCATGAGCCTCTCTGTAGGGCTGCCGTAGCATGGCAGCAACTTCCCCAGCAAGACCCAGGAGTCAGATAGCCCAAGGTGGGCTCACATCATTGTATAACCTAATATTAGAAATGACAGCCATTAGGAGTTCTCATTGTGGTGCAGCAGAAACGAATCTGACTAGGAACCATGAGGTTGGATCCCTGGCTTTGCTAAGTGGGTTAAGGATCCGGCGTTGCCATGAGCTGTGGTGTAGGTCACAGATGTGGCTCAGATCCTGCATTGCTGTAGATGTGGTCTAGGCTGGCGACTGTAGTAGCTCTGATTAGACCTCTAGCCTGGGAACCTCCATATGCCACGGGTGCAGCCCTGAAAAGCAAAAAAAAAGAAAAAAAAAAAGAAATGACATCCACTCGCTTCTGCCTTTTATTCATGAGACGTGAGGAAGTCCAGCCCAAACTCAAGCAGGGGAGGGCATCACACAAGGATGTGGGTAGGAAGAAGCAGTGGTCCTTAGGTGTCAGCTTAGAGGCTGCTCCCCCACAAGTATTTGCAGGTTGGGTCAGCATCCATCGTTAAGGTTTTCAAGGCTGAGTATATATCATTCGCAGCTCAGCCTCGTACTCTTATTACCTTTCTTTCCTCATCCGGCTTTCCTCCCTGGAGGTAAGAATTGTCTTTAGTTTTGTTTGCTTAAGGTTCTATGTCCCTATCACTGATTCCCCACAAACTGTCATGCCAGAATTATAAACTGCTTCTCAGTGTGTGGAAAAACATCAAGCATTTCTAGACATTTGATCTTTTGGAGGAGTCTCTCCGAGTCTTGTGATCTGCTCCAATCTGGACTGACAGCTCAGGCCATAAACAGAGGAATGGCAGAGTTTTCTCTTGTACATCCTGAAGATTCATTCCATTTCCCTCTTATGTTGGATGCCCTGTTTCCTGGATCTGTGTACTCTTTTGTCTTGTTTACATCACTTCATTTTGGTCAAGCACATCCTCCAGTAGCCTCCCCAAAAAGGGTTCATGGCAAAGTTCCCTGGTGGCTCCCCCAGGCTAAGGATCTGGCGCTGTTACTGCCGTGACTCTGGTCACTGCTGTGGTACAGGTTCTGTCCCTGGCCAGGGAACCTCCCTCGTGCCATGGATGCAGCGGAAAAAAAAAAAAAAAAGAGAGAGAGAGAGAGAAGAGGTTCATGAGAAGTAAAATTTTTGATATCTTGACGTCTGGACATGTTTTCCTTCTACCGTCTCACTTGAATGATATAATGGCTCAGTGAGGATTTGGCTAAAATCATTTTCTCTCAAGGCTCTGTAACTTTTTGTTTTGTTTTTTTGGCCATGCCCACCACATGCGGAAATTCCCGGGGCAGGGATCGAACCAGCAACATAGCAGCACCCCCGAGCCACACTAGATCCTTAACCTGCTCCACCACAGGAGGGTTCCGGGGCTGTGTAACTTTGAGCCCCCCCCCCCCCCCCCCACCCTCCACTAGCGCTGTCTTTGACAATCCAACACCAATCTTGTTCTGAGATCTGTGTGATACCTTTTTTTCCCCCCATCTTCCAGGCCTTCATCTTTTTTTTATCCCCCACATTCTGACATTTCTCAGTGACATATTTCTTTAATTTGTTGTGTTGAGCTTCGTCCTTTCATTGGAGGCTTGGGCCCCGTAGGGCTGTAAGTTTCATAGATGTATTTCTACGAAGAGGATCTAAAATCTGTCTCCATGTTCTTTCTGGATAGAGCTCCTTGTATTTAGAAGTTGATTCTCCTGTATCAGTTTTCTACTACTCTGATTTTTTCTTTCCATTTTCAGATCTCTGGCTTACTAGGTTTTAATATGTTTTCTGATTGGGGGAGATTTTCTCAACATTATCATTGAGTTTTTTTCATTGGGGAAAAAAAAACCCTGTTCCCACAGGATTTTCATTTCTGAAAGCTCTTTTTGTTACCAGAATTGTTTTCTTCCAAACCTCCTGTTCTAATTTTATGAATGCAGACTCTGCTCATTTCCCTAAAGATACTAAGTACCCTCTCTCCTTCCTTCCCTTCTCCCCCACCCCCTTTCCTTTCTCTTAGCATTGTTTCTAATTTCCCTAAGTTCCCTTTTTTGTTTGTGATTGTTTTGGCGTTTTTCTTTGGTGTTTGAGATACCTGAGGTCCCTTGGCTGCTGGTGTCCGAATAATGCTCTAAGAAGCTGGTTTGAAGTTCCACATACTTGGGTGGGCCTTTTTGAAGGTGTAGAGCGAAGTCTGTGTGGACCATTTCTCTAGGGAGTCCCCCAGCTGCCTTTTCTCTTGCTTTGATCAGTTTCCCCAGAAAAGCCTTCTCTAATTTCTTGGCTATTGCCTTTTGTGGTGCCCATTTCAGGGAGAAATGAGTGAAGGTTTCACTCTCTATTATATAAAAATTTTAAACTTTGTTTTTTTTTTGTTTTTTTTTTGTAATTATACTATTAGTTCCATTATACAGATGAGAAAACTCTTAAAGAGCCTTAAGTTCCTTCACTGAGTTTTCTTGGTAGAAACTGAGATAGTTTATTGTCTCATTTATAAACGGAGATCATTCCATGGAATGTGCCATCATATTGATCATCATTTCCGTAGAAAGGTCAAGTCAGGTCATTTAGTTTGTTATCATTATGGCTTCCTTGCCCTATTATTATTATTTTAATTATGCTTAGTAGCTTTAGTTATGCTTAGTTTTCAGATGGACTCTAAGTGTGGGAACTTAAAGCAGTAGCATATAAATGAAACAGCAGACTGACTTTTTTTTGTTTGGCTGTTGGTTATCTAAACAAAAGGAATTCAGTATCTTTTGGAATGGACAGCTTTTCCCCTAACCCCAGCCCTACCTGCCTCCTTTGTGGGTCCTGGCCAGATCATCATTTTCAACTTGAGCTCTGTTCTTTTTATCTTGACTCAGCTACAAGGGTTGTTCACCAGACAAAGCCAAAGCAAGCTCCCTGGTTTGGCTTTGTGTCCTCAGATGTTGACGGCTTAGGGGATCTGTTTGTTCCACACATTTCCTTCAGTTATTTGTAAACACTGAACACTCTCACTGCCCTGGTTTCACTAACCCTGTAACATCTTCACCTCTAAGATGCTGAAGTGGAAACAGGTCTCATAAGCACTTGCTTTTCTAAAGAACACATATGTTGAAGACACCACATTAAAAGCAGGATCCCCTGGCCATGTCCTGGGGTAGAACCAGGCCCTCGGGGCAGGGGTATCTGGAAGTCCTCTGCTTGCTTAACCAACACACACGCGGTTACTTGCATTTTCAGGTTTTTCTTCCCAGCCTGGGTAGGAGCTTTATCTCTCAGCTGCTTTTGTGTAATGAAGTGTACTTATCTTCCTTGTGGAGCATAAAAACTATAAAAGGTTGATTGTAAATATCACATCGATGTCTTATTCTGAGGCATTCTTTTGTCTTCCAGGGTCATGTGTATGTTTTTAGTGCCAGGCGTGTGGGCAGCAGCTGATAAAGAAGGGTTGTTTGAGGGACGGCATGATGAAGAGAAAGGAGGTCCACTTAGCCCCTGACGTTAAAACCGCCCTCTCTCCCTCTGTTCCCATTTTCTTGGTGTTCAAGCCCCCTTGGCTCTCACAGGGGTCTCTGTGGCTTTCACATGGTTCTTCCAGTCCAGGCAGTAAGGTGACAGGCAGCAAGCTGCATTTTTATATCCTGAGAAGTATTATCTTCGAAGAGCGTAGTTTGTAATGCTGGAGTGAAAAGAAGCCTCCTTTCAGAGGGTCGGCTTGATGCAGGCAAAGCTGCTAATTTGTTTTCAGCTTCAAGGAGATTTAGAGCCTTGGCCTCCCTGGCGGTAGCAGCTCACCATGGAATTGTTTTCCTGCTCCTTTATCTAAGTCTCCTGCACAGCAGTAGGAGAAGCTGGATGTTTACAGAACTGGCAGCACTAGATTCTTCTTTTGCAGAGAGACTTGGGGGGCTTGTTGCCTGGGACTTTTCTGACTTAATGGTGTGCTCTTGGGAAAATTCGCCAATCCATTTGCATATCTGAGGGCAACCACAGACCCTCCCATGGGAAGGCCAGCTAGCATCTGGTCGGGTACCTGCTGGGAAGGGAAGCATCAGAGTGAAAGTTCTTGCGCCCTGCCCCGTCCCCACCTGGGAAGAGCTGCTATTAACCCTGCCTGAAGTAGACAGTGTACCAAAGAAATGCATCCAGCGGCCAACACGTGACGTCAGCAAATGCAGCTTCATTCAAATGTGGCCAGGTTGCACCCTGGCTTGGCCCATCAGCTGGAGACACGAGGGCGAGAGAACTGAGATCACAGCCCATTGTGGTGGGAATGGTACTTCCAAGATGTTCTTTCTGGCCTCCAGTTAAGCCTGGGCTCGGCCAGTGTAGACTCCTTTTACAGGAATCTACTGCTGGTACTGCTAAGGGGACCACAGAAAAAGAAACTCCTAGTAAGTGGGGATGTTTGTATGCTCGTGGTCAGAACTTTCATTAGTATGGGGGTTACTGTCGTTAATTAGATGAATCTTGGTCTTTCACTCTTCACTGAGATTTTGTCCCAAAGTGGAGGCGTTTGGATACTTAGAGTTGGAATTTTAAAATTTCTTTGTAACGGCCGGATCAGCATTCTAGGAATCACTTCCTTGCCGGCTTTCCTTTTTTGGCAATGGAAAGCGTGTGAATAATGCCTTCTTTGAAGCTTGATGGCACACAATGAGCTAAGACCTCTCTAATTGAACTTTACAAGCCGAGGGGCCTGCCTTGGACTTACGGGCTTCATGCGAACAAACTTTTCTAGTCACCATAATTTAGTAAGGGTTAGCTGCCAAAAGCCATGTGGGGCTTTATTTGATCCATTTATGAATTAAGAGCCTGTAGTAAATTAATTACCCTGTTATTGGGGCTAATAAAATCTGCAGGCAGAGAAGGCCTTTGGGTTCCTGTGTGGAGTGGAGTCAGGACAGGGCTGGTTCCTGGTGTGGGAGCCTTTCCTGGCCCGGGGCCTTCTCTGATGCTGGGGGAGATGGTATCCATGCTCTCTGTCCAGCCAAGAGGCAGCCCAGCCGCTCTGGGCTCTGCAACTGCGGGAAGGCTCTGCTTTATTGATCATAATAAGCTGTTCTGTCTTATTAAAGTTGCATCATGGAGTCTGGTTTTTAGGAGCCCTATGGAGAATTAGTTGCAGAAGAAGCGATTTGCTTGTATTTTCCGACAGTTAACAGGCCAAGCAGATGGGAGAGCAGACCTGAAATAGTTGGGTTGGCTGCCTGCCACCGGTCTGTGAATTTTGATTTGCATGGATATGTAATAGTTTGATTTTTCCCTTTTTTGGAAGTTCTTGCCTCCGGGCCTCGGGGAAATTAATCCTTGCTTTCCTGTGGCAGGCAGGCCCCCCTTGGAAATGACTGTCACCGAGGTGGGCCTCACCGACACTGTGCACTTCATGTCAGGCACATCAGGACACTGGCCCCGTGTTGTCAGGAGAGGGCCAGCCCTGGCGTCCCGGCTTTTCAGGGAAAACTGCTTCCACCCACTCTTTGCTTTGCATTTTCAGGTGTCTCCTTTTCTTCATGCTGTGTTCATCAACACACTGTGAATAACTGAAGAAAGTGTGTTCAACTTAGACTTCCAACAAGGCACTTATATGCAAACGTGAAATACACCAGAGCCACACGTGGGCAAAAAACGATCAATCAGAGTTTTTTCCTCAGTCACTTTCAAAAACTTTTTTCATTAAATATAGGGAAAATACTATTTTAAACCTATGTGTAAGTTGTAAAGAACAATATGAAAGCAAGCATAGATTTCCATACACCAAGATGAAGAAATAGAACATTGCAGTTCTAGGACCTTTGAAACCCCCTGGCGGCCCTTCCTTCATCTCACTCTGCTGCTCTTTCTTCCTACGGAACCACTTTTCTGAACACTTTGTTTTTTATGCCCATGTCTTACCGCATCCCTCTGAAGTCCTAAATAATACATCATTTTGCATGTTTTTGAACATCGTATAAATGGCATCATACACAGTATATTTTTTCAACGTACTTTTTTTACTCAACATTAAGTTCTAGTTCATTTTTACCGCTGTATCAGGTTGATTGAATAGCCCATTATTATTTATCCATTCCCGTGCCCATGAACTTCCGGATTATGGCCAGTTCTTTGCCATTTCAAACATTCTCCATATGAGCATTCCTTTACGTGTCTCCTAGTATCCAAGCCAATTTTTAAACAAACCAATCTACTTTAAACAGTATGCTAATTTTCAAAAAAGGTTTGTTTTGCTAAGAGGGTGTGCCACAAAATATTTCAGATATCATGGGTCATAAAATTACACACTTCAAAGAAAGGCCTGTATTTGCACAACAGTATAAAAGAACAGTAGCTTTATTTCTCCAGTCTTAAAAGTGGTGCAAATAAAAGTCCTTGTGGCTGCAAAATGGACTTCATCAGTGTTTGTTAAAACTGCAGCCCGAAGAGTCAAATGGAATTTTAAGATCAAAAAGATAAAATGTTAGGAAAAGAAAACCAGCAAGAAATACATGATTCATTTACGGCTGTTAACTTCACCTCTCGCTCCTGAGTTTGTGGGGCCTAGGTTGTTTGCACTTGCCACTAAGTGTTCTGGTTATGTTTCTCTAGTGGCACTCACTCAGGGGCTTCGATGGCCTCTCTTTAACTTCATATCAAGTTCAGAACACGCTAGCTTCTCCGTAAATATGTTCTATGTTTCAACTATGTCTTCTAGGTGCAGCCACATTGAATAAGAACTCCCTATGTCTTCTCTGGCCTGTGTTCCTGCCTCAGTGCCTTTGCTTCACCCTTCTCTTCTGCCCGAGGCCCTCTTCTCCCAGGTCTTCAGCATGGCCAGCTCTCAGTGTCTTTCTGGTTTGGACTCAGATGTTACCTCCTCAGAATAACATTCCTTGACTTGCACCCCCAAACTAACTTTTCTCCTGTCACCTTTTTTTTTTTTTTTTGGTCTTTTTTGTCCTTTTTAGGGCTGCACCTGTGGCATATGGAGGTTCCCAGGCTAGGGGTCTAATCAGAGCTGTAGCCACTGGCCTACGCCAGAGCCATAGCAATGTGGGATCCGAGCCACGTCTGCGACTTAGACCACAGCTCACGGCAACACCGGACCTTTAACCCACTGAGCGAGGCCAGGGATCGAACCCTCAACCTCATGGTTCCTAGTAGGATTCATTAACCACTGGGCAGGACGGGAGCTCCAGTTCTTAACCCCTTATACTCCTATATTTCTTCAAGGGCTTTGTCCTTGAAATTGTAGCTTCTTGATTGGTTTATGTGTCTTGTCCCACCTGGTCTGTGGGCCTGAAGTCTGTCTTGGTCACTGCGGTATTCCAGGGACCCAGGTGTGCCTAGCACACGGAAGGGGCCATAAAAATGGATTGAGTAAATGAATTTTCCTTGATTAATAGGTAGATGAAGACTATTTCTGAGTAAAGGATGACTGTAGTCTCATGGAGTGTATCCTAGAAGAGATGAGGTTTGTTTGTTTGTTTGTTTGTTTGTTTGTTTGTTTTTGGGGGGGAAGGCCCCACCCATGGCATATGGAGGTTCCCAGGCCAGGGGTCGAATCAGAGCTGTTGCTGCCAGCCTTCACCAGGGCCACAGCAACGCCAGATCCGAGCCACATCTTCGACCTACACCACAGCTCATGGCAACGCCAGATCCTTAACCCACTGAGCAAGGCCAGGGATCAAACCCGCAACCTCATGGTTCCTAGTCGGATTTGTTTCCGCTGCGCCACAACAGGACCTTGAGATGAGAGATGTTCAAGCAAGTCGTTCCTTAGGCCCTTCCCCCCCCCCCCATCTGTGAAATGGGTTGTGGATGTAGTAAGCATAAAAACGTTAATACAATTGCATTTTTTTTTTTAAGTGGAAGAGATGCGTTATTGTTGTATATGTTGTTGATGTTATGTAAACTGCCAGGGGCGTACTAGCCATTTTAAGGTTGTTGAAGGGCACTTGGATTGAGAAAGTTTTAGAGTTTTCCTATAGGAGACCAGTCTTTAAAGATAAAAGGACCAGTCAAGTTGGAAAGCTTCAGACAACTCTGTTTATCTCAAAACTGCAAGCCAGCTTTAGTAGTTTCCATCAAGAGTGCATGCTTTTAAATGGTATGTGCACCTAACTGAAGAGAACGGGACGCTTATAAAGAACATTTTATTTTTATTTTATTTTCCTCTCACAGTTAGGGATTCAGAGCTCTATAATTTTTACCCATACTGATACTTTGTAATATTATCTTGTTCTTTTGTTTAGTGTATTATTTATCTGAGCAGCTTTGTTGCACCATCAAGAAGGAGACACTGTTTTGTTTGGAATTTGTTATTCCGTTGGACCAACATAGTCATGTACTTGGCAGAGAAAGGGTGTTTGGATAAAAGCTTATTGAATTGTTGTTTAAATACTTTTCATTAACTTCAGAATCTACCAGATCCGTTTTTCTCAACCCAGACTGTGCACTAAAATCATCTTAGGAACTTTGGGAAAACGCCATGGCTCAGGTCTCAGGTCCAAATACTCTGATTCATTTAGTTCAAGGTGGAGTCTAGGCTTTGGTTTTTTGTTTCTTAGTTTCTTTGTAACTTGCTACAGGTCATACTGATCAGGGCTCAGAGTTGAGAACCAGTAAATGAGATTAATTCACAAACGTGTGTCCATCGGCGTCACCTCAGGGAAATTAGGACTTGCTGGTAACTTGGGGTCCACTCTCAGAGGTTCTCATTTAAATTGGGTGGGGCCTTGGGATTTTAAAAATCACCGCTTGGAGTTCCCGTTTTGGCACAGCGGAATCAAATCCGACTAGGAACCATGAGGTTGTGGGTTCGATCCCTGGCCTTGCTCAGTGGGTGAAGGATCCGGCGTTGCTGTGAGAGCTGTGGTTTAAGCCGCAGATGTGGCTCGGATCCTGTATTGCTGTGACTGTGGTGTAGGCTAACAATTGTAGCTCCAGTTGGACCCCTAGCCTGGGAACCTCCATATGCCATGCATGCTGCCCTAAAAAGCAAAAAACAAAACAAAACAAATCACCCCTCAGGTGATGCTAATATCCAGCAGTTGAGGAACTTGTGCGCTCAAATGTGGTTCCTTGAATGCAGCAGGATCCAAGGAGAGGTCTGTGCAACTTTGCCTGAAGGTACGATTTACGTGAAATGTGTGCTAAAACGAAGAGCCCCTCCGCCCAGAATTGCGCCCGGAATGGAGGGGAAGCCCCAGCCCAACGTTAGAGTTGTTGGTGGATTTTCTTATAATTGACTCCGTTTTCCTCTGAGCAGAGAAACCTGCTTTGTAGGTACTCACTGTCGTATATTTGAGTGATGAAAATACAGGTCTTTCAGATTTAGGAAAACATACATAAGCAACCAAATGTGTCAGTTTTGTAATTTCATTGAACAGTCGCGTTCTGTCCGTGGTTACATAATCCAACTACACACTGCCTAAGTCTGTGAGATAAAAAGCCTTTTCATTGATGAACATTTGATCACAGGACTATGGCAGATTGTCAGATGTTGATTATAATGAGTACAGATATGATGGATAAATGAAGACCACAACCAATGAAAACATCTTATGGATAGTGTAAGCCCCCAACCCTGCAGTCTTTTTTTAAAACGTGAGACTCTTGTCTGGTTTGTGTTTCACTCTGTTTCATTTACGTAATTTGGTCTTGTGGAGGTCATCAAATACACTTTTATATTAAAAACAAACAAACAAGCAAAGGTGAAAAGCCAGGAACCTTCAGTAAAATTGCTCCCAGTTGATAATGTGCCAAGCATTGTGTGAGCCTCTAGAAATGAGACACTGAAGACCACCTCTTGTGGTTGGAGGATAAATGTGAATGTTTTCCAGTGTCTGAATGATGCGCAGCCTGTTTAATCTACTGACGGGTTAGTTAGTCAGTTGCCCCATAATTAAGAGCTGGAGATGTATATATAATACATCACACCGTCTGGTGTTTCTAATCATTTGTAAGGGATTTGCAGACATTTGGAGGAGAAAGATATCCCGCCCCATGTGGTTAAGAGTATAATAATGATGAGCATTCATCCAGCTTTGTGCAGAATCCACTTGAAGATGCACAAACTCTGCTTGCACGGACAGTGGCGTTGGGTGTATGGGGACCAGTAGACACTACAGTTACAGCCCTGTCATTGGATATTGGGGACTCCAGAAATTTATTAACTGCATGTTATATATATATATATATATTTTTTTTTTTTTTTCTGCCAGTTTAGAAGCCAGTCCATTGTACCTCCCCTTCCTTGTCTTTTCTTAGTCACCTTAATTTAGTAGAACTTTGTTGTTGTTGCCATGTCCTGACTATAAGCCTATGATAAACAAGTTGGGTTCACACTTCCTTTTGATGAAAGAACTTTTTAGGAGACATATTTGTTTTCTCTGGGTTTCCTCTGAACAATGTTATGATCTGAGATTTTTGCCTTTTAGCATTTGAGATGCTAACATCAAAAGCCTGTTCTTTCAAAGAACTTCATGTTGCTATTTAAATGGTAATTACTTTTCTCCTGCTTTATTTAGCTCTGGGCTTGATAGATTCAACAGGCTTGGTATTTTTATTTTATATTGTTGGTACCAGGAGATGAGTGTCTGAATCGAAAACTTTGAATTCTGATTAGGAAGACAGTTGCACATCTAGGTTGAGGAGCGCTTCCAGTGTTACCTTGGGAAAAATCTTACACTTTATTCCAGTGAAAATAAGTGAATGAGCCTTTTTGCTTTTTGTAGTTACATATTTTTGTGTGCATGTTTCCTTTACTCCTGGAGACAGTTTTCCCAGGCAGTTTAGCCTCTTGGAACTATTGAGGGCATAGTTTGTCTGAGATTCTTCTCACGTTCTTCTGAGATTCATTATTTTCATGGAAAGAAGGATATTAGAATCACGTGTTTTTTTGTTTGTTGTTGTTTTTGTTTTTAAAGTGCTAGTTCTGAAACCCAGATCAACTGACTTACAATATTTAGGGGTCTGAGCATGGTATGGTTATTATAAAAACATTCCCCCCATAAACCTAGTGGGAACCATGGATACAACCCATTCCATATATTATTTAGGCGAGGACGAATTAAATCAAGTTTATTTAACAAGGTGTTAATTATTAAGAGGTTATGTTGTATTTCTCAGAGTATTTAGGGAAAGAGTCTTGTGATTTTTTTTTTTTTTAAATAGTTTTGCTGCGTAATTTCTGGACTCACTGGTTGATGTGTTCTTTCTCTCTAGGATTTGCCCTTTATGAGTTGAGCTGTCTTTTCCGCGTGCTCCACTATAAAGGCGCTGAAGGATGATACCATGTGTTTGTTGCGAAGTCACAAGAATAAAACCCAATTTCCGTTTTCCTCTAAAATATTTTTTTGATTAAGGGCAAAGAGATAAATTTGACTCTTGAGGTATTGTGTCAGCAGAGGCATTTTGAAACCAGGGTTGGAAGTTGGGTCCATTGGAGTCACTGTGGGCTGGTGTCATCATTAGAAACTTAATGTGGAATGGGTTTTGTTTCTGTGGTTTCAAACGACCTTTTCAATTATGGCAAGTTATTGAAAACCCCAGGTGGCGAGGTGAGCCTTGGCCCATCACCAGTCTAAGAATGGAGCAAGAGATACACAGGCCGAAAAAAGACTTCTCTGGGCTTCGCTTTCTATTGTGTATCTCTATTTCCTGACCATTTAGTTGGAGCTTCCTTTGAATATTTTATTATCTACTTGGTTTGTAATCAGGACCACCCACCTGATTTTAGCCTGCTGACTTTTTTCCCTGCCTTTTTATTCCCTCCAGCCCACAGTGCATGTGTATTCATGTTTGTGCTTTCCATTCACGGAGATCTCCAGCTGGGAAAATACAGTGTGTACAATACTCTCTGCCTTCAGCTGACATTGCTCATAAATTGCAACAGAAACACTGCTATCAGCAGCTTAATAGCAGGTAGAATACAGCTCTACATATCAAGTCTCAGCAGGATACAGAAACTATGGTTACCAAATTTCCAAAGGAGAAGGGGCGGGGGTAGAAAGTTTTCTGTCGAAGAAGAACTGAAACAACATTGAAAACTGATTCACTGAAAGCAGCTTTTGAAAAGGACTTATAAGGGCTGACTCAGTGGTTGCTCTGCTGTTACTTTTTGCTGAATTGTTATTTTTGAAGACCTCACAAGAGGTTTTTGTGGTAGTGCAGTATGGAAAAAGCAAGCTTGTTTGCTTTTTTCTTACTTTCTCTTCCCCTCCCTCCCTGCCTCCCTCCCTCTCTCTCTCATCCTTTTAAAAGGAAAGGGCTTGGAGTTCCCGTTGTGGCTTAGCAGATTATGAACCCAAGTAGCATCCACACAGATGTGGGTTCAATCCCTGATCTCACTCGGTGGGTTAAGGATCCCAAGTTGCTGTGAGCTGTGGTGTAGGTCACAGACGAGGCTTGGATCCCTCTTTGCTGTGGCTGTGACTGCGGCTGCAGCTCCAATTTGACCCCTAGCCTGAGAACTTCCATATGCCACAGGTGCAGCCCTAAAAAAGAAAAAAAAGCGGGAGGGGGGGCTTTGATCAACTTGATGAAGAGGGTATTGGTTACCTGTAATTTTAAGGTAGGGTGAGTAGGTGGAGTCAGAAGCTGCCCTCAGGCACACCTACCCTCAGGCATACTTCCCTGGCAGAAGAATCCTGCCTCTCACAATGCTATCAGTGTTGCCTCTAAGCTCCAATTTATTTTATCTGTACAGTGACCTGTCTGCTTATTTGACCTCTGGTAAAAGAGCACATGATTATATAGCATATCAAGATGTTAACATTTTAGGCTAGGATGTGAAAACGGACACTCCTAATTATAGATCCTTTCCATTAAAAAAAAAAAAAAAAGCAAAGGAAAATAGATAGCTGATCCACTGTGAGAATTTCCAGTGCTTTCGCACATCGTTTTATCTTAATAAGTGAGATTATATTAATATTTTGAAAAGCCTCAAATTCCCCTCGATGAAGAAAGGATTGCTGGGCTCCATCATCTTTTGTGAGTAGCCAGAGCAGAATTCTGCCTCTTGCCAGAAGAGATTAGTGTGGACGGTGAAATAATTCTTGCTTTAAACCGAGTTAAGCTGTTGTATTAATACTCCTGTCAAAGGGCTCAGGCAGATAAAAAGTTCTCAGCCTCATTCCAGGCTCCTTGGTGACTTTTTCCCAAAGGAATAGCGTAATACCTCCTTACCCCAGAATGTCAGAAAGTAATTAATCAAAATCCTTTTCCCCCACTTCTTTCCTGGTAAAACTCAACATGGTTTATGTATATCTTACTTGGTATGATGTACATTTTTCTTTAAAGTCTGTTGGCCTAGTTTCTCTGATAAGAATCACCTCACATGCTTGGAGTGGAGCTAAGGATCGGTATTTTTAATAAGCACTCGAGGGGATTTGTATCATCCTGCAGGTTTTGGGAAAACATTAGAGTGTGATAAGCCTGTGTTTGAAACCCCATATAGACCATCTTCTAGGGGATGTGTGTGTGTGTGTGTATGCGAAAGAGTGAGAGAGATTTCTCTGTAGTCTCACCAGGAACCCAGGCTCAGAAACCTGCCCTTTATTTCCTCCAAAATTGGAACCTTGATTATTTATTTATTTATTAAAAAAAAAAAAAAAAAGCCTGAGGGTATAGTTGGTGTACAGTATTATATTAGTTTCAGGTGGACAGCACAGCGATTCATTATTTTTACAAATTATACTTGAAACCCTATATATACCATCTTCTAGGAGTTATAACAAGATGATGACTCTCTCGGGTGTGTGATGGGCTCCAAAGGGACCCCTCGCTCACCGGAGCGGCAGTGCGTGGAGAACCTGTCCCCGGGTGTCCTGGTGGCCACTCGCCTCGGGCTCTTCCATGTGGATGCAGGGGATGACTGAGAGAGAAGGACGGTTTGGGCGCTGTTCTCCTTCACCCTGAGACCAGCTGTTTAACACCCCTGCTAGGTCTCAGCTTCCTTCTCCAGAGAGAGAGCAAGCTTGGAATAAGGGATCTTCACTATTCTTTGGGGCTTGACAATGACAGGATTTTTTGGATTCGTTTATTTTATGGGAATTCAGGGCAGGGTATGATGAGGCTTATTGGGTGAAACAAATGAGGGCAAGAGACACACCCACTGAATCAAGGGCCAAGTGTGTACGTTCATCCTCTTTGTCCCAGTGTCCATGGAGCTGCTGGGTCATTGTCACCAACTGGAGCCAGACCTTCTGGGCTCCAGTTCCCAGCTCCAGAGCTTCCTGCCTACATGACCTTGGGCTGGAATTTACTGCCTGCTTTATTCCCCAGTCTGTCATTTGTACAATGGAAGTAAATAGAATCTGGCTCTCTCCCCTCCACACATTGGGTTGTTAGAAGGATTAAATGAGTGAATACTTGTAAGACGTTTCGAACAGGGCCTGAAACATTCATCACAAAATGCACATATTAAATTAACGGACGCACAAAAGTGCGATTCCCAGTGTTGCAATATTTATTCTAGGCAAAGACAGGTGCACCCTTGTTTCGCCGGCCTGCGTGTTCTTAAAATGAGGGGTTCCACGTAGAAGACGCTCACCCTTGTAGGTGCTCTTAGAATTATGGAGAACGTTGTGTGTCCCTTCCGACAGCCCCGTGAGGCTAGCAGGTGTCTTGACCACAAGGCCTTCCAACCCAAGTGGCCACTGGGTGCCAGTGGAAGGTGATTGTGTTCAGGGAATGAATCTTGGGACCTGTGGTGACAAATGCCTGTTCCCGGGAGGCCAGTTTGACTGCTTTTCAGACACAGCTTTCTTCTGGGTCATGGGGAAGGGAAAGGACAGGACAAGATGTGGAAGACATGGCCCTGGGAATGATGGTGCTTCGCGTGCAAATATTTATTGTCCCCTTCCCATCCCTCCAAACCCGTGTCAGTAAATTTCTTTTTTTATGTTTCTTTTCTCTGGGATTGTGAATGCACCCTAAGAGGAAATTATCTTGAAGGATTCATCCTAAATACCTCATGCACTCAGGGGTCAGGCGTTTTACTTTTTACTCTCCATTGAATTGCTAATTTACATGAAGTGAACGCAAGTTGACATGTCTGTCATCCCCTCTCCCCAGAACACCCTGGGCTCTTAGCTTGACCATATTTACTCTTGTGTCAATTACTGCCATTTATAGTGTTGCTGTTAGGGCCGTTTTATTTTAGAATAGCAATTTTGAGAGGTTTCATTTTAGTTTTTGTTCTTCTACTTTGCAGAATGTTTGGCCTGCGCACTGCGATTTACATATATGTACCAGATTTCTATTTAAAAATACGCCTTCACATAAAATTAGGCTACTTTCATTAGCTAGAATTAAACATTAAATGCCACCATTTGATGAGCAGATCACAACACACCCAGCAAACCCAATCTGGATTTTGATCATTTGAGTTATGAAGTGACTAGTCAAAATGAGTTACCAATCTTCTGGGGGGGGGGGAAGTGCCTTTACTATATTGTCAGGGCAAGAATGTGGAAGTGGTTGGTGTCCTCTCCATCTCCTTCCTTGATGAGGAGCCAGGAACAGACTCCTAGTGGCCTAAGGATGTGACATTTATATTGGGAGTGTATGAGGTCTCCAAAAGCACACTGGAAAAGAAAATCATCAACTCGCGTTTCAGTGGGCACCAAGAAAGTCCCTATTAGAAGTCACGGGCCACTTGTGGGAGACAAGTGATGCGTGTACCACTTCCAGTTAGCATGCCACACACCCACCCACCGGTGCCTGTTCCAGCACCTGGAAAGCATCACTCAAAACATCACCTGCATCTTCCACTGGTAATAATCATGAATGTGTAACCTGGGATTTGCATTGCTGAGCAGTAAGTTAAGTAATTGCCTATCTCCTTGAAATCAATTTCTGGTGATCACACATGCAGATTGAAAACCATGGCTCGAAGATTTACATTCCGCAAATAAAATTTACGTTCCCTGAAAGGCAAAGAAGGCTGTCATTTCATGCTTCCTAAGCTTCATTGTCTATTTCCCTTTGATACACGCAGCCACTGAGGACGCACCAGCATACGTCCCATTATGGAGAGTGAGCTCTCTGCTCTGTTGAGTCTCTTTTATAAAAGCTCTGTTTTCTTTATTACCTTCATCTATTACATCTTAAGATTCATTTAAGCAATGGCACATCTCTCTTTGGGACCCAGAGTCTGGGAGAAGAAGCAGTGGCAAGCTCCAGGGAGATCGGCTGTGCCTGACGGTTCACTCAGTGCATCTGCCAGGGCTGGGTGGGCTCTGGTCTGTGTTGAGAGCATATGCGTCAGGTAAACAACAAATGTACTTCATCAGTGGCTTTTGCAATAGTTCAGTAAAAGTGGATGGCTTTTAAAATCCCAAAGGGGAAGTTTCCTGATTTAAGAGTACTTAGTTCTTCGTTTCTCCTAACAGTACTTAGTACTTGGTTTCTCATAAGAGTACTTAATTCACAAAAATTTCTCTGTTTTTGCTTTTTAGGGTCACACCCTTGGCATATGGAGGTTTCCAGGCTAGGGGTTGAATCGGAGCTATAGCTGCTGGCTTACGCCAAAGCCACAGCAACGCAGGATCCAAGCCGATTCTGTGACCTAAACAACAGCTCACGGCAATGCCGGATCTTTAACCTACTGAGGGAGGCCAGGGATGGAACCTGCAACCTCATGGTTACTAGTTGGATTTGTTTCTGTTGTGCCACAACTAGAACTCCAGTTCACAAAAATTTCTAATGAAAAATGGAACACACATAAAGCCAAGTTGTTTACATATGTATTATCATCGAGCTATTTTAAAAATGGAAAGAATCAACTAATATGGACTTCTTCACTTAGGAAATAGAATCAGGTGATGAATCGTGCTCAGCTTCACACTTTGCACTTTTATGTTTTAATTTGTGTATGTAATTATAATACAGGGGTTCTTTTATGCTTTTATTCATTTCAATATTTCATTTGGCCTAAAACAAAAACCCTCTTATCGAGTACCTATTTTTTTGCCAGGCACTTTGAAAGAGACTGTATTTAATCTGTCTGAGAGGGAAACAGGTGCAAACCAGGCATCCTGAATGTCGTGGTCAGTTCTTTGATAGAAATACCTACAGCCACAGTCAAGCAGCCTCAGGGTGTCCTAGCCTTCAGGCACCTGAACTTGGGCTCCAAAAATTAAGGCAGGTTCGGGTTCTCCAGGCAAAAAAAGGTAGGCACAAAGCATGAAGTGACCTGTTGGGGGCCAGGGACATTTAAAGACATGTTGAGGTGAGAGACAGAGGAGAGGTAAGGGGAGAGTAGAAAGGTCACCAAGGCCTGACTGGACAGCGGTATGGACGAAGAGGAGGGGGGGATGGAGTCAGGAATTAGTTGTCAAAATAGGCATGACTTGATGACCTGATTAGATGGGAATGCTTAAACAGAAGTCTGGGGGTGTGGATTTAGACTCCTTTGAAACAAGAGCTAAAGTTCTAAGAAGTTAGAACTATAGTCTACAGTGAGTTCTAGAATCATCCCTTAGTTGTTTTGCTTTTGATTTCTTCAAGGGCACTTTTTTTTTTTTTTTTAAGGAAGGTATAGTTGATATACCATGTTGTGCCAGTTTCTGCTGTACAGCAAAGTGACTCAGTCATACACACACACACACACACACACATATATTTTCCATTATGGTCTATCACAAGAGATTGGATATAGTTCCCTGTGCTGTAGGAACTTACTGTTTATCCATTTTAAATGTAAGCGTTTGCACCTGTTACCCCCAAACTCCCCATCCATCTCCCTCCCTCCCATCCTTCATTAGTTTTATACCGTGTAAACGTAACTGGCATATAGAAGGGTTTCCAGATTCCACGCTTTTCCCAGACTCTTTTCTCAGACCAGGCACATGGTGGGAGGGAAGGACAGGTCAGCAAATCAAGAATCATCAGCCTTGATGTGCTGGCGGATAGTTAACCACCGGCTCTGGGGGTGGGAGTTGCTGGGGCGGAAGGAGTGTAGGGTTAGCTGGTTTATCAAGTATCTATGTTCTCACCATGTTCTCTATTTCAAGCTTTTTCAATGTGCTGCCTGACATGAAGCTGGGAAGAGATGCAGGCCATCCTGGGGTCTCAGGACTCCCAGCACACCACTGATCCTCACCTGAGTCACTCTGATCTTCCCCATCCATGCGTGTGGAGGTCCGTCATGACACTGGGTTGTCAGTGAGGTCGTGTTCCTGTAAACTTCTACTGTGCCTTGAGCAGTGTGCTGTCAAAAGTCAGCCTGCCTGGGGTCAAATCTGACTTTTTCACCGAGGGCGAGTCAGTCCGTTAAACTTTCATACTGTTAATAGTGCTCGTCGGTAAAATAGTAATAATTTAGAAAAGCTGGCATGTAGGCGTTGAGAAATAAATGAGATAATCTGTGTACAAACACTTTTCCTGCTGACCTCCACCTAAGTAAAGCACTCAGTCAACGTTCTTACATTTATAACAGTAACACACATGTTAATAACTGCCTGTTGTGTAAAATTAGTGCTTATTAGTTTCGGATTGCCGTCTTTGCAGCTTCAGCGGAGACCTCAAATTCAACTATACCAAGATTCCGGGAGCAAATCTGGAGCTCAGTGTGTCCAGAGCCTTCAACGTGTTAGCGACTAATTTGGTCCCTTGCACAAGCTTTCATCTTTATCGTAACTCGAGACTTAGAATTTGTAGTCTGTCCTTAGATCCAGCAGCTACTTGAATATTTTAGTTGGTGTTTCTCTGAATCTTTTCGTCACTTATTTCTGGGCCGTGAGACAAAGGACCACTCAGGGAAGACCTCTTATATGAGAACGGGCTGCCCACGCAGTTTTGTTTTGCGTACTTTCCCAAAAGTACTGTTGTGGGCCACGGTAGCCAGTGATATTTGTGAGTTTAATGTGCTTTGACCAGGCATTCTTGGTTGAATTAGAAAAGTCTGATTTAATTTTAAAGTTGAGTTGAACGCGAATGGCACCAGAATATGTAGTCTGAGGCACCACGAGACTTTGATCTCTTTAACTCTTACCTTTTGGGAAAGCTCATCAAATCTCGTTATTACATCCACGTATCTTGAGGTCAGTATACCATCAAACACACAAATGGAGCAGAACTGAACTGAAAAAAGAGCTTTCCCTTGACTCACTTGAAAAAACATGCATGCATTTCTAGGTACTAATTCATATATAGTGATATGCTACATAAAACAGCATAGTCTATCCCGTGGCTAAAGGTGGTAGAATTTTGTGACCCAGAATCTCTAAATCAAAAGCTAAGTAAAACACCAAGCCATAGCCTTTTTTTGCTTTTTTTTCTGTATGGTAGAAATTTGATTTCTACCCTGTCAACAGTGTGACAGCATTCAGACTCTAGGCTGTTGGGTAACAATTTGAGCAGGTTTGGGTGGGGCCTTACTGTGCGGCTGGCTTGGTCTGAGTGCCTGAGGGACCCAGTGCACTTGAGGGACCGACCTGGCCACCACCTTCCTCTCCTCTGTCCCCAGGAGGCCTGTTTGAGCAAGAAAGGCATGGTTTGCCTCATTTTTTTCTTTTGGACCAGTAATTCTGCAGCCTCTTTAGAGGGCTGCATTCCTCAAAGGAAGCTGGAGTGGAATTTCGTACCTTCACCCTGAGGCCATCCGGTCTGCTGCTAGCAGCTCACAAATCTACCAGTTTCAGCTGAAACAGATCTGTAGCTTTTTTAAGCAAAGGACACCAGAAGAAAATATGTTTCGACCTCATTTCTCCATCCATTCTTCCCGTGTACTAATCTGTACAGATATTTGCCTTGAAAAAAATATTTATTTGATGTTCCATATGCCACCTCCTAAGTATTAGCGTGGTTCCGCCAAACAGCCGGTGTTTGAGTTGGTATTAGAACTCGCTATTCAGGGTCTGTGGTGGATACAAATCAGATTTGGGTCCTGCGTGTGGGTGTGGGTGTGTAACGTGTGTGTGCGCGTGCACAGATGTATGTTTCCACTCTTTGGAGGATTACAAGGCAACCTGAAAAGATGTTAAATGTTGAGTCAGGTCTTCTCTCTGTTGAAAAGAGGTGTATAAAACACACCCCCGATGATGAGCAGCAATTAACAGTGCATTACTTTCTGGAAAAGACTTCAAGCTGGCTGCCCTGCAGGTCAGAGTCAATAAAGACTGAGTTACTAACAATAGCCTTTCTCTCTCCCTGAAGCCTTGGACTTAACCCTAACTTCATCAGACCAGAGAAGAAGAGAATAATGAGAACAATGAGAGTCTTGGAGGTTGACTTGGGCCTAAGGCTCGGAGGCCGAAAAGCTGTCAGAGCGCCTGATGGATTGGCTCTCACGCCTTAGTCCCCAGCGCAAAGCACTGACGCTGCAGCCTCTTCTGAGAGGCTTGATGTGCCACCTGGGGTCAGAACTTATCAGCCTGCGGGGTAATGTTTCAGATGAGGCCAAAGTGCAGTCAATAATTTATACGGAAATTTGTGCTCAGAGTCACAAGGAAGGCAAGTTTTGACTTGAAGTCTTGTGGGTCCAAAAGAGACGTTGGGGTCCACGTCAGAGCTTCCTGCTACCATCAGTGTATTAGTAGCACTTGAGGCAGACTTGGAGAATTGCAGTCAACATGGGATTTTTATTTAGCATGTATCCCCTGCAGCTTAGATTGCAGGAATTCCGGAATCAATAGGTGAATGGGGGCAAGGAACCAGCAGCTGTTTGGAAGGTCTTAAACCCCAAAGTAAATCACCTCTAGGATGTAACCCTAGTGACTTTGGAAACTAATGAAGCGTGCACCGCGGGTGTCGGTTTACAGGCTCTGGAATTGGGGCTGGTGGTACTGAGAACAGGGAGAGTAATGTGAGGTCCCATCAAGGATGGGAAGAGAGGCCCATTATCAGAGAGGCGTTAGGTTTCAGTTGGAGCCCTGGAGACCTTCAGCCGGTTTGCCGGGACATGTCACCCCGAGTTCGCTGAGGGGGCTGTGTATGCGGGAGTGTGTGTAGGCAGCATCTCTGCGTCCACATAGACACATGTGTGTATACACACGGTAGATAGAAATAGACAGCCAAGCTGCCACACTGACCGAGGCTGGTCAATCAATAACCAGCTAAGTTTTGTTCTGCTCCAGCAAAATGATGGCTTGCTCCAGTAAGTGCTAACAAAGGCCCTTTTCCCTGCGCTCTGCGAGCTCCGCGAGCACTATTAGTCACGCTTCATTAGGCTTGTTTACAGAAAAGAGCTGGTCTCCAAGCACGTTATTGAAATACTTGTAACTCTGTGGGGCTGTTTTCTTCCCTGAAAGGTAAGAACTTTGGAATGTGGGGTGGGGGAGGATGGGAAGGCGGCCTCGGATCCTTGTTGGGGAAACCGGTCTGGGCAGCTGATGAGTTTGCCAGTAACCCCCTGCCTGCCCGCCAAGAGAAGAGCCTTCTAATTTCTCTTGTCCAGGTATTGGGGACCTTGGATTTTGCTTTTCAGTCATTGAGACCAATGTCAGCTGTGCATTTTGCTGTTCCTGAAACGTGAGGGTTCCTTACCCCCCAACATCCAGAGAGGAGGGCTCAGAGATTGAGAACTGCATTCCTCAGTGGCTTTTCTCTTGGACGGTGCCTTTTCATTGGTTGAAACTGGTGGTGGGCGGAGTTCCTGTCTTGGCTCAGCAGCTAAGGAACCCATCCAACTAGTACCCATGAGGATGTGGGTTCAATCCCTGGCCTCGCTCAGTGGGTTAGGGATCCGGTGTTGCCGTTGCCGTGAGCTGTGGTGTAGGCCACAGATGCGGCTCGGAGCTTGTGTTGCTGTGGTGTAGGCAAGTGGCTGCAGCTCTGATTCGTCCCCTAGCCTGGGAACCTCCATAGGCTGTGGGTGCGGCCCTAAAGAGTAAAAGAGAAAAAAAAAAGAAGAAGAAGAAGAAATTGGTGGTGGTGGGTATAGAAGTAATAATGGTCCTTAACGTTGGAATTTGTAGCTCCTGAGACTCTAAGAGAATCATTACAATAAGCCCGGTCACCAAGAATATAGAATGATGAGTGTAGGTGCCCGTATCTGAGGATGCTTTACCTAGAAGTCACGAAGGAAGGCTTGCCTGCTGCTGGTTGTTTTGTGGCACTGGGAATTCTTAGTATTTGGGCATCTCCCTGCCTCCTTCGGCTGGTGGACCCAGGTCATAAGAGAGGCAAAGAGGTGAGGAAGACAAAGTCCATTTGCTGAGTGACTATTTTGTGATACTACCCAGGTTAACTGCTTCCATAAATGACACCTTCTTTGATAGTCATATTTTCCCTACTTAATAGATAGGGAAACTGAAGCTCAGAAAAGTGCAGTTCAAGGTGAAACAGCTAAGAAGCAGGCTTTGAGCCCTGTGGGTCTGTCTCCGGAGCCATCTCTTCAGGGGCTTAGGCTGTTCTCTTCAATCCCCAGGCACTCTTATTCTTTCTTCCCTTGTCTGGTCCTTGAAGAAATTCCACTGCAGACTGAGCTTGATTAAACTTAAATTCCTTCCGTTTTTTTTTTTTTTTTTTTTTAAATTAAGTTCCGAGCCTGAGCCATAACTCTGTGGCTTCACTAAGCAGAGGATGCGAACTACCTCCCACGCTGCTTGCTGGGCATGGCCACCCCCAGGTGAGAGGGAGGGTCCCCCCAACGGCAGAAATCTCATCCATCTCATTGCCTTTCATTGTGAGAGTGCAGATTCTCGTTTTCTCTGAGATCTGCATTCCTTGTTTCCTTTCTAGATATGCAAAGATGGTGAATTTTAGGTGACACATAAAATTACACCCCTTTGGGACATTCCCTTGTGCTGCAGCAGGTTAAGCATCCCAAATGGCTGCAGCTAGGACACAGGTCGCAGCGGTGGCACAGGTTCCATCCCTGGTCCGGGAATTTCCACATGCTACGGGTGCGGCCAGGAAAAGAAAAAAAACCCCACAAAATTCATGCCCTACACATGCAGAGCCTTCTATTGACACACACAAACACATGCGCACACACGGTTGAGAGGCAGTTCCTCTTTTTCAGCTGCTGTTGTAAATTGCTATTTTAAATTTCAGCAAGTGGAATAATAGCAGAGTGATCATTTCCAGTAAATGCTGTTGGCCTTTGTAAAGAATGGCTTGTTCAGAGGTTTTATGATTTACAGGGACACAGCTGGTGGCCAGCAGAGCTGTAGGAATGTGTGCTCTCCTGGGCCCGGTAGAGCTGCAGATGAAAGGGGCCCAGAGCTGGCACAAAAGCAAATAAGCGCTCTGGCTTTAAATAAAGCATCATAATTTATATGAAGCCTGGCTCTTCAGTCCCAGGGAGATACATGCATCAGTAGCAGCTTTTTGATGTGAGTATAATTGTCAATTGCTTCCCACTGTCTCCTTGTAGCTCAAGGACTGAGGATGGTAGGAAATGACTTTAAA